>NC_054827.1:132994755-133297785 GCF_018345385.1 Vulpes lagopus | reverse complement strand
CATCTAGTATCACTGTCCCATATCTCTTATTTTAGCACAGAGCTGGTAAACTTTTATGGGACAAATTGTAAATATTTTAGCTTTCGTGGGCCACACAGTCTCTGGCACAACTATTCAATTCTGCCTTTGTAGCTCAAAAGCAGTCAAACAATATGTACTAAAATAGCCTTGGTTGTATTCCAATAAAACTATTTATAAAAACAAACTATGAGCCAGGTTTGGCCCAAGGACAATAGTTTGCCCACTTCGTTCTAGTGCAATTCAATATACAGTGAGGATTGGCAGGGGCTTTGAAGTCAGAAACACCTAGCCACTCAGCAGTTATATGACTTAGAGCAAGTTGCAAAAATTTCCCAAACCTCAACCATCTCTATAAAGGAGATACCAGCACCTTCTTAACAGGCTACAAGGATTAATAAATGAGATACATAAAGCACTAGTTCAGAACTCTGATAATAAGCCTTCAAGAAACAGTAGCTATTTTTACTAAATGGTAGCTTAAGGAAAATACTAAAAAGATAGAAAAGGGCCAGGGAAAATAGTACTGGGATACGGCATAAGGGACCAGAAATACAAGACAAGCTGCCCAGGGCCCAATCTATAAAACTCTATTTACTCTGACATCAACCTTATTAACTTAATCTAAAAATACACTCAATTTTTATTATCCAGTAGTTATATTCTGCAAAAGTGCCAGAAACATGGGATTACTGAATACTAAAGCATTGCTCCTAGGGGAAATAGGTTCCTATTGAGCTTATAATGGTCACATTTCACCAACAAATTGATACATTATCAGCTTATTTTTATTAAATTTTTAAAAATTTTATGTTTTTTGTAAGTTGGATCTTTCATATATATAAATATATATTTATATATATATGTTAATTTTAATTCCAGAACATATAGTGTTATATTAGTTTCAGGCTTACAACACAGTGATTCAACAATTCTATATATTACCCAAAGGGCCATTTAAAAAACTGACATTACCAAGGAAAAGTACAAAAATGTAAAAAATGTGACACTAAGTAGACCACTTGTTTACAGAATAGGAGCTGAAACAAGAGAATACGATCACTGCCTTACGTAACTTTGGCTGGGAATGTCTCTGTTGGGTGGCTCAAATTTTTTGCTGTTCAATTGTGTCTGTAAATGACCACGAAAGCACTTTGAGTATTGATTTTGGGGTTACAAAGAAATTTTAGCAAGTAAAATTATTCATACATACAAAACTGGCAAATAATGAGGACCAACTGTATATCACCAAAGCCACATTTCCAAAAGCGTGTGTAGTAGGCAAAGCAAATGATGGGGAATTTTTTTCCTGTTTGTAAGGTATTGAGTTATTTCTTATGTGGTCTCCTGAACTTACTCTTCCTAAATGTTTTAACTAAATACTAATTAATCCTCCTAAAACAGTGAACTATATTTATCTTACTAATCAATCAATAATTATTAAAATAACATAACTTTAATTACTGCTTCACTTGGAAAGTTCCTAATAAGTTAAAGGTTACATGTTATAAAGACTTCCTTAAAGTTAGAGACCTAGCTACTGATGAACCTACTTTATGTACAGAAAAATTTCAATTTACCAACACTGGCTTTCAGAAACTTATTTCCAATTCTCTGGTCCATTCCAATGGCTGTTGCCACCTCTTCTACATCAGCCCCTGTTGCTTCACAGAGGGCACTTATGGAGTTAATGCTGCTGATCCTCTGGGCAAGAAAAGCATTTGCTGCCTTTGGGGAAAAAAAAAACAGGAAAGGCATGATGTGTTAAAATAGCAATTTTATATGTCTCTATAATAAATCACTGAATTGATACAAATTACTGAGGAGATATAAGTTACTGGACTCAATTTCAGGAGGCTATGGATGTGCTGGTAAAGGAAAGTATTTTAAACTAGAGAAGAAAGATGAGAAAGATGATTAAGAATGGGATTAAAAACAGAGTGATTTTATTGTATTTTTTTAAAGATTTATTTATTTATTTATTCAGAGAGAGTGAAAGAGAGGCAGAGACACAGGCAGAGAGAGAAGCAGGCTCCATGCAGGGAGCCCGACGGGGGACTCGATCCCGGGTCTCCAGGATCACACCCCGGGCTGCAGGCGGCACTAAACTGCTGCGCCACCGGGGCTACCCTATTGTATTTTTTTTTTTCTATTGTATTTTTTTTTAAAGATTTTATTTATTTATTCATGAGAGTCAGAGAGAGAGAGAGAGAGAGAGAGAGAGAGAAGCAGAGACATAGGCAGAGGGAGATGCAGGCTCCACGCAGGGAGCCTGATGTGGGACTCAATCCCGGGACTACAGGATCACGTCCTGGGCCGAAGGCAGGCGCTAAACCTCTGAGCCACCCAGGGATCCCCAAAAGAATGATTTTAAAAACTATTTTCTTTTTAAAGATTTATTTATTTGAGAGAGAGAAAGAGAAAGTAAGCAACTACTGGGGCAGGGGGGGGGGGGGGCAGAGGGAGAAAGAATATCAAGCAGACTACCCCTACACACAGAGCCTGACACAGGGCTGGATCCCATGACCCTGAAATCATGACCTGAGCTGATATCAAGAGCCGGACACTCAACCAACTGAGCCACCCAGGAGCCCCATTAGAGACTACTATTTTAATGCATCCTCCATTTTATGTCACATTTTATTAAAAATTTATAATTTTTTTACTTTAGATTTTTTTCAGAATATTTTTACCCTTATATTTGATTTCCCTTGTGAAATTTATTTCATAATTATTTCATAATGGACAGGAATATTATGTTCTAAATATTATTAAGAGAGTACCTGTGTAGCTTATCAGGCTTAAGAGATATAAATCCTTAGCTTTAAATTTAATGGAGGGTTGAATGCTATGTACCAACCAGTTTGGAAAGTTCTGAAGACCAAGTATTAGTGGTGAGGATCTTTTCTCTGGGAACCCAGTGCTCATACACAGCACACAGTGCCTGCACAGCTCTCTGGCCCTCTGGGGTTTCATCCCCTCCAATCAGTACTCTGTCTGGGTTCTTTAGGTCCTTGATGGCTGTTCCTTCTGCCAAGAACTCAGGGTTGGACAGCACCTAGAATCCCAATGCAAAGCAAAGTTTTAAGCTTAGAATTAGCCACAGGCAACTAAAAGTTGTCAATATTTATATAAGAATCAGGTTCTAGTGCTTCCTTTTTATCATACCTGTAAATTCAAGTTGGGTTTTGTGTTTGCATCAAATATTCGGCGAATACTTTCTGCTGCCCGCACTGGAACTGTGCTTTTCTCAGTCACAATTTTGTACCCATGTGAGTTTTGCACAATGCGTCTGGCACAAGCCTCAATATACTTCAGATCTGCCGCGCGACCTTTCCCCATTCCATACGTTTTTGTTGGAGTGTTCACCTGATAAAAGCATATGGGATTACAAACAAAATATCTATGAGATATTCAGTGATTTCAAGATGAACCTTGAATCATCAATTAACCAGTTAAGTGGGAAGTTAACTATCATCATTAGTTTTAATTCAACCCTCTATTAGATTCATGGAAATGATACATTTTATAATCACCAGACAAAACAGCCTGAAGCATTTGGGGGAACTCATTCAGCAAACTTCTGTTGAGAAGCTAGTGTGTAGTGACAGTTATCAGACAGACACGTTCTAAGCTAAGCCCTGGAGATATAAAGATGAATAAGACTGTTTTTGTCCTAAAGGAGTTTATAGTCTGAAAGGAAATGTATGTTTTCTTTCCTTTCTTTATTGTGTGTAATATATTATCCTGGTCTTTTTTTTTTTTAAGGTTTTATTTATTTATTTATTCATGAGAGACACACACAGAGAGAGGCAGAGACACAGGCAGAGGGAGAAGCAGGCTCCATGCAGGGAGCCCAACGTGGGACTGGATCCTGGGACTCCAGGATCACGCCCTGGACCAAAGGGAGGTGCTAAACTGCTGAGCTACCCAGGGATCCCCTCCTGGTCTTTAAAACCAAATTTTAAATTCCTTTTCTATCCTTTTTAAATAGACTTTTTTTTTTTAAACAACTTTATTTTTTTTTTATTTATTTATGATAGGCACACAGTGAGAGAGAGAGAGAGGCAGAGACACAGGCAGAGGGAGAAGCAGGCTCCACGCACCGGGAGCCCGACGTGGGATTCGATCCCGGGTCTCCAGGATCGCGCCCTGGGCCAAAGGCAGGCGCCAAACCGCTGCGCCACCCAGGGATCCCTAAATAGACTTACATATCAATACCTTTTCAAAAATGTTTGTAATATCATTCACAAATGCTTTCTCAGCTCATTAAAGGCTAGATATTATCTAGCATCTTCAGGACTCACCATACTATGCTGACAAAGACTATCAAATAGAAAGAAAAATAAATCATGAGTCCAGTGAGCTGCCTTTGCTCCAACTACCTCACTGGAAAATGAGGTTTGTATGCTCTCTAAAATCTCATCTGGGGGGGTGCCTGGGTGGCTCAGTCCATTAAACAACTGATTGATTTTGTCTCACATCATGATCTCAGGGTTGTGAGATCAAGCCCCATGTTGGACTCTGCACTGAGTATGGAGTCTGTTTAATATTCTCTCTCTCCCTCTCTCTTTGTCCCTCTCCACTTGCTCACTCACTCTCTCTCTCCTTAAAAACTAAAATAAATAAAAATATTTCAAAAAAATAAAATCTAATCTGGGTTTTATAATGCTTTGGTAAAAATCAAAGCACTCCAGAAAGCCTAAAATTCTATATAGGTATAGTGTGTGTGCGTGCGTGTGTTTTAACTAGGCTCCATGCCCAACGGGGGGCTTGAACTCGGCCCTGAGATTTAGTTGTGTGCTCTACCAACTAAGTCAGCCAGGTGCCCCTTACAGGAATAGTTTCTGAACCAGTAATTAGTGATACTAATTCTCATTTCTTGACAAGCTTATAACCTAATAGGGACTAAATAAAGGAAGGAAGCCAAAATAAACCAAAACTCAAAGACTGTGTTGAGATGTGAAAATCAGGAGAACAAAAGTTGTTTATCTGCTTGGAACAAGTTAGGAAAAGCCTTAGACATGGAAGTACCCAAGTTCAGAAAGGCCAAGATGGCTAACAGGATAGGTGGAACATGCTAAAGATGAGGTGGATGAGAGAGCTTCCCCTATAAAGTGCTCTGAGTATCACAATTGAAAATTGATCCACATAAAACTCTTCCTACCTGCAGTTTGCCTGAAAATAGCTGGTGGTAGGAAGAAAGAGAGAGAAGCAGTAAAGAAACAAGATCAGCCATGGTTACTGCTGACCATACAGAATGTGTAAACAGGGGTTCATTATAGTATCATCTTCATCTTTTATATGAATTTGATATTTTCCATAAGGAAAAGTGTATGACAAATACATTTTAAAAAGCTAGTCCAGAGAATAATGGTAAGTAGATGCAAGTTATACAGTAATAAGTTACCATAACATTTATACACAGTAGCTTGGAAAGACTCACAGTAGCTCCAGCTAGATCTGCACAGAGGCAACTATAAAATTAACTGTCTGGCCAGACCACCCTAAAGTGGACTCTACTGCCTGAGAATAGATTCTCTTAAAAAAAAAAAAATTTTTTTTTAATTTTTATTTTATTTTATTTATTTATGATAGTCATACAGAGAGAAAGAGAGAGAGGCAGAGACACAGGCAGAGGGAGAAGCAGGCTCCATGCACCGGGAGCCCGATGTGGGATTCGATCCCGGGTCTCCAGGATCGCGCCCTGGGCCAAAGGCAGGCGCCAAACCGCTGCACCACCCAGGGATCCCCCCCCCAAAATTTTTTTTAATAGAAAATCCCCCTACTCACATCTGAGCTCTGGTTTTCCAAAAGTTGGACTTAGATAATTTCTTGATTTTCTCCAAGTACCTAGTTATTCCAAAGTCTTTTCTCATTTTCTATGTCTTGTACCTTAACCTTCTCTAAGCTTAAGTAGAGGATGGGTTGGCAAGTCACAGAAGCTGCACCAGTTTGTCTGAAGTAATTAAGAATGCTAAATGAGAGACTGAACTCATAACACTTTCACCACTGGCTTCATTACCACTTTCTTCTGGAGTTAACATACCTCTATAGTACTGCTTTTGTCTTATCAGTCCGAAAATAATCCCTAATTCAACAACTTATAATCAACAAAATGCATAATCAATTTAACATCTACCCTCTGGGGACCCTATGATGTTTCCTTCCTTTAGTTCATGGGACTCAGTCAAAGCCCAGACCACTGGCTTTCCCCTTTATTCTGCAAGGCTCTAAAGGTCTTGAATCGTGTAACTCAGTCTTAAGAATATATATCCCATCACATACAGAATATTTGAGTAAATGGCTACGAGGACAGTAAGAAGAAAAATATCTTGGTTCAAATATTAGATTACCAGAGTTACTCCCAAGCATTGGCTCTATTTTTTCATTACAAAGGTACAACAGGTTAGCCATATTATGAGTCAAAGGTGCCTGTGACTAGCCTGTCACCTAACCAATACAAGCCAAGTTGCAAAGAGTTCATTTAAAATGATTTCTGGTGGGGGAGCTGGCTGACTCAGCGGAGCATGAGACTCTTGACCTCATGTCAACTTTGAGCCTCATGTTGGGTGTAAAACTAAAATCTTAAAAAAGTTTTTTTAAAATAAGAAATAAAATGACTTCTAGAACATAATTCATCTAGATAGGAGATACCCATAAGTTTGCACACACATTTTACCCAATTCTCTTTATCTCACCTCTACCAAGCAATGGTTAAAATCTTTTTCTTTTTTTAAGATTTTATTTTATTTTATTTATTTTTTTTTTTAATTTTTTATTTATTTATGATAGTCACAGAGAGAGAGAGAGAGGCAGAGACACAAGGCGGAGGGAGAAACAGGCTCCATGCACCGGGAGCCTGATGTGGGATTCGATCCCGGGTCTCCAGGATCGCGCCCTGGGCCAAAGGCAGGCGCCAAACCGCTGCGCCACCCAGGGATCCCAAGATTTTATTTATTCATGAGACACAGAGAGAGAAAGAGAGAGAGAGACAGAGACAGAGACACAGGCAGAGGGAGGAAAAGCAGGCTCCATGCAAGGAGCCCGACGTGGGATCCCAGGTCTCCAGGATCAGGCCCTGGGCTAAAGGTGGTGCTAAACTGCTGAGCCACCTGGACGTCCCCAAGCAGTGGTTGAAACAAGAAATGATGAAATACATATACTATCACCACACTGGTCTCACACATTGTCAGCACTTCCTAATTTTAGGTCCCAGACTGAATTTTCTCCAAATTCTTTTGCTCAATGACTGGAAGTGACACGTTTGACCGGATGACTATGGGGTATGGTCAAGTGTTGGGCAAAGTGACAACCAAGATTCCACTGGACAAGTCTTGATACCCACAGATGACTATTAAAATACAATGAAACTCCCGTGTAGACAAGAATGTATTAGAACTCACACAGTGAAAGAAAATACTTACAGAAATAAATACAAGATCAGCTTCTTTAATGGCATCGTCAATATTGGTAGAAAAAAACAGATTCTTTCCTCGGCAGGATTCGACCACTTCTTTCAGTCCAGGCTAAAAAGAAAGAGTCGTGGTTACAGTTTACCAGTCATAGGAGACGACCTATAAGTATAGAATTTTACGTGGTTATTTATTTATTTATTTATTTATTTATTTATTTATATTCATGAGAGACACGGGGGGGGGGGCAGAGACACAGGCAGAGGGAGATAGTTATATTTTAATTTAAAGGTCTAGATTTGCCCTCAAACAACACCTTTGTAGAGATATCTAAGATCACACAGCAAAGGCCAAAAGTGTACATTATGTAACAATGCTAAATAGAGCAAAGTTGGCCTTGCCACAGTAGTAGCACGGGCTCATTTCAATGTGTCATTGTTTACCATGTGCCTGATTGTTTTATAAGAGTTAACCATTACCTGAATATCAACACAATTATCTGCAAATTCAAGGTCTTCTGTGATTTCAAGCAGACATTTGATTTTGCATCATCATTATGAATGCAGGTTCTTACCCCCAAAAATTCAAGTCATACAACTGGTTGTCAGTCAAGATTTACTCTCTGCCTACATAGACGTATATTTTTTCTAAGTCCTAATGTAAGACACACTTTCACTGAGAATTTTATTACTTTCCTCACACAGTTTAATAGGAAATATAGTTACGTTAAGAATATTGAGCTGTACAAAAAACCACCTAACAAGTATTCTTGTCTGAAAGAAGGAAAGGAAAAGAAAGGGAAAAAAAAAAGAAAGGAAAGAAAAGGAAAGGGAAAAGGAAAGGAAAGGAAAGGAAAGGAAAAAAAAAATCAGATCTAAATCTGCTTAGATCAGTCCAATCAGCAAAATCCAGACTGAGAATTTTTTTCTTTAAGATTTTATTTATTTATTCATGAGAGACACACACAGAGAGAGAGGCAGAGACACAGGCAGAGGGAGAAGCAGGCTCCATGCAGGGAGCCCGATGTGGGACTTGATCCCAGGTCTCCAGGATCACGCCCTGGGCCGAAGGCGGTGCTAAACCACTGAGCCACCCCTACTGCCCCTGAGACTGAGAATTTCTGTAGGATAAACAACCTGGTTTCTTCAACAAATAAACTGAAGAGAAAAACAGCTAAAAAGAGAATTTTTTAAAATTATGGTCTTAAAAGATACAAGTGATGCAAATGTAATTTTTCTTGCAATAGTTACAATGACCCCCATAACACCAAATTTGATGAATACGTCCCAGTCTTGATTTCTTCTGTATCTGGCATAATGGAGAGCTCATTCATTCGTTCAGCAAATGTTTACAGAGTACTTATTATGTGCTAGTCACTGAGTTACTCATAAACAAAATATATACAGTTGACCTTTGACAACATAGATTTGAATTGTACAAGTCTGCTTATATGTGAATTTTTCTCAATACAGTACAGTACTGTAAATCTATTTTCTCTTATCATATTGTTTTCTTTTTAAAGTATTTTATTTATTTATTCATGAGAGACACAGAAAGAGAAGCAGAGACACAGGCAGAGGGAGAAACAGCCTCCCTGCAGGGAGCCTGTTGTGGGACTCAATCCCAGGACCCCGGGATCATGACCTGAGCCAAAGGCTCAACCACTGAGCCACCCAAGCATCCCTATTATAATTTTCTTAATAACACTTTCTTTTCTCTAGCTTACTTTATTGTAAGAATACAGTATATAACATAAGGTGGGTGCCCCTAGCCCCTACATTGTCAAGGCTCAACTGTACATCTTTATGGGGCTTGTACTACTAAAACTCTTCTGGGTTTGGTTCACCTTTGATGAACTACTTTTCATTGCTTTTCTATGGCATTTCCTTCTCCTATCATCAAACATTAAGAGTTTTTCTGGGTTCTGTCCTTGACTCATGCTCCGCTCTCTCTACAGACTCTTCTTGGGAGAGCTCATTTACTCTGATTTCAACTACTACCTGTATAATCCTAACTTTACATCTCGAGCCATGCATTATTTACTTACACTTTTGATATATATCCAACTGCCTCCTGAACATCTCTATTTGGAGGTCCCAAAGACTAAAGTCTAACTAAATAGGACCAAACAGAACTTGAAATTTCATTTCCCACTACCCTCCACAACATCCTGCATCCTTGATCTAAATTAATGGCACAATCATGCACCCATCATCCAAACTGGAAACCTGGATATCTTTCTAGACTCCTTCTTCTCCTTCACCCTTCTTATATAATCAACAATCAAGTCCTGTCATTTTTCTTTCTAAATATTTTTCCAATTAGTCTAGTTAGTCTCAGAGCAGATGGAGGCTGTGTACACAAATAACATATTAAATACTATAATGACATATTATAGAATTTCCCTATCAGTGACCATGAGTTAAAATTAGTCACTAATAGGGACTTCCTGACCTGAAAACATGGTATTTACAATGAAAAATCTATGTCATTGATTTTTATAATTATCCTTGAGAACAAATACTTACTTAGTTGTATATTTTAAAATGCATTATAGGATACAGATTTACAAAAAAAAGTTGATTGCAAAGGTATCCAAGCTAGACATAAAAATATTCTTTTGCCTTGTCCAAGGTAGGTATGTATAAAGTTACAAGTAGTAACAACATGTATATGCTACTCAATAAAGCAATTCAGAGAGCAATGTGAATTCCAGTTAAACCTGTCATTTTTGGGGGATCCCTGGGTGGCTCAGCAGTTTAGTGCTGGCCTTTGGCCCAGGGTGTGATCCTGGAGTCCCGGGATCAAGTCCCACATCAGGCTCCCTGCATGGAGCCTGCTTCTCCCTCTGCCTGTTGTGTCCTCTGGCTCCCTCTCTCTCCATGTGTCTCTCATGAATAAATAAATAAAATATTTTTAAAAACGGTCATTTTTCTTTTATAGTTCTTCTCATTTGATGTTTCACCTAACATTTTACATCTCTAAGATAGCCAAGACAACGTAGAGGAATAGTTAATTTTACAACATAAAATTAAGAAGTAAAAATGGAACAAAAGCCTAACTCTGAAAATTGAATGGGTCACACAATTCATTACCTAAGTTGTTGCTTTTTTTAATGCAACATTGTAGAAATTATTTTCTGACTTATAAATTCTTTAATTTATAAGGCATGTTTTAACAACTGATATCTTAGAAAGACACATGAAAATTAAAAGCCTAAATCATTTACCTGCTAAAAGGAAAATCATTTACTTGCTAAGATGATTTCTTCTAGAATTTTAAAGTAGCAGTGCCATGGGATTTTTTTTTTAAGGTTTTATTTATTTATTCATGAGAGACACACAGAGAGAGAGAGAGAGAGAGAGAGAGAGAGAGAGAGAGAGAGAGAGGCAGAGACACAGGCAGAGGGAGAAGCAGGCTCCATGCAGAGAGCCCGACGTGGGACTCAATCCCCGATCTCCAGGATCATGCCCTGGACAGAAGGCAGGTGCTAAACCACTGAGCCACCGGGCTGCCCCTAGTGCCATGTTTTTAACCAACAAAGCCAGTGGGTTTTGGAAAAAGATTTCATTTCTTTTGTAGGCTACACTAAATAGTGCAAAACTAAAATAACTGTTTACAGTATACATAATTTTTTGGAATAGACAAATTAAAAATGAGATAGGGATGCTTGGCTGGCTCAGCTGGTAGAGCATGCCACTCTTAATGTGGGGGTAGCCCCATGTTGGGTGTAGAGATTACTTATTTAAAAAAAAAAAGAGAGAGAGAGATAAAAATAAGACTTTAAAAGCTAAATAGTGGGATGCCTGGTGGCTCAGCGGTTTATCTCCTGCTTTCGGCCCAGGGGGTGATCCCAAGTTCCAGGATCGAGTCCCACACTGGGCTCCCTGCATGGAGCCTGCTTCTCCCTCTGCTTCTCTCTCTGTGTGTCTCTCATGAATAAATAAATAAATAAAATATTAAAAAATAAATAAATAAAAGCTAAATAGTTGGGGAACCTGGGTGGCTCAGTCAGTTCAGCATCTGCCTTCAGCTCAAGTCATGATCCCAGGCCTGGGATTGAGAGCCCCAAATCTGGCTCCCTACTCAGTGGGAAGCCTGCTTCTCTCTCTCTCCCTCTGCCGCTCATGCTTTCTCTCACATGCTCTCTCTCTCAAATAAATAAATTTTAAAAAGCTAAATAGTTATAACCATTAAATAAAGCCAGTACAATGAGATTTCAGGGTTTTGAGAACTCAGACATTGATTCTAATGAGCACAGGGCTACCTAGACTTTCAAATCTTTTATATTCTTTATAAAGAGATTAAAGGAGGAAAACTATTTATGAAACAAAGGTATCAAAAATAATACTTCTGTTTCTTTGTTTATAAATTGAGAAGAAACAAGTATGATATAGAAAAGAAATTTTAGATCTTAACTTTCTCAATCTAACTATGTGTCCCAACTAGATTCAATATCAATGTAGAAGATACTATTTTAAATTTAAAGCAGTAAAGTCTTAGGAAGAAGAGTTTCAGATTTCAATTAATATAACTAGTAATACCAACAATAAGAATCTGGCCAGGGAACATGCCTGACCAATTAATTTTTTTGTTTTCTCCAAGAAAAACCTCTAATTCCAATATATTACGGTTTGTATTTTTTTTAAGACTTATTTATTTCATTTTATTTTAAGACTTACTTATTTATTTTGGGGGGAAGAGAGAATCTTTAAGCAGACTCCCCCATGCTGGGCTGTCTCATGACGCTGAGATCACCACCCAAGCTATCCAGGTGCCTCAGTTTGTACTTTTTCTAATTCAGAATACCTTTGTTTTTTGTTTTTAAGTAAAATTTTTATTGAAGTAAAACACTACATAAAATTGCATATACATTAGTATAGGAAAATGTACAGCTCAATTTCCATAAGTGAAAATTACACTTATTTGTACACTTGTGTACCACTATCTGTGATGAGTGGTTGCATTACAAGTGGTTACGTAAGTGTAACCACTATCTGTAATGAGAATTAGAACATAACTGTAAATCAGAACCTGCAGTTTGCCCTCTCCTAGTTACTACCACAGCCCAAATCAATACCATGCTGAATTCTATCATCAGAGATCAATTTGCTTATATTTGAACTTTATACAAATAGAATTATACAATATGTACTACTTTGTGTCTGGCAACATATTACTTTGGGGAGAATTTAACCATGCATGTAGGAGTAGTTTCCTTGATTTTCTTTTTCTTTCTTTCTTTCTTTTTTTTTTTTTAGTTTCCTTGATTTTCAATGCAGTATAGTATTTTATTGCAGGATTATGCTATAATTTATGTATCCATTCCAATGCTGATTAACATTTAAGGTTGTTTCCCATTTGAGTCTATTATGAATAGCACTGTTAATACCTGTTTTGGTGCACATTAAGAATGCATTTCTGTTGGATATACACCTACAAATGGAATTGTTGAATCAGACTACCCATATTTTCAGCTTTAGTAAATACTGCCAAGGGGCAGCCCCGGTGGCGCAGCGGTTTAGTGCTGCCTGCAGCCGGGGGTGTGATCCTGGAGACCTGGGATCGAGTCCCACATCAGGCTCCTTCCATGGAGCCTGCTTCTCCCTCTGCCTGTGTCTCTGCCTCTCTCTCTCTCTGTGTGTCTCTCATGAATAAATAAATAAAATCTTAAAAAAAAAAAAAAAAAAAAAAAAAGGTCCAGACAGGAATGACAGGGTTGGTGGATTAGCCAGGCAACAATTTACATGATGCATTTAAAAAAAAAAAAAAAAAGTAAATACTGCCAAGCAGTTATGAAACTGGCTATAGCAGACTACATTCTGACAGCAGTGTATAGAATTCCAATTGCTCTAAATCTTTGTCAACAACACTTAGTATTGTCAGTAGTAGTAATTTTAGCCATTCTGGTGGGTGCCCTTTGTTTCTGAAGACTGGAGTATACTACTGGCAGAATTAATTAATGATTGTATATAAATACAGCTTGTTGGGTTTCAGCTTACTTACAGCCCTTTTATGGATATCAGAATTATAAAACTCTTTTATTATCTTTCCAAAAAAAATTTTTTTAAGATTTTATTTATTTATTCATGAAAGACACAGAGAGGCAGAGACACAGACAGAGGAGAAGCAGGCTCCATGCAGGAAGCCCGATGTGGGACTTGATCCCAGGACTCCAGGATCACGCCCTGGGCTGAAGGCAGGCGCTAAACTGCTGAGCCACCCAGAGATCCCTCCAACATGTTATGGGTTTTTTTTTGTTTGTTTGCTTGGTTTTTTTTTGTTTTTTTTTTTTAATTTTTTATTTATGAGAGTCATACAGAGAGAGAGAGAGAGAGAGAGAGAGGCAGAGACATAGGTAGAGGGAGAAGCAGGCTCCATGCACCGGGAGCCTGATGTGGGATTCGATCCCGGGTCTCCAGGATCGCGCCCTGGGCCAAAGGCAGGCACCAAACCGCTGCGCCACCCAGGGATCCCCTGTTTGCTTGTTTTTTAAGATTTTATTTATTTATTCATAGACACAGAGAGAGAGAGAGGCAGAGACATAGACAGAGGGAGAAGCAGGCTCCATGCAGGGAGCCCGATATGGGACTCGATCCCGGGTCTCCAGGATCACACCCCGGGCTGCAGGCGGCGCCACCGGGACAGCCCCCTCCAAAATGTTTTTAAAAATTCCTCCAAAACCAAATCTATTGGTAATAACAGGAAAGGAAATGCTATAGCACTAAAGTAATTTAAAGAACTATTATGGGGGGGAGGGAGGGAGGGTACCTAGGTAGTTCTGTCAGTGAAGCAACAGACTCTTGGTTTGGCTAGGATGACGTCGTGGTATCAGAGTCATGGAATTGGGCCTGTGTTGGACTCTGCAATGAGTGTAGAATCTGCTTCTCCCATCTCTCTCTCTCTCTCTCTCTCTCTCTCTCAAATAAATAAAAATCTTTAGAGAACTATTATAGGTAGTTTGTCTGGTAGAAAAAGAAAGGGTAAAGTACAAAGAGACGGTACCACACACACAGAGGTTAATTATTTATTTTTATTCCAAGTCTGATTCAGATAGGAATAAATCCATGATACTGGATAGCTACTACTCTATGGGTGCTTTTTCATGGATTTCTATATTTTATATGCCTATCAAAATATTGATAGGGTTGAGACTTCCCTTCCAAAGGACTAACACATTTAAAGACTATGGTTAAGCAACTGACTCTTGATTTCCGCTCAGCTCATGATCTCAGGGTCATGAGACAGGAGCCCCAAGTCAGGGTCCCCACTCAGTGGTGAATCGGCTTCAGTTTCTCTCCCTATCCCTCTGTCCCTCTCTTTGCTCATGCTCTTTCTCTAAAATAAATTAATAAATATTATAAAGACAGAGTATGGTTGATAACAGTCTTACAAATAACAAAGCTGGGATCCCTGGGTGGCGCAGCGGTTTGGCGCCTGCCTTTGGCCCAGGGCGTGATCTTGGAGACCCGGGATCGAATCCCACATCAGGCTCCCAGTGCATGGAGCCTGCTTCTCCCTCTGCCTGTGTCTCTGCCTCTCTCTCTCTCTCTGTATGACTATCATAAATAAATAAATAATAAAAAAATTAAAAAAAAATAAAATAAAATTATTAAAAAAAAAAAAAACAAAACAAATAACAAAGCTTTCCTGAAGGGAAAAAAAAAAGAATATATTAATGCTGGAAAAAACTGCTACCATCAAATTTTCAAATGCTTCTCTGCTGGGTTTCAAAAGCATAATATCATGAACTCATTTTACAATGAATTTTTAAAAAATGGGATCCACATAGCTTTATAAAATAGTTGAAGCATATTTTCATAACTATACAATATCTTAATTCACAGAAATTTTGAAATTCTAATTAAACAAATTTGCAATACCAACCACTAGATATAAAAGACATCATTTATCCACTCATGGCTTACCTGATATGAGTACAGTACAATAACCCCCAAATATAATGGACTTATATGAATTAATAAAAACATCAAGTTTTATTATTTTCTTAAAATTCTAAAATTTAAAAAAAATTCTAAAATTTTACTATTACAATATGATAACCACATTAACAAAATTAGAAAATTAATTAATATGAGAAAATAGAGAAAAAAATACCCATATTCTCACTGCACTATTATAACCATTATTAATATTCTAATATATTTCTTCCCAGTCATTTTCCCCGGGCATATCTGACATAATTATAGTTGTAATGTCCATATTATTGTGTCTAGATTTCTCATTTAATTTCTTTCCAGTTGCAGTCACAGATTTTTACATTAATAGTAATTTATTTAATAAAAACAGTAAGAAAACAAAGAACGTAAGAACAAAGAGTTGTTTAAAATAGTTTACCTCATAAATAGGAAGTGTAGGAGAGTTCCATGCATTAATTCTAGATTCATTGACGTCAACAACTGTTACCCTGATTTCAGGGCACATATGAGCGATGACACTACATGTAGGTCCTCCAACATAGCCCGCACCAATGCAACAGATCTTCTTAATTTCAAACATGATTAAACTAGAAGAAAAGCAGTAAGACTGTTCTACTATTGAAAATAGAAAATTTAAAGAAATCACATTGCACATTTATCACACTTCATAAAAACTGTCAAGGTGACAGATATCTGGAAAGATTTCCTGCATTCACACTATTAAGAATTATTAAAAGTGCGAAAATATATAACATTCCAATTGGAATGTCTGTTCTAGTTTGCATTAGCATAAAACATGGGGGAAAAAAGTAACTGATATTACTAAAGAAATGCCACAAAGATTATAATGATCTAATATTCAAAAATTCAAGGAAGAAAATAAAAGCTTACTTGGGTCTCTAAGGCCACTCGGGTAACTTTGATTGCTGAGGAAAAATGCAAGGGTGACTACACCAGGGCAATTCTTGCTTAAATAAATGTCGGTGTACAAAGGTCAGCCTATGGCAGGTTTAGATTAACGTGACAGATATTTTTTTTTTTTTTTAACGTGACAGATATTAAAACACATGATAGGTAATAAGATTAGTCTGAAAGTCCAGAATTGACCTCTGTGATTGTATTCCCTATACAATTTGGCTTCAGTAGTTTATTTTTAGGTACCTGACAATGATCTTAAATTCCATTTCAACTTTAATCAGAAACTATGAGATGGTTAAAGGAAAGTAATTTCTGTAGTTAACAAAGCTGTTACACAGATTTTGATGGGTTTTCAAAAGCCATTTAGGTGAACTGATTCACACTAATCAAAATGACAAGGTACTGATTTATATATAAGAATATCAGTTTATTCATTATAATGAGAACAAAAACTATCAAACTGATCAGACTCTTAGAATTTTAGTCCTTGCCAAGACCTCAGATATCATCTAATCTAATCCATTCATGGATTCCCATGAGAAGGAAATTGGTAACCAGAGAGTTTAAGAATTTGCTAATATATTCCTGCATGGATCAAAGAAGATACTACAGAAGGCTAATCTCATTACAATGCCTGGCAAGCACAACCCTATTGTGAAAAAAAGATACACAAGCCACATAATTCAGATGATCCAATTCCTTTAAGTCTGAATCTGTATTAAACCAAACAATGTTCTAATTACTGATTTTCTGGGCAGACTTTCCTACTGGAAAAGAATGAGCTGAACAACCCATACAAGTATCTTGGTCTTGAGGAAACAACGTATCTTGGTATGAGGAAACAATGCATCTGACTTATAAATCAATCTTCAGTGGTCATGTTTGGTAGATATCAACTGAGTCTAATCTCTAATGACCTTTAAAAAACTTTAAAAAAAACCCCAGAAATTTGGTAAAAATATAAGCAAAATTTGGAATCTATTGATTCTACAAAAGAAAGCAATATTCTTAGTGATACACATACAAAGAAATTTTTTAAATCTATTTTTTTGTTTTTTTTTTAAGATTTTATTTATTTATTCATGAGAGACACACATAGAGGCAGAGACACAGGCAGAGGGAGAAGCAGGCTCCATGCAGGGAGCTCATCGTGGGACTCAATCCTGGGACTCCAGGATCGTGCCCTGGGCCAAAGGCAGGTGTTAAACCACTGAGCCACCCAGGAATCCCCTATTTAATGTATTCTTAAGACCTATTCCACTCCCTTCTATTTCTTATTTTTATTTTTTTCTGTTTCTGGTAAAACTCCGTCTCTTTTTTAGAAGCAGTTACACTGTATTCCATTGTGTGGATGTACCTACCAGAAAATATTAAAACCATGCTAAATCTGGTAGATTCTCTTTATTTAATTTTTTTTTTTTTAAGTAGGCTTCAAGCCCAATGTGGGGCTTGAACTCATGACCCTGAGACCAAGAGTCGCATGCTCTACTGTCTGAGTAAGCCAGGAGCCCCTGGTAGATCCTCTCTTTAATAATCCAGAATTCAGGTTGTACTACAAAGCTGTGGTCATCAAGACAGTGTGGTACTGGCACAAAAACAGACACATAGATCAATGGAACAGAATAGAGAACCCAGAAGTGGACCCTGAACTTTATGGTCAATATTCAATAAAGGAGGAAAGAGTATCCACTGGAAGAAAGACAGTCTCTTCAATAAATGGTGCTGGGAAAATTGGACATCCACATGCAGAAGAATGAAACTAGACCACTCTCTTTCACCATACACAAAGATAAACTCAAAATGGATGAAAGATCTAAATGTGAGACAAGATTCCATCAAAATCCTAGAGGACAACACAGGCAACACCCTTTTTGAACTCGGCCACAGTAACTTCTTGCAAGATACATCCACGAAGGCAAAAGAAACAAAAGCAAAAATGAACTATTGGGACTTCATCAAGATAAGAAGCTTTTGCACAGCAAAGGATACAGTCAACAAAACTCAAAGACAACCTGCAGAATGGGAGAAGATATTTGCAAACGACGTATCAAATAAAGGGCTAGTTTCCAAGATCTATAAAGAACTTATTAAACTCAACACCAAAGAAACAAACAATCCAATCATGAAATGGGCAAAAGACATGAAGAGAAATCTCACAGAGGAAGACATGGACATGGCCAACATGCACATGAGAAAATGCTCTGCATCACTTGCCATCAGGGAAATACAAATCAAAACCACAATGAGATCCCACCTCACACCAGTGAGAATGGGGAATATTAACAAGGCAGGAAGCCACAAATGTTGGAGAGGATGCGGAGAAAAGGGAACCCTCTTACACTGTTGGTGGGAATGTGAACTGGTGCAGCCACTCTGGAAAACTGTGTGGAGGTTCCTCAAAGAGTTAAAAATAGATCTGCCCTATGACCCAGCAATTGCACTGTTGGGGATTTACCCCAAAGATTCAGATGCAATGAAATGCTGAGACACCTGCACCCCGATGTTTCTAGCAGCAATGTCCACAATAGCCAAACTGTGGAAGGAGCCTCGGTGTCCATCGAAAGATGAATGGATAAAGAAGATATGGTTTATGTATACAATGGAATATTACTCAGCCATTAGAAACGACAAATACCCACCATTTGCTTCAACGTGGATGGAACTGGAGGGTATTATGCTGAGTAAAGTAAGTAAATCGGAGAAGGACAAACAGTGTATGTTCTCATTCATTTGGGGAATATAAATAATAGTAAAAGGGAATATAAGGGAAGGGAGAAGAAATGTGTGGGAAATATCAGAAAGGGAGACAACATAAAGACTCCTAACTCTGGGAAACGAACTAGGGGTGGTGGAAGGGGAAGAGGGCGGGGGGGGGGGCGGTGAATGGGTGACAGGCACTGAGGGGACACTTAACGGGATGAGCACTGGGTGTTATTCTTCTGTATGTTGGTAAATTGAACACCAATAAAAAATAAATTTATTATAAAAAAAAATAAAATAAAAAAATAAAAAACAAGGCTCCTTTTCTAGTGAAAAAAAAAATCTAAATAAATGGGTTAAGAGTACCCTATTATCACTTGTGAAGCCGCACAAACATGATATTCCTATTAAACTTCTCGGGTTCCAAAATTAACCCCGGCAAAAATACTGATCCTAACAAAATTTACTTTTGGCAACCATTCGTCTTCCATTTCTTTAACCTTCTTCTACTCTTCAGTTCTGCCTTTTACTCCTTTCCAGGCCTCAAGTGCCCTGTACACAAGAAAAAAGAGAACTTTCTAGGGGGAAAGGACTGCACTGGGATTACCTCGAGGTTAAAGCTCAGGGGAATGTTCTAAAAAAGCTCCCACCTGTGGGACAGCTGAGCCTAGAACATACTTACCATAGATGTGTCTCCAGCACTCACTGCCACTGTCCCCACGGCTACAATAGAAAGGGCTTGGCATCGGGTTTCAGAAACATTGCTTCAGCTTGTTTCAGGCCTAGTCCTTTGTTCCCTTTCATGAAAAATTAATATTCCCAATTTAAGGGTCTACCTGTGGGCACAGCAGAGAATATGGCCCTAGATATAGGCCCTGACACTCAAGAATTCAACAATTTATTTAAGGAAAAATTCAGCCAGCTGAAAAATATTTATTAAACACTCAACTATGTTGCAGCCACTAATGTTCTATGTACCATGGATACAATAGTGAACAGACAGGTACAGGGATCCAATAGGGAACAGACAGGTACAGTTCCTACTCTTACATAGTTATAGTCTCATGGGAGAGCACAAAACAAAATAATGGCAGCTGTGATACATTGTGTATAAAGGAAATAAATATGTAGGTGGAGAGGGAGAGACTGAATATGGGGAAAGAACTATTTTAGATAGGGTAGTTAAAGGACTCTCTGCAAAGGTGACTCTTAAACTGACTTAAAAGATGAAAAGGAAGGGCGTCTGGGTGGCTCAGTCAGTTAGGTAACTGACTCTTGATTTCAGCTCAGGGCATGATCTCAGGGTCTTGAGATCAAGCCCCTCATTAGGCTCCATACTCAGCAGAGTCTGCTTGAGATTCTCTCTCTCCCTCTCTCAAATAAATAAATAGATAGTCTTTTTTTTTAAAAAAAAAAAAAAAAGAGAGAGAGAGAGAGAGCGCACACACAGAACAGGGAGAAGCAGACTCCCTGCTGAACAGGGAGCCCCATATGGGATTCAATCCCAGGATCCTGGGACCATGACCTGAGCCAAAGGCAGATGCTTAACTGACTAAGCCATCCAGGTGCTCCACTAAATAAAATCTTAAAAAAAAAGAAAAAGATGAAATGGAATTTGTCACACCCAAGTAACATATAAGGCAGTATAACCAATTAAATGACAAAATGAGTACTAAAGTCCAGAGGCGGGAAAAAAAAAAAAAAAAAAAAAAAAAGAAGGTATCTACATCAAGGGAAATGTAGAATTTCAACCTGGCCTAAAGAATAAATAGGGTATAGAAAGAAAAGGTAAGTGGGGGAGAACATTCCAGATTTAAAAAATAGTAAGGACTCATATACAGAAATGAGTCCAAAGTGAGGAGATCAGCCTAGTTGGAGAAAAATATCAGTATTAAGAAGTGGTAAGAGGTAATGACTGTCTTGTAGAGTAGAAATGAATTTAAAGGGAACCCTGGGTGGCGCAGCGGTTTGGCGCCTGCCTTTGGCCCAGGGCGTGATCCTGGAGACCCAGGATCGAATCCCACGTCAGGCTCCCAGTGCATGAGCCTGCTTCTCCCTCTGCCTGTGTCTCTGCCTCTCTCTCTCTCTCTCTGTGTGACTATCATAAATAAATAAATAAATAAATAAATAAATAAATAAATAAATAATATTAAAAAAAAAAAAAAAGAAATGAATTTAAAGTGGGTCTTAAATGACCCTTTCAGGGAAGCACGTCCAGGACAGTTCAGGAGGCTACAATTCAATAACTTAAGGCAACATAATTAAAAGTAACCATAACAATCAACAACATTTGTGTAGCTAAAATCTAATAAACTCCACTGAAGGAAAAAACAATGGGGTGGGGGGAGGATCAGCCTGTAGCTTGGGAAGAGGGAGTTAAAGACAAGAATGATGTGTTTAGGGGATCCCTGGGTGGCTCAGCGGTTTAGCGCCTGCCTTTGGCCCAGGGCAAGATCCTGGAGTTCCGGGATCGAGTCCCGTGTCGGGCTCCCAGCATGGAGCCTGCTTCTCCCTCTGCCTGTGTCTCTGCCTCTCTCTCTATGTCTATCATGAATAAATAAATAAATCTTAAAAAAAAAAAAAAAGAATGATGTGTTTATTTCAACAGAGTCTAGAGAAGACTGACACAGAATCTGGAAGTCAGAAGTGTTCTGGTTTCAGAGAGGTGGGGGAAGAACAGGCTTTCCCAATGCTTAGATGGCATGTTCTCTGAAGATTCTTTGCTCTGATTCCACTCTCCCCTATGAATTCAGATTCCCAGGAATCATAATACTGGAAAGGGATGACACAGATTTGAGATAGAAGTGTTCCAGGAACTGCAATAAAATTTCCCTAATGTAATATCAAAGTTTCATTCTAGTGAAACCATTAGTCTCTTATGAGTTTAATCATATAAGCTAACATCTAAAGCCTCATAAACTCTGGGTCCAAGGAGGAAAAAAAAAAAAATTCTGCCTTCCAGATCTTCGAAGCTGATGATTAAGTTCTGAACTGTGATGAACCTAAAGAACTATCACACTGTAACACCCTTACTGAGCAGCTAGCCAGCCTCTCTAATTACAACCAATATATCTGGAATACCTAAAAAGTAGAATTTCAAAGTATTTTTGGACCAGAGGATCTGTTGGGGTTACCATTTAATCCAACAGCCAAGAGGTTATAACATTCTTTTTTTTTTTTTAATTTTTAAAATTTATTTATGATAGGCACACAGTCAGAGAGAGAGAGAGAGAGGCAGAGACACAGGTAGAGGGAGAAGCAGGCTCCACGCACCGAGAGCCCGACGTGGGACTTGATCCCGGGTCTCCAGGATCACGCCCTGGGCCAAAGGCAGGCGCCAAACTGCTGCGCCACCCAGGGATCCCAGGTTATAACATTCTTATATAAACACAGACTGAATGTTTACATGATGCCACTCTTGGGTTAAAGGAGTTCATAGTTTAATAAAGTGCTCCCAGGCAAACAGTTCTTATCTGCTGCTCTTCCCTCAGCACTTAGAACAGTAGGCTCTCAATAAATGCTAATTGAATGAATGAGTAACTCTCCATTATGGCTTGTTTGAGATGAAGACTGTTATTTGAAAATCTTTAGCTCAGATGGCTGATCAATGCATTTTTGCTGAAATTGTCCAGAACACCATCATCCTTTTTTTACGTAGAACTTTGGCATGTCTTCCCAGAGTTACTTCTTATCCACCTTGCTTGCCAGGCTGTATTCAGCTTGCCTTACATATAGCAGCCAGGGCAAACCACTGATGGACCTATGTTACAGAATTGCATGTGTTTTGGGGTGTCCCTGTGGTTCTATTTCACATGAAGTGTGGCTTGTAGATGATAATGGGAAAATTACTGAAGAACTGTGCAAGTCCCAATAAATCATTACCTGGATGTTTCAATAAAATCTTTCAGTCTTTATATGGAGCTTGATACAGTATTAATAATATACTTTGCTCAACACAGATGTCTTCTGATTCCATATTGAATTTCTACTTTTATGTACCTTCTGACCCTCTACTGTGCTGTCAGGGAAATGGGAATGTTTGCTTACTGAGTGTGTCAGTTTGAAATGAGTTTTTAACCTCCATATTTTGGGAAAATCTCAACAAACCAAGCTGTTCCAAAACTACTCTTCATCTAAAGTTTTATAAATTCAGATGAAGATTTCAACCTAAAAGATGTGGCTAACAAATACTGAAGGTCCTATTACAATCTAAGCTAAACATAATCTCTCCGTCCCCACCCCACCTCTCTTCCGTATACTCTCCATAATCACCCAGGAGCTAAGGCAATGGATGTTGTAGTTGGATACATCAACTTCAAGCACATCACCTTAGTCTTTTACAAAAACTAGATACTAACAGACGGCTGGCCGGGGAAAAAGATTTAATCAGTGAGAAAGGCAGTGTTAATGTTATATCTAAAGGGCTTCCCTCCTATGAAGCTGTGGAAATAATAAGAGGGAAGATGAAATATGCATATTAGTTACAGATTCTATGTTTAAAAAAGGAGTATAGTAAGGGGAGAAGAAATGAGGCCCTTTCAATCAGGGTCGTCTCCCGCTTACCTTAACTGGATGCAGGTACTAACAAGCGCATCTCACAGCAGACAGTAAGCGCTTTCATTTCCAGAACCCCCCTGAAAAAACAGACCAGACTACTGTTCTCCATTTCACAGGGCATTTGAAGAAACTCAAAGACTCACTGTGTCTTTGCGGGCAGTCAGTGGACAGCTATGCCTCTGTATATCCATGGAAAGCTCCCTACCCGTGAATCCCTCTTTTCAATATACCAGCATTTTCAAGCCTACTCGGTTATCTTCCCATATACACAAGTATGCTCTTTCACGGTCAGCACCCAAGGGAGGCCCTTCCCTGACATGAAGTAAAGCAATTCTATGGTGTGGCGGCCAACAATGGATTCCAGGACAGCCCATACGGATGTCACGATGGCAGTGTCTTAGGATTTCGCCCTCCAAAAGGGCTTTCTGGCTTTGTTTTCTCTTTAGTTTCTTAAGAAGGGAGGCCAGTGACCGGAGGAAAGCAGCAGCTCCCCAGGTGAGCAGACTAACCACAGACAAAAGACCAGGACTCTGAGACCAAAATGGGGTCCCTAATCGGAGGACCGCTTCCTTCGGTGGACGTTCGGCTTCCTGGGGGAAATCTCACTTGTTTCAAGTCAGAAAGTGGGGGAAAAGCAGAAAGAGGAGCGGCTGGAAGACTCGTGCGTATAGAATAAAAAGACCGAGCTAGGCCATCCTCAGGGCAGCGACCCAAAGGCGATCCCCGCCCAGAGCCCAGAGCCCAGAGCCTAGAGGAGGAGACCGAGGTGGTGAGACCCGGCGCCGCGGACCCAGCGCGGAGCGCGACTGGGAGCCGCGCGCACTCCCCCGCCCCGCCCCGCCCCCTCCACGCCCGCCGGCACCCGGGACCTTCCCGACCCGGCGGCGGGGCCAGCCCGGGAAGGGAGCTCACCCGTTTCCAGGCACCGAG
Organism: Vulpes lagopus; assembly: GCF_018345385.1. Lineage (NCBI taxonomy): Eukaryota > Metazoa > Chordata > Mammalia > Carnivora > Canidae > Vulpes > Vulpes lagopus. Next base: position 133,273,307 of record NC_054827.1, on the reverse strand, counting down.
CGCGGCGGCTGCTCCGGTCCCGACCGCTCGGACAGCTCCTCGCTGTGGGCCGCGCTGCAGCAGCTTCTGCACGCTCGCCCTGCTCCGCCGGACCTCCGCTCCCCGCACGCCCCTCCCTCAGGCCGCCACGCACTGCACCCAGAGTCCCGGGCCTGAGCCCGTATTTAAAGGATTCGGCCCGAGAAGGCGGAGGCTTCATTCCCCCGCAGCCAGGCCCTCCAGGTCTCAACCCTCCACCGCATCCTTGCTCCTCCTCCCGCCACGCTAGGCCCGGGCCCGCCCCTATTTCCTGCGAGCCCCAGGGGCGGGGCGAAGGGGGCGGGGCTGGGCGGAGCTAGGGGAGGCTCCGCCCCTGGCCGAGCCTGGACGAATCGGCTCGGGCCAGCTCAGTGGTCCCGCCCCTTCCGCGAGCGGCACTGGGCGGAGCTACGTGCCCGGCGAGTTCGCTGACGGCCGTGGGGCGGGGCTCCAGGTGCAGCTAGGCCGGGGTCGGGGGTCCGCGGCCGCCGGAACCCCATGGCTTGTGGTCTGGTCCCGCTTCCCTCCCTGTGTCCCGGTCCAGGCAGACAGTCGGCGCTGAGGTGATGCCGCGTGCGCGACAGGTCGGCCATAATCCAGGGACTGCGGGGGTACTGGGCCGGCTGCGGCCCGAGGGGACCGGAAGGTCTCGGGCCCCCCTTCCGGTCCTCGCAGCACCCCCGAGGGCCCACCGCGTCTTCCCGGCAGGTCAGTGCGCCCGGCCGCACACTCCCTCCCACGCCCTCCCGGCCCGCCGCTGCCCAAGGTTTAGTCAGGTCCCTCCCCTCGTCACTTCTGGGAAGGAGGCGCCTTGCGTTAGTGGGATGCTGAGCCCTGTCATGACTGGACCGGTTAGTGCCTCCGCCCTGAGCCCGGGAGGAGACGCAGGACACCCACGCTCTCCAGTCGTTTTTTCCAGAGAGAGTCCTGCCAAATTCGGAGTCTGGCTTGTCTGTGCTGAGAGTGTGCAACATCCAACTTCCGCGTATGAGGAAGAGTAAAATTCATGTATGGAGACCGCCCGTTGTTTTGTTTTGTTTTTTTAAGATTTATTTATTTATGATAAACATAGAGAGGCAGAGACAGGAGGAGGGAGAAGCAGGCTCCCTGCGGGAAGCCCGATGTGGGACACGCCCGAGCAGAAGGCAGACACTCAACCGCTGACCCACCCAGGTGCCCCGAGACTGCCCGTTTTTAATGAGGAGGCCAGTTATGTTCTCTTACTCCTCTCCGAAGTCATCTTAAATCTCAGATCTGAGAAGAAAAAAGCAGTCATGACTTTTTTTTTTTTTTTTTTTTGGTGTTCCTCATTAAGAATTATGTCAGGCTACATAATCTGCACTTGAAGTCAAAGATCTTTTTCAAATACGTCACGAGGAACGTGATTAGGAGTTTATAAAGGCACATTAAAATACCTCATAGATGATGGTTTTTCATTTATTTACGTTTTATTTCTTTACACACATCATGGAGCTCTAGCTCAACACCAGGAGATCAAGGGTCTCACGCTCTTCTGAATGAGCCAGCCAGGCGCCCCGAGATGATGGTTTTCTTCACAGGATCATGGCAACTTTAAGAAAGCTGTTGAAGGTTGATTAGACCGTTTGCTCTAGATTGTCGAAAGTATGATATGATACGTAGGTGTCATACATTCTAAGCAGGTAAATTCATTTGTCGAACGAATATTTAGTGCCAATCGTGTGTTAGACTTTATCCTAGAGGCCACGATGCAAAATGGATTAAGACCCAGTTCCTTCTTCCAAAGCTCACAGGCTAGTAGGAAAGATAAGTGAACAAGTAATTGCATTACATGGGACAAATACTGTGCTATAGTAATCTTTTTGAACTTGGCATACACATAGATTTGAATTACCTATTACAGTTAGCTTTGTAATAAAAACCACTTTTCTATTATTCTTCCCTTTGTTTTGAATTAAACATTTTTCCACCTGGTGTTCACTTTACATTCTTCACTAGTATTTTGATAGTAATCATAATCTTTGAAATAGTACAATCTCAGAAATTAAATCAGGGGATCCCTGGGTGGCGCAGTGGTTTGGCGCCTGCCTTTGGCCCAGGGCGCGATCCTGGAGATCCGGGATCGAATCCCACGTCAGGCTCCCGGTGCATGGAGCCTGCTTCTCCCTCTGCCTGTGTCTCTGCCTCTCTCACTGTGTTCCTATCATAAATAAATAAAAATTAAAAAAAAAATAGAACTATCTTTAAAAAAAAAAAAAGAAATTAAATCAGAATATCAATACTAGCTAGAATGGACCTTTGGACCTAGGACTGCAGTTCTCAAAATGTACTGACCATCCCTGAGACCCTTTCAGGACACCCAGGAAGTCAAAACATTGTCATAATAGTACTAACATTTTATTTGCTTTTTTACTCTCATCTTCTCACAAGTACACAGTGGAATTTTCCAGAGGCTGTATGACACTTGATATGATGACAGATTAATACAGATATTATAGATTCATAAAAATGTAAAGCAATACCAGTCTTACTAATTTTTAATTTGGAAATACAGCATTTTTCATAATATGTGGTTAGTGTTAACATGTCATGAATTTATTATCAACGTTAAGGAATGTATGTATTTTTCACAATTTGTCAATTTTCATTTCAAATAAGGTAAATACCAATAGCTGTTCAACATGATAAAATATTTTGGGGCCTCCAGATTTTATATGTGTTAAGGAGTCCTGAGAACAAAAAGTTTGAGAACTGCTTGATGTAGACCAATTATTTTCAAATTATGTTTCCTGGAGCTCTCAGTTTCTGTGCTGGTGTGTCACTCAGGAAAGAGAAAGAGTCGATGAGTGGAAGGTTAAAACAGACGGAGGTGGGGGAGCTCTGGATCTCCTACGAATATTTCCCCTTTCCTCCACATCAGAGCAGTTATGCTTTTATCTGTTTAGTCTGCTTTATATATCAATTTTTTTGTGTAGGATTTCAATTTATATATGGGATCCTCTTTTTTTTATTTTTTTGTTAACTTTTATTTATTTATGATAGTCACAGAGAGAGAGAGAGAGGCAGAGACATAGGCAGAGGGAGAAGCCGGCTCCATGCACTGGGAGCCCGACGTGGGATTCGATCCCGGGTCTCCAGGATCGCGCCCTGGGCCAAAGGCAGGCGCTAAACCGCTGCGCCACCCAGAGATCCCTATGGGATCCTCTTAAAACTTAAAAAAAAAACAAACAACACATTGATTCATTCATTGACTAAGTATTTATCTCCAAATGTTTCCTACATACTAGTCACTAGGAATACAATTGAGTAAAGAACAATACATTCTCTTTCTCTTCCTTCATAAACTTTACTCTTTGGGGAAACATCAATCAATCACACAGATAAATGTAAATTACAACTTTATTAAGGTGGGATATATATACTCTTATGAGAATATACAATAGGAGTATTTAACATAGTAGGTAGGGATGCTTCCTCAAGTTGTGACAATTGAGCTTCTAAAGGAAATAGAATTAACTAGGGGAAATGAAGATAGTAGCTACAGGAATAAAACGAGTGAATGTGAGAAGAGCAATTCAGAGATAATTACAGTAATTAAGAATTAGAAATAGCATGTCCAGGGTATTAGCCATGGAGATTCAGAGAAATGAACAGATTCAAGAGATTTGATATAACTAAGTTAAACTACTGAATAAATCTTGTAAATTTTCTCCGTTTCAATTTTATCCAGTATCTTTTAAAATTTTAGTAGTCCTGCAAAATACTCAGGATGCTTTTTTAAAGATTTTATTTATTTGGGGGAGAGAGAGAGTGCACATGCTCAAGAGTGGGGCAGTGGGGAGGGGGTATGAGGAGCCAGGGCAGGAGCAGAGGGAGAGGGAGGGGGAAAGAGTCTCAAGCAGACTCCATGCTGAGCATGATGCGGAGTTCTATCTTTCAAATCTGAGATAATAACCCTGAGATCAAGACCTGAGCTGAGGGCAGCCCCAGTGGCACAGTGGTTTTGCGCCACCTTCAGCCTGAGGTGGGATCCTGGAGTCCCGGGATCAAGTCCCATGTCAGGCTCCCTGCATGGAGCCTGCTTCTCCCTCTGCCTGTGCCTCTCTCTATGTCTCTCATGCATAAATAAAATCTTAAAAAAAAAAAAGACACATACTTGACTAAGCCACCCAGGCACTTCAATTCTCAGGTTACTTTTAAAAGAATCAAGGTCACTAATTTATATGGCATTTTCTGTTTGGAATTCAGGATATACCAACATAGGCCAACATGTCCTGTTTCTAACTCTGGACTTCAGCTTTAGCAAAAGTAGGAAATGAAGTGGATTTATCTTGACTAATCACCATAAGGGACTGCCCCCATACAACAGTCCAGTTTACTCTGGAGAATTTTATCCCTGGGTAATGGACCATAGTAAGGTTTTACTTGGATGAAAGGTAAGCCTTTCTTTTGTAAAATGGGTATATCATTCATATCTTAGGCTTAATGATTTTGGGAAAGGGTACCTGTGGAAATTGAGGATCTGGAAATTTATTTCCTTAAATACATCTGTGTAAGACAAAACTAAAATATACTGTCAGAAATTAAGATAGTGTCACCCTTGGTGTGTGTATGGGGGTGGTTTTGAGGGGTTGCTGGAGAACATTACTAACATCTTACTGCTTTTATCTTCCTGTCATCTCTTGAATCTGTTCATTTCTCTGAATCTCCATGGCTAGTACCCTGGACATGCTATTTCTAATTCTTAATTACTGTAATTATCTCTGAATTGTTCTTCTCACATTCACTCGTTTTATTCCTGTAACTACTCTCTTCATTTCCCCTAGTTAATTCTCATATTTTCACTTGCAGTCTAGGAACATATTAAATGTCACCTTAAAATGTGTGAGGGATTAACTGAAGTCAGAGCCATTCTCCAAAATTTCCAAGCTGTTTAATCACATGGATTCTGGCACTCTGGACAGCAGCTGGGATTGTAGTTGTTTTAATGCTTTAGAGCTATCCAGTTTTGTGTACAAGTCTTGCAAATTCTCTTGTAGTTCCTGCATTGTGATCTTGCTGTCACTTTACCCCAAAATTGTATTAAATAGAGGTAATTTCGAATGTGGAGTAGAGATTCTACTTGGTTTGTTCGCTGAGGGAGCCAAGTAGGTTTAGTTGAAAATGGTACAAATTAAGGCTTAGATCTTCTTTTGCTTCTTTGTGTATTTTGGCCAAATAGAGTGAAAGGAATTAAGTGATACCAACAGTATGGTTAGTTGTGCAAGTGACTGAAGTGAGAGGGATACATATGAACCTTTGTTAGGAGAGAGCATGAAGATTGCTTTGCATTGCACTTTTTTTTTCTTTGTATGTCTGAAAGGAAAAACTGTGCCAGACCATACATAGTTTTTTAAAATTCTTTTGGGAATATACAACAAAAAAGTTAGAAATTCCAGGTCTAAGAGCACCTGGGTGGCTCAGTGAGTTAAGCATCTGCCTTCAACTTAGGTCATGATCCCGGGGTCCTGGGATGGAGCCTCACATAAGGCTCTTTGCTCAGCAGGGAGTCTGCTTCTCCCTCTCCCTTCCCCTCTGCCCGCCATTCCCTCTGCTTGTGCTCTCTCGGGCTGTCAAATAAAATCGTTAAAAAGAAAAAAGAAATTACAGGTCTAGGACATACCGATGGGAGTGGATAACTGCAGTTGTGTGGAAAACAAGATGGCCGGAGGAGAGGTTAGGGGACTGAGTATTAGAAGGATTGTCTACTTGGATATTGATATCCCCAAGAATCACAATAGGAAAACTGCTGAAAAGGCAAGCAGAAACTCCAGTGCTAAACTGAGGAGTGATCCAGGGGTCTATGACTTTGGAAGATAGAATATCATGTTGGAATGCTCTGCCGGTAGGAGCTTTCAAAGAATTGGAAAGTTTTAGGGAGAAGATGGGAATCGCCTGGCAGCCAAAATGAGAAATGGGAAGAAGCTCACGTTACCTTGTTTGGTTATAAAGTCTGGAAAAGACAACAGCTCCCATTTGAGAGGGGAATGGACAGTCAGTGAGTACCCTAAAGGAGATACCAAGTTTGGTGAAGGGGATGTTCAGAGAAAAAGGGGAGGGTATGGGCTTTTGCTGATGATGGTCTTTGAGTTTAGGTTGTTTGAGGCATAAGAAAGGGTATAAGAAAAAAAAAAGAGAAAGGGCATAAGGTTGAATCCGCTAAGGGGGATGGCTGAGTGATGACCTGGGAGTCTTGGACTTCTAGTGAACACTGATACAAATAGGGGTATAGGATGTGATTGGATTAATCATGATAATCTCTAAGGCCAATTATCATAGTGAAGCCACGGTGTAGGGCGAGTATAGGAAGACAGGGTTGAGGCAAAAACATATAGATCTGAATGGGTCTTCCTTTCAGACATGATGATAGTTGTCCTGAGGCCAACAAAGAGGTGATACCACCTTGGGGAAGCAGAAGGGGCTCTGTGGGTATATCTTAACACTTCTGCAGATCATCTTTTCTTTCATCTCCATAAAACAATAAAAACACGTCCCTCTCACCCCAGTCCCATATCCCATTCAAGTAACTGCCCCATTTCTCTGCCCTTATTCATTGTAAAACTCCTCCAAAGAGCTGCTTGTACTTCTCTCCTTCTGCACCCCCAGTTCTTTCCTTAACTACTCCAGCTGGGCTTTCATCCCCATCACTCCACCCAAACCTCTTTTATCAAATTCACCAGTGAATCCTTTCTGCTAAAATGTTCAAATCTCCATCCCCATGATTTGACTTTAGACATGGTATTCTTTCAGTGGATGCTCCTCCATTTGTTGATTCCTCTTTCTCAACTAGAGCTCTAAATATTGCAGGACCTTCGGTCCCCATCCTGGGATTTCTTCTTTGTCTTTACTATCTCAGTAATTTCATTCACTCCCAAAGATTCACATTTTATCTATATATTCTGTTGGCTTTAATTTTTCTTTCTCTTAATGATGGAACCTAACTTAGCTCTATATATTCTCTAGCCAGTTACCTACTCAAGAGCTCCATTTGGATGTGTCGTGTGCACCTTAAAATCATCATAGCCAACACCTAAGTATTGTTTTTCCTCTGTGGCAGTGGCTGTCAGCTAACTCTAATAGTCACACTTCACGTATTTAGTAAGAATTCCTAAACTTTAACTGAGCAGATATTTTCCAAGATGAAGACTACATCTAGCCTCCTTTGGGTATGGTCACGTTACTAAGTTCCAGCTAAGGGAATGTGAATGGAAGGGATATATATCATGTCCAGAACAAACCCTTAAATGAACAGATAGGCCCTCCATGCTTCCTGCCCCTCCTCCCTTCTGGCTAGAGAAATGACCCAGTGGGTATCGTGGTGAACTATCATTGACAATCCAGAGAAGGACAACATTGGACAACAGCAGTTTGGACAACAGCAGTGTGGACAACAGGAGTTTGGGAAACACTACTCTAGGGGTCAGTGGAGCAACAAAATAGAGCCTGAGTTCTGAATACCTAAAGTAAGCATTTCAGTCCTACACTGCTTATATTCTTGAACTCTTACCTAAAAGAACTCAAGTCTATCTGGGTTAAGCCATTGGCGTCTGTCTCCTTATTCCAGCAAGTTAACCTGTATCCTGATTGTTCCAGATTGGGGCTTCTCATCCATCCTTTTGCTTACCATAAACTCTTCCCATCTCAATTTGTATCATCAACGATTCGGTTGCTCAGGCCCCAAAACTAGACTTGAGTTTTGTTTTCTCTCTTCCCTTCCATTCACTGCCAGGCCATTCATGTGGCCAATTGGCTTTACCTCCAACATAAATCCCAAATCTGATCTCTTCTTAAAATTCACATTGCCACACCTTTGTCAAAGTGATTAGCACCTCTTATCTGGACTCCAATGGCTTACTAGCTTCCTACATCCCTTCTTTTTCTTTTTTAAAGATTTTATTTATTTATTCATGAGAGACACAGAGAGAAAGGCAGAGACACAGGCAGAGAAAGAAGCAGGCTCCTTGCAAGGAGCCTGATGTGGGACTCGATCCCGGACCCCGGGATCAGGTCCTGAGCCAAAGACAGATGCTCAACCACTGAGCCACCCATGCATTCCCCCTACCTCCCTTCTTGATGCACAGCTCATCTTCCACATAGCAGCCAGAGTGAGATTTTAAGTTCATAAATCAAATCATACATCCCTCACCCTCTATTCCAAGGGCTTTTGTACTCATAATAAACCCTGAAGTCCTTATTTTGGATTTCAAGATCCTATAAGATGTAGACCCTACTGCTTTTGCTTTAGAGACAGACGGGGGGGGGGGGGGGGGAGGCTGGGAGGGAGGGGGAGGGAGAGAGAGAGAGAGAGAGCGAGAGAGAGAGAGAGAGAGAGAGAGAGAGAGAGGGAGAGAACGTGATTTGGGAGAGGGGCAGAGCGGGAAGGAGAAGGCCAGGCAGACTGCATACTGAGGAGGAGCCCAAGGCAGGGCTCAGTCTCACAACCCTGAAATCATGACCTGAGCCAAAATCAACAGTTGGATGCTTAAGTGACTGAGCCCCCCCAGGTGCACCTGTAGACCTTACTTCAGATCTCAACTTGTACAGGTCATTTGGCCTTATTCTGGTTCCTTGAAAATGCCAATGATGCCTCAGTCTTTGCACTTTTTTTCTCTTGGAAAACTACCCAGATTCTTGCATAGCTGCATCATTTGGGTCTTACCCCAAATATCATCTCTCTCTTTTAAAAGATTTTATTTAGGGACACCTGGATGGCTCAGCGGTTGAGCACCTGCCTTCGGCTCAGGGCATGATCCTGGAGTTCTGGGATCGAATCCCGCATCAGGCTCCCTACATGGAGTCTGCTTCTCCCTCTGCCTATCTCTCTGCCTCTCTCTTTCTGTGTCTCTCATGAATAAATAAAATCTTAAAAGAAATTTAAACAAATTTTTTAAAATAAAAGATTTTATTTGAGAGTTAGAGAGAGTGGGGTGGGGAGGGGCAGAAGGAGAGGAAGAAGCAGACTGCCTGCTGAGCACAGAGACAGCCACAGGACTCCATCCCAGGACCCTGGGATCATGACCTGAGCCGAAGGCAGACGCTTAACCTACTGAGACACCCAGGCGCCCTCCAAATATCATCTCTTCAGAAAGCTCCTTCACCATGATTATATCTTAACTTCTCTTTAGCAATTAGTCCCTGAAATATTAGCTTGTTAGTTTTTGTATTTATCTGGCCCTTGTAAATACAATATAAACTTCCTGAGCACAGGGACTAAAAACAAATGGCCTTACCACCACAAGAATTCATATTTCCTGAAGACCATTAAGTCTATTATGTGAAGAATGAATATTCATCCTATTAACAATTGTGATCCAAGTCCTTACTAAGTAATAATCCCATCTTTATTCCTTATTATGACAGTGGTGTTTTTGTTTCCTTGACATGTTTTTTTCCTTGCTTTTTTTCTTTTTTCTTTCTTTTCTTCCTCTTCCTCCCTCCCTCCCTCTCTTCCTTTCCTTATTTTTTTTAACAAACAGTTGTTGTTTTAAGATTTTATTTATTCATGAGAGAACAGAAAGAGAGGCAGAGACACAGGCAGAGGGAGGAGAAGCAGGCTCCATGCAAGGAGCCCAATGCAGGACTTGATCCTGGGAATCTGGGATCATGCCCTGAGCCAAAGGCAGATGCTCAACCACTGAGCCACCCAGGCATCCCCCTTCTTATTTTTAACAGAGCTTTCTCATGAATTGAACAGGCTTATTTTATGGCCAACCATGAAGAATGACATTTCCCTTCCTCATCCCCCCAAGAAAAAAATTGAGAGGGACATCTGGGTGGCTCAGTAGTTGAGCGTCTGGCCTTTAGTCCGGGGTGTGACCCTGGAGTCCTGGGATCGAGTCCCGCATCGGGCTCCCTGCATGGAGCCTGCTTCTCCCTCTGCCTGTGTCTCCGCTTCTCTCTCTGTGTCTCTCCTGAATAAATAAATAAAATAAAATCTTAAAAAAAAAAAAAAGAAAAAATTGAGAAAATAAAAATGGATTATTTTTAAGCATCAGGAAAAACTGTGAAATAACACTATTAAAAATAACTCTACTGCAGGAGAATTTAAGGTTTCACTTAGTTCCCTACCCATATATGGAAATCAGCTAATATAAATATAATAATTAATTTTTTAATAATAATTAATTTTTGTTTTTTCATCTCTAGAACTAAAAACACAAGGTTTAGCTTTTTTTTTTTTTTTTTTTAAGACTTATTTTAGAAAGAGAGCGTAAGGGGGTGGGCAGAGGGAGAGGGAGAGAAAGAATCTCCAGCAGGCCACACGCTGAGCCCAGAGCCGAGGTGGGGCTTAATGGGGCCCAATGCACAGGTTGATCTCACCACCCTGAGATCATGACCTGAGCAGAAATCAGGAGTCAGGCATTTAACCAACTGAGCTACCCAGGTGCCCCAAGGTTTAGCATTCTTAATGCCAGTGGTTCTTACCCTTAGCACCTATAGATGCTTAAGTCAAACCCTATACCAGAACCTCTGAAGTGTGGGACCGAAGTATCAGGTTTTTATCTTATTTTATTTTATTTAAGATTTTATTTATTTATTTATTCATAGAGACACACACACACACACAGAGGCAGAGACATAGGCAGAGGGAGAAGCAGGCTCCACGCAGAGAGCCCGACGTGGGACTCAATCCAGGGTCTCCAGGATCACGCCCTGGGCTGCAGGCGGTGCTAAACCGCTGCGCCACCGGGGCTGCCCAGGTTTTTATTTTATTTATTTATTTATTATTTTTTAAAGATTTTATTTATTTACTCATGAGAGACACAAAGAGAGAGAGGCAGAGACACAGGCAGAGGGAGAAGCAGGCTCCATGCAGGGAGCCTGACGTGGGACTTGATCCTGGGTCTCCAGGTTCAGGCCCTGGGCTGAAGGTAGGTGCTAAACCGCTGAGCCACCTGGGCTGCCCAGTACCAGGTTTTTAAAGCTTTCAAAGGGCAGCCAAAGTTGAGAACTGTTAGCCTAATAGTTTGCTCTTTAGCTTTTATTGCAATGGGTTTATTTACCTATTAGTCAAAATGTATTTGCTTTCCAGTTTACCTTTCAAGGATTTTAAAATCTTGATTGGAAACTGTGATATTCTATTTAATGTTTTAATCTTTAATGTTTTTCTCATGCCAAGCTCTGACCTAAAGGTGCCATTGTCCATTCTTAGTAGGGTGAATTCTTTGCAATGGAAATTCAGTGGAACTGCCCCAAATAAATATCCTGTTTCCATTACAACTTCAGGTTTTGCAAAGGGAGAGTGTGTATGTGTGTGTGTGTGTGTGTGTGTATATGTGTATGTACATGTGTTATTGGAACAGTGGGGGCCTTTACATAATAGTATTTATTTAGGACTTTACAAAGCATTTTTACAGACATTTCATTTGATCTTTTTACTTCAGCTCTCTGTAAAGTGCTATCATATTTAAATGAGGAAAAGAGTCACATAACTTGTTTTCCCTTAATATAGGCTGCTCAAGATACCATTAGTCATTTAGTTATCAAAAACTAACATTCACATAGTTTCATAAGAAGGGAATGTGTTGTAACATACTGAATGAATATAGTAGAAATGATAACCCAGAGCACTTGGGTAGTTCAGTCAGTTAAGCGCTGGCTCTTGGTTTCAGCTCAGGTCATGATCCCAGGGTTGTGAAATCAAGCCCTATGTGGGGGGTCCGCACTCAGCATGGTGTCTGCTGGAGATTCTCTCTCCCATTCCCTCTGCCCCTCCTTCCATTCTCTCTTGGTCATGCTTGTGCTCTCTCAAATAAAATCTTAAAAAAGAGGAAAAATATGATAACCCAGCTCTCCTTTAAGCCAGCTATTAAAGAGATTTGCAAAAATGTAAAACAGTGCCATTCTTATCACTGAATTTTCATTTTGGAAATTGGTTATTTTTTTCATAAAAACCTTTATATTAGCATGTAGTGGGCTTACTGTTATTTTAAAATACTTAATACTTTTAAATGTTCTGTTTTAATTTTGGGTACAGTATAGATGATAGATGATAGATAGATAGATAGATAGATAGATAGATAGATAGATAGATGATAGATATAACAATGCATATGAACAAAAATTCTTTGGGGTCCCCAAGTCAGAAAGTTTGAGAATCACTATAGGCTATATGCAATCTTTTAGCTGTAAGAAAGCTAAAAATCTGAATGAATTCTTTATATTAACATTAACCCCAACTCACACAAAGCTACTTGAGGACTTCTTCCCAAGGCTAAACACTATTAGCCATACTAAATATTTTTATTGCACATGAGACAATCACTAAAATTAAAATAGAAGTTTGAGAATTGAACAAAAATTACAGATGAGTGATAGAGAACACCAATTGTCAGCTTTCTTCAACAGAAACATCCTTTCAATATCTGATACTTTTGTAGATTAGCATTGGAATTTATTACAGGATTATTATTATTTTTGAATTTATTTATTCATGAGAGACAGAGACAGAGAGAGAGGCAGAGGGAGAAGCAGGCTCTATGCAAGAAGCCCGATGGGGGACTCGATCCCCAGACCTGGGATCATGCCTTGAGCCAAAGGCAGATGCTCAACCGCTGAGCCACCCAGGGGTCCCACAAGATTATTTTTATTTCAAGTATATTACAATTAGTCAACCTTAACTGTTGCCAGTTTATACCTATTTATGTGACTTTTGAGTTCTTAAAATATTATGACACAATGAAAAGAATTCTTTGGATGTTGTGGAGAGAGAAGATTAATCTCCGTTCTTCAACGGAGAAATTATAATTTTCAATTATACTTTAATCTTTCTTTAAGCCTTGTATTTTCTGATTTAGCTTTGGCTAATGGAAATCATGCTTGAAGCTTGAGAACACCAGCTTTCAGTAGGCCGTGGTTAGTGAAACCCTCTGGGAAAGAGGATGTTGACAGAGGTACGACGATGTGAGAACAGAGTAAAATGTAGTTTTTAAGAAAAGGATGTTAGATTAAAATGGAAGGCTAAGCAAATTTGCAAGGATATAAATCTTAATCCATTTGTTGGGAGTGTAGGCTCTGGTATCAGATTTGTATCTGTTCTGTATGTTGTCACCACAAAATTCTACTTGCTGGATTAATTGTAAGGAATCCCCTTTAAGACACCCAGACTTCCAGTTTAATGTTTATATACTAGTTATCAGGGAAAGCTGCATTCAGGCCAGGGTCTGTAATGCCTTTTTTATTTTTTTTTATTTTTTATTTTTTTTGTAATGCCTTTTTAATGTACAATGCCTCTTCCTTTGGCACTGAATTAATGAGTGACTATGTAACAGATTCATTTTTTAAGATATTTATGTATTTATTTATTTATTGGTGGGGGGATGGGTTGGGGAGGCTGAGGGAGAAAGAGAATCCTAAGCTGGCTCCATGCCCAGCATGGAGGAGCCCCATGGGGCTGGATCTCACAATCCCAAAATCATGACCTGAGCCAAAATCAGGAGTTGGACACTCAAATGACTGAGCCACCCAGGCACCCCAACAGATTCATTTCTTTAAAAACAACATGGGGAGTGTCTGGGTAGCTCAGCTGGTTAAGTGTCTGCCTTCGGGTTGGTCATGATCTCAGGGTCCTGGGACAGAGCTTCACAGCAGGCTCCCTGATCTGAGGGGCATCTGCTCCTCCTTCTCCCTCTGCCTGCCACACCCCCTGCTTCTGCTCTGTCAAATAAATAAAATGTTTCAAAAAAAAATTTTAAAATGTGTATGGTACTTAAGAGATGGCTCTTTGTATAAAAAATGTTAATTATCGCGATTAAAAATAAAATAAAAACAACATAGAAGACTTATTCCATGATGCTGAATCTGCTATGTAGTATTCATGTTTCTTTTTTTTTTTTTAAAGGATTTTATTTATTTATTCATGAAAGACACAGAGAGAGAAAGGCAGAGACGTAGGCAGAGGGAGAAGCAGGCTCCAGGCAGGGGGCCTGATGTGGGACTTGATCCTGAGACTGAGGATCACGCCCTGAGCCAGGGGCAGGTGCTCACCTGCTGAGCCACCCAGGTGTCCCTCGTGCTCTTTAATTCTGCTCAGTTCAAAATAAATAAAAACAATGCAATTCAAATCCATTCATCATGAACACATAGCCTGTTTGAGCTTATGAGCAGTATAGGAACCAGATATTTTAAAGTAAGGCCTCTGGTATTATAGGGGTTATAAGTATTTTTTTCTCATTCCCATATTTCCTAGAAAGAAGCAGTTTTGTACAAGGAAATATGCTTTTCCTTTTCTTTAGATTTTATTTGACAGAGAGCATAAGCAGAGGGAACAGGAGGAGAAGCAAGCTCCCTGCTAAATAGGACCCTGGGATCATAACTTGAACCGAAGGCTGATGTTTAACTGACTTAGCCATCCAACCCCCGCCCCTTGCTTTAAGACTTATTTCATTTTATTTTTTTAAAGATTTTATTTATTTATGAGCGACAGGGTGGGGGAGGGGCAGAGACACAGGCAGAGGGAGAAGCAGGCTCCATGCAGGGAGCCCAACGCGGGACTTTATCCCAGGTCTCCAGGATCACGCCCTGGGCTGCAGGCGGCGCTAAACCACTGTGACACCAGGGCTGCCCAGACTTATTTATTTTAGAGGGAGAGTAGGGGGAGGGGCAGAGGGAGAAGGAAAGAGAGAGAATCCCAAGCAGACTCCCCACTAAGTAAGGAGCCCAACGCATGGCTTAATCCCCCACAACCTTGAGATCATGACCGGAGCCCAAATCAAGAGTTGGATGCCCAACTGACTGAGCCACCCAGGTGCCCTGGGAATATTCTTTTTTGATATGAAAATTATTTTTAAAACTACACATACTATTTTTCATCTCTACATATTCCCTGCTTCCCAAACATCTTCTCCCACCTCCCTTTCAAGAGACATCTTAGTTTGGCATCTGATGATTGAAAATGTTTTCTGTAGGGGCACCAGAGTGCACCTGATTCTTCACTCAGCAGGGAGTGTGCTTGTCCCTCTTCCTCTCCCTCTGCCCTTAACCCTGCTCCTGCTCTCTCTCAAATAAATAATATGTTAAAAATATTTTCTGTATAATAATTCTGATTAACACCCATTCTAAAGCAGAAATAGTTAAGCAAAAAGTAAATACAAACACTGTTGAAATGTTTATTGAACCAACATAGCCCATTTGTTTGAGAAAAGATATGTATGCAAAGTTAAGTTCCCCAGGGGAAAAGATCACGTTGATAACTCCAGTTTCTAAAAATCTGAGCATCACATAATCACAGGTAGTGTTTATGAACTTTTTAGTGGGGAGAAAAATCAACTCTATAAACAGATTTGGAACTGAGACAACTATCAAATGAAATGGCAGGAAGCAAAAAAAAAAAAAACTTATTTTATTAGAATTCTTTCTGAGAGGAAAACTAATATTGCAAAAACATTTAATGAAAACTTAGTTTTATGGGAGTTCAGATATCTATTGACATATAAATGAAAAACTTTAGCCTAAAATCATTAATTATTTCCAGCAAATTATGTATTTCACAAATTTTGCTAAAGAATACTTAAGTATCACATAGACACTGACATCATAACCATGCCAGAGCAATTTTACCATTTTTACATGTATATGAGAATTAATGATCTTTAGTATCTGGGTACATTCCAGGTCATAGAACAAAAGCAAAGTTTTTACTTTTGTGTGTGTTCAGTAGTTACATGTCTTAAAACTATTAGATATTATTCTCTCAAAGCAAATGTCCATTAATCCTGTATTCTAGGAAGAAATAAAAAAAAAAAAAGAACTAAAGAAACATTAATTGCAATCTAAGTTCCTAGAGATTCTCAGAATCCCTACTTCTGAATATTGGCCCCATTGCTATTACATAAATATTCTTCTTGTAACTTAAAGTTCTCTCTATGGAATGTTTTTAGTTAGGGGTAAAAAGTCTTACAAAGAAACTGTTTAATAAGGGATGTAAGCATTTTACTAAGCAAAAGATGCTTGCTTCATTTCCCACAAAAGCCAAACAAAACAATACATTACTAATGTTTTCTATTTATTCATTAATAAAAAGTGCATAGTACAAGCCCTTTATCCCAGTCCAAGTACTCAGTAAAAGATTACAATAAACCCTGGATGGCACAGACATGATTTGTTTGGCATGATTTAAACATTTAAAAACAGCAATTAATATTGAGTACATCACATGACCACTTTCGCTTTTAACAAAGTAATCAGACATGGCAACAAATACATCTGATTTTTCCTTTAGAAATATTATGTTAAGACTAAATCTACTATTACAACAACAAAAATTTAACCCATTATGTGTAAATTCTTCATTTCTCCTTCAAGTTGCTGTTTTATGTCTTAAGCTGATAAGCTGGTCAAAGTTTAGCACATATTTATTTAGAGTGACAAATTCAGAGTGATCAATTTCCAAGGTTCCTTTGAAAATATGAGAAATCAGTAATTCTATAAACACTATCACATCACATACCACAATGACACTAAAAGTAACCAGGGAATAGCTGAACCTAATACTTACTTTGGAAAATCTCTGCAAGTTATTTAAAAAATGACTTGCTGGCCATGGGATAGTGCTTAGATAGATACATGATAAAATCTTTTACTATACACAGTTTCAATGTTAACTTTTTCCATATGGAAAGCAAGAAAACATTTTGTATAAGGGACATTAAATGACTCTAAAACAATATAAACGTAATATTATTTGTGGAATATTTAAGAGCCAAAAGTGATTAAAATATGAAGCTTTATCTTTCTTTTTTCCAGATTTAAAAATGATTATAGCCACAGTTCAGGTGAATGTTTACAAGCCAAGTAATGAATATGAATGTGCTAAATAAAAAGGCCACATGTAGAAGCTTTAAGAATTAAATAGAATAATATAAGTTACTAGTTAGATTACCAGGAATACTTTATATGCAGTAGTACTCAGTCTTTCTCAGGAATGCAGAGAAATTTTACAAGCAAAAAACCCAAAACTAAGTATTTCTCTAGGAACTTTTGTTGCTAATTAGATGGTCCATATAGAAAAGGTTAATACACTAGAGATGTACTGTCAATTTAGTGTATGTGACAGAAATGAAGAACCAGGAATAAGAATCTAGATTTGTAGGTCTCTAGCTAACACTAGACATTCTGTTTCCATGTCAAGGCCAACTGGTTTCAACCAAAGCCAGTTCTCAATTATTTGTGAGCCACAGATTCAGTGAATGCATCAGTATCTCTGCCACAGACTGGCTTTCTAGCAGCTTAGACAACAGAGTATTAGGATATATGTGCAAGCCTTCAAAGTCCTGGGGGCAAGGGCAGAAAAAGGAATGCTTATGGAGATTTAGCTCCATCAAATGCCATCCCTGCCCTTTCTGCATTAAATACTAGAATAGCTATAAAGCTGGGAAGGCTTCCAGTAGGCCACAGCAAGACAAAGAACCTTAAATCTATGGTGCTCATTTATCCAAGTTTTCACTTACCTTGTTATGATATCTCTCAATTAGCACAACTAATTAAGAGTAGGTTATATTACGTCAAGAAGTTGAGCACAAAGCTAAGATGCACAGAAGGAACGCAAGCAGTCAATACTGGATTATATAATGAAATGAAGCCCTTAAAAAGTGTATGGCCTAAAATGTAATCATAATAAAGGGGAAAAAATACCCTAGGAGCGTCACACAATTGTATCAGAGACTCTATTAAAACAGTACAATGATATAGAGAAGTTTATTAGTTCATACAAGTAATTTCTCAGATCGATACAGTGAAAAGCTAGACTGATCTGGGGGGAAAATCCTTACACTAATAGCAAAATATCTTCTAGTCCCCATAAACCATCTGTAATCACTTGCTAAGAAAAAAATTCCATAACCACATAGGTCATGCAGACTTCTTATGCCATGTGTATTCATTTTCTTTCAAAGTGAGCAAAACAATGCAACCTTTTACTTTTTATACATTTCAAAATTTTACTTTTATTAATGGAGCTCCCCACCCCAATCCATCTTATTACTAAAGAAGAATGAGATAAGGGGTGAGAAAAAGATCCTTGATTGCGTTTTCATTTTCCTCCTTTTCCCTTGGAGTAAACCAAGAATTCATCAAATATTTTCTAAGTCAGAAGGATAACAAAAGACTCAATTTTTTCTTCACAGAAAAAAAAAACAGACTAAATAAGTAAATAGCATTCAAATGTCAGTAACGAAATAGGCCCCCATTACAGCTTTAAGATAGTTCCATTTAACAGGGAAGTGTTAGAACGGAAAAGAAGGTTCCTGAGAGGCACCCATTTAACAAATAAATTATAGCTTAAATTATTACTGTATAGAATATACCTGGCAAAGGCAGAAAGAATTAACTTTTTCCCTCCTTTTGCAAACCTTGTAAGGCTATAATGGACTGTAAATCATCCACCATATTTAAATCACGTTTATTTAAAGTTCTCCTAATATTAGACATTTTTGTGGGAATAAAAAACTTAGTAAACAACTATTTCATTTCTTTTCCTCTCCTTTCCTAGCCACAAAAGCCAGTTGTAGTGGATGACACAGATTTGTAAAATATTCCAAAGGCTGCCACAGTCCTAAGAACTAGAAAAAACTGCCACCCACAAATAAACTATCAAGGTAAATGTAAATACAGTGTGGTTCTAATTTTTTTTTTCATACAATCTCAGACAACCCCAAGTAACTTTATAAATACCTTATGAAAAAAAGCAATTTTAAAACCTATCAAAACTATTTAAAATATTTAAAGGCAGAGATCTCAAATTTCCTTCAATCAGGCCAGAAATCATCACAAAATATTATGATCACAGTTACAAATAGAATGAGTGGAATGTTTAAGTTTAGGATAACCAAAAAAGCCCATGTAACTTTTTTAATATAATTATTTACTCAAATATACTGTAAAAAGGAATGGTGACAACACAGGAAGCAAAAATAAGCTTGCAAGTGAAATTTCTAGAAGCTCATGGAAACAATACCATCCCATATTGCAGATGCAAAAGGAAAAACAGTCTAATGGGGTTAAGAGTACTCTGGTCATCTTCGTTCATTTGGTCGTGCAAGGTGTTAACTATTTTCACTTCCCGTATCACAAAGTTAGTCCACAGGAGGGGCTGGTGGATCTTGTCCCTGGCATTAGAAAGACAGAAATTATGGAACTGATTTCTTGAATCCCAGTGCAACCAATCTAACACACACAGTAAGAACTGAGCAGCGTGCCCCCACCCTCCAATCTCTAATCATATACCTATTGGGACTTTTCATGTTTTTGTATGAGGAACTTAGATTAATACTATAATTCACCAATGGTTGTCTCATTCCTCCCTGTAGCACAGAAGTAATAGGACTTGGAAGAAACTGCTCTCCCTCACAGCACCACAGGTGACATTTAAACCAACAAAGCATCTCTCCTGCTTAAGGTGACTGGGCACACACTATAATCAAAGTGAAGGCAGAGACTTTTGCTTCTCACTACAGAATGTCAATGAGGAAAGCATGTGGCTCCAGCTGCTACTGACAAGCATTCTATGACCACAAAGGGAACCCACTTTGAAACGAAGCTGATGATAGGAAGAAAGAAAGTAGGTTTTTGAGGATACTGTTAAGCAATCTAAACACTGACCCTACCTCTCTGGATTTTCTGATGTGAAAACCAATAAGGCCACTTGTTTAAACCAGGCGGAGCTGATCTTTTTTATTTGCAAGAGGAAGTATTTGAACTGGAAAGGAAAGATCAGAGCTTTTAGGAATCTTCAGGAAGATTTCATTTATTTATTTTACTCTGACATGCTATATGAGGCCCCAGTTGAGAGTGGTCAATTTTTCTGCTTGAAATTAGTCAGTATGTTTTCTTGCTTATTCTTAGGGCAGTATATTTCTTGCCCTACTATCCTAGAACTACTGGCCTACAATGAAATAAGGTTTAGGGGCTGTCATCTTAAATTTGTTACTTTTAATGGCTTCTAGACCAGCTTATTAAGTTGGATTTCTTTAGCTCCAAATGTTGAGGAAGTTTCTCTTTGATATTAAAGTAACAAAACTGTATGTAGAAAGTAAGAAAAAAGATTGACGAGAAAGCATCTCATCAAGATAATATTTTATGGATACCTTTTCTTCAAGAGAAACAAAAAATAAATTTAGGCTTTTTATATCGTGCTAATGATGCCTTCTTTCTTAAAGTCAACATGGCTACATATCTAAATGTTTTATTCCTAAAAAACAAAAAACAACAACAACAAAAAAAACACTGGGCAATTATCAATCCACATCTGCTTTCTCCTACATAAGAAATTAGTTTAACTTCTAATTATTAACAAAATAAGATCATGGAAAAGAAATTCTTTTAGGAATTCCACATGAAGGTTGGAGAAGAGAACTAGTGGGATAATTTGGTGTTCAACAAGTGAACTCATCATGTAAATAAATACCTTTAAAGAGGTAATATCCAAGTCAAATAGAAAAGGAGGGGGATCCCTGGGTGGCTCAGTGGTTTGGCGCCTGCTTTTGGCCCAGGGCGAGATCCTGGAGTCCCGGGATCAAGTCCCACATCAGGCTCCAGGCATGGAGCCTGCTTCTCCCTCTGCCTGAGTCTCTGCACCCCCCAATAAATAAATAAATAAATAAATAAATAAATAAATAAATCTTTAAAAAAATAGAAAAGGAAAAAAAATATAGATACTGGTTCTCAAAACGATTAAAATGAATCCTTCAATGAAGTTTCTGTTAAAGTCAGCACCAAAAACTCCCTATTGGGTCACTTTATTTATCATATTTTTTATCTAGAAGGTTCTAAAAATGGTAGTAATCATGACTATCAAGAGTTACCAACATGAATCATCCTACTTCTCCTTTGTCAGTTCAGTTGATCTATTATGCTACAGAACTGGAAGAGCTTAAGAGAAACTGGATGGGGAAACAGGATTTCACCAGATAGGCTCACGGCCTCTGTTGCATTTAATAGCTAGAACAGAAGGTGAGAAACCAAAGTAGAGGGAAAAACACTTGAACTGTAGCTGATAAGAGAATTTAGGGAGCTGGAACCACGAGGAGGGGGTCAACTGTGAGGAACTGCGGAGTAGAACGCTGATATTTGAGAAATACTGCCGTGTATTATTATGAACTGGATACTTTTTTATATTAAGAAAGACCAGAATGCAGGTGAAGATGGGAATTTATTTTAAAATTCTTTTTGGGCTACTGCTTTTCTCTGTATGTAACTCCATGAAGACTAAGCCATTTGGGGTGGCAAGATTTATGAGGACTGCCCTGGAAGAACTTATTCTGTGAGTTAAATCTTCCTTTTGCTAATTTTGGTATTTCAGTCGAAACAAACTTATCTCATTCCCAGGCCACACCCATCCCTTACCCAAATGAATTTCTAATCCATAACACTTACATTATGAGGACTGGTTGGCTTGCCAGTTAGGTTGGATCCTCTTAGATTAGGAGGTCTCAGTAGAAACAAGATCACTGCAATAACCATCCAGGCCATCAAGATCATGGTAATACTGATGCCATTATCACCAGAGGGCCCTGGTACTAAAGACAAACAAAAAATATATTTGCAACAAAAACTGTAGCATGGTTATAATACTGTTAGATAATGTAAAAAGAAATTCTAATATTTAAGTGTCAATTTCAAAAATTGTATTAAAATTTAAAAATTGTATAAATAGGGGCACCTGGGTGGCTCAGTTGGTTAAGCCGCTTTCTTTGGCTCAGGTCATGATCCCAGGGTCCTGGGATCGAGCCCTGCATTGGGCATCCAGCTCAGCTGGGAGTCTGCCTCTCCCTCTCCTTCTACTCCTCTCCCCTGCTTGTGCTCTCCCTCTCAAATGAATAAATAAAATCTTTTTAAAGACTATAAATAATCTTAAGAAGTACAATTATAAAATATTACATTTTCAATTTCCCTTTCCTCTTGTGAGAAAATCTATATACTAAACAGTATAAAATAGTCATAGGACAAAACCTATTATATGAAGATTTTAATATTTTGGTGTGATTGAATTCTTTGAGAGTTTAGAAAAATTAAGAACTCTTTCAAAAAAAAAAAAAAAAGAACTCTTTCTACTCTAAGAATCCAAGTACACTCTTAATTCTGCATATAATTTGGGAAGGTTCATGAACCCACAAAACCACCAATTCCTAGATATACTGAGATCTACAAAACCCAGGCTAAAACCACTTGATATACAATAAAAACACTCTACCTTCAGGAGAGGAAAATTCTGCATTTTAATTATAGAAGCAACATGAAAAAATAATAGAGCTTAAGGAAAAGGGACCATCTGGGCTGTATAATATATAAAGATCCCTTTCCTGATATTCTCAAACAGAGATAGTAATTTGGCTGCCTTTTTTTGTAAAAAGAAGTTGGATTCAGATATAGATATTCTAAAGTCTATGCATTATCAAGAGAAAAAAAGTCAGGGCGATGTGTATTGATAGTAGTCTCTCCCAGCTCCTTAAGGCCATATCTTATTTAATCCATTGTAACAAGTACCTAGAACGGTGCCTGGCCCACAATATGAGCTTAACAAATTTCTGATGAAACAGACTTATAATTGATGTACATTAAAGAACTCAGTTGTCAAAAATGAAAATTATAGATTAGATTTCTTTTTTTTAAAAATTTATTTATTTATGATAGTCACACACACAGAGAGAGAGAGAGAGAGGCAGAGACACAGGCAGAGGGAGAAGCAGGCTCCATGCACCGGGAGCCCGACATGGGACTCGATCCCGGGTCTCCAGGATCGCGCCCTGGGCCAAAGACAGGCGCCAAACTGCTGCGCCACCCAGGGATCCCATAGATTAGATTTCTAAAGTAAAACATAGTATATCTACGTGGTTACTAAAGTTCAGGACTATAATTGTTTTGGTTTCCTTGCCTGGAGAAAAAGTAAAAGAAATCCAGGCAAGATATTCAAATGAAGCTGATGTACTGCACTGGGGTATTTGGACCCAGATCTCACTCCCAAGAAGGGAAGGGTTGGATAGCATTACTGAGGCCAAAGGGTTAGTGACCAAAGGGAACAGCAGTCAAGCAAATTGCTGGGTTGGCCCAATAGCAGGCTGGATAGGAATGGGGCCTCTTGCCCAAACCTCCATCACGTCCCCAGAGCAGCTAATACAGGACTCCAGGTAATCTAAACTGCCCTATCACACAATGGGTTATCACACAATGCAATAGTATTTTTTCCCCTCTATATCCACATCCATTCCCTTCTTTGTTCTCTCCCATTATACTAAATTATAGTGCTCATTTTCCATGACCATTCTCTCCTTTGTTTTCTATACCTTACCACTGCCTCATTTTCTTTCTTACACTTACCACTCCATACATGCTCGTTTTCCTCTTCCTGGCTTTTAAATCTTGGAATTTTCTTGGTCAATTTTAGGTTTCCTTCTCTTCTGGCTCTACGTCATCCTCACCTGTGGTTTCATTTACCTTCTGTATGCAGACCACCTCTAAATTTATATATACTCAATCCCAACTCTTCCGAACTTCAGATCAAATACTCAACTGAATGTTTACATCAACAGTTGCCTATTTTTTTAATCTTCATACCAATAGTCTTAAACTGTAGTATACATTCCAGACATTCAGCAGCTTCTTAAAAATGCAGAGGACTAAATTCACCTTGCAATTAAAATACTCAATATCCCAAACTAAAATCATGAAAATCTCTCCCAACCCCATCCTCCATGCCCCACCCAAATTGGGTCTCCATTCATCCAGCTGCCTAGGCCAGAAACTTAAGAAAACATCTATTGTTCTCTCTCAATGACCTTTTATTCACTCCATTATGAAGTTTTCTGTCAATTTTACTTTCTAAATATCACTCAAATCTATCTACTTTTTTTTTTTTTTTGAGAGAGAGAGAAAGCACATGTGAATGGGGTGGAGGGAGGGGCAGAGGGAGGAGGGGAGAGAAGAACCTTAAGCAGGCTCCATGCTCAGGGCAGATCTAATGTAGGACTTGATCTCATAATCCTGAGATCACAACCTGAGCTAAAATCAAGAGTCAGATGCTTAACTGACTGAGCCATCCAGAGGCCCCATCAAATTTATTTATACTGGCATTCCATACCTGCTCAAGCTAGCATCACTTCTTGTCTGATTTATTGTGATGGCCTCTTAACTCATCTCCCTATACCTATTCTTGCCGTCCCTAATTCTATCCTCTATGCTGCTCCACGAGTGGTGTTTTTTTAAAATAGCAAATACTATTTTTATTACTAATACCTAAAATTTGAGTGGTTACTTTGAACCAGACATAATCTCTGTTAATCCTTTTCATTTTTTTTTTTTTTAAGTAGGCTACATGGGGCTTGAACTCACAACCCTGAGATCAGGACTTGAGCTGAGATCAACAGTTGGACTCTTAACCAACTAAGCCACCCGGCACCCCAACTATTAATCCTAGCAATCTTATTTTATGGTAAGTACTATCATATTTTCATTTTATAGATGAGGAAACTAGGGAAAAGGGGGTTGAAATCCCAATGTCATACAGTTAGTATGTAGCCAAGCTGGGATTTTAATACAGCTGGTCTCATTCCAGAGCCTGTATTTTTAATCACTTCGCCATGTCAGAATCTCTGACAATACCACAGAGTGATATTACCACAGAGTGGGATAGAACCCTGAAAGGTATTAGTCCTGTGAGTAGTGCAATTGGAAAATACAGATTTAAAAGAGATATTTTTCTTTTTTAAAAAATATTTTATTTAAATTCAATTTGCCAACATATAACACTCAGTGCTCATCACATCAAGTGTCCTTCTTAATGCCCATCACCCAGTAATCCCATCCCCCACCCACCACTCCTTCTGTAACTCTGCTTCTCAGAGTTAAGAGTCTCTCATGGTTTAAAAGGGATTTTTGACGCATAAATTTATAACTAGGTAAAATCAGGTTATTTAAAGCTAGTCAAAGAAAGATAACTATGACTTCTATACATTATCGTTTCTTATAGTACCCCTCTCTTTCAGAAATAAAATGCTAGATTAATTGCATAGGCCAGAAGTACAACCCCAAATTATACAATTTGGAAAGTAGGTCTCTCTCCCTCTTTTTTTTAAGACTTTATTTTTTTAAGTAAACTCTACATCCAACACGGGACACAAACTCAAAACCCTGAGGATCAAGTATCATATGCTCTACTGACTGAGAGAGCCAGGTGCCCCAGGTCTCTTATTTTTTGATACTCTTTGCACCTCAGATCATCAGTTTACTAATTCACATCTTAGACAAAGCAGCCCTAACAAAATGCCTACTCCCCTGTAAGATTCTCATAGTGATGTTACGGTTTCTCAGTTCTCTTTGTCTCCTAGCTTGGTTCTTATTGCTGCCTTTCCTTCCTGCATACCCTGCTTAGAATCCTGCTTGTAACACATCTGTTGACTAACCCAGTGACACATTCTCTACTGCCTACTGCTTCAACTTTGAACTCTTCAGCCTGGTCTTACCTCATATGATTTGGCCCTACTCATCATATTAACTCTTAATATTTCTCAGAAAAAGCATCCTCCTGCTCTAGTCAACCCCATTATCACCTTCTTTAGCCAGTGGTTCCCTGGCCTGACTATGCATCAGAATGGCTTACGATGACATCAGTACCACAAATTGTATGGACCTTCACACCATCTAAATTCTGGAGCAGCTCAGGGATGCCATCAGGAACCAATGATATTTGTAAAGCTTACAAATATTAATGGGCACAATCACATGAGAGATATAAATCTGTTTTCTCATTGCCTGGAAATTATCTGCCTTCAGAGAGTAAACACTTTTTATTCTATGGTCTCGTAAGATGTCAAATCAAAAAACATAAAAGGGCTCTATATATCAAAGTACAGCATTCTGTTTGCTTTAGGTTTAACTGTTTAGTTACAAGCAAATGTATTACAAATAGCTTGCCAAATGGAATATTCCCAATGACGCTCTTAACTTAGCTGGATACCAGAAAGACGGAAGAGTAGACAGGGATGCTCCCAAAAGATTATTTCTGTAAACTGATACAGGTTTCCAGGGGAAAAGTAGAAATAGAACAACAGTGCAAGTGGTGTATTAGCACCAGGAGGCTTTAACTCCACAATTTTGGGGTTGTAGAGAATAATTACATTATCCTCAGCTTGGCTACCTGTTTTCAAGTTGATGTACTCCAGAAGTAAGCTAGTGATAGAGCTGGTTTCCATACAACACTTTATCTGAAAGGCAATCTTTCAGAAGATTAAGCAGACTGGTGTCCTGCTCTAGAGAACAAAACTATGGGTGAACACCACAGTGAAGTAGAGGTTAGTTCAATATAAAGAATCATGCAGCAACTGAATCTGCTAACACATGGCAGCTAAATTCTGCTACCATACAAAGTAATGAGCTCCATATTCAATTAAATCATCTCAAATACATGCAACACACCATGGCAGGCACAATGGGTATTGTGACATAATAAGAAATATGTAATTATTCTTCATTCCAGATCCTGGCACAGAAATTCTAAAACCCTTGGAATTTCCTGAGACATAGGAGAGAAATGTCATTTATTATTAATAATAAACCTGAGTTTATGCTAATGAGGTGATTTTGGTGGGCCCCTACAGAGCTTCAGGATAGGGCCTGGTTGCCAGAATTTGACCATATAATTAGAGAGCTAGAACTTTCAGCTCCCCTTAACCTCCAGCCAGGAGAGGGGCTGGAGATAGAGTTAATCACCAATGGCCAATGATTTATTCATTCATGTCTACAGAATGGAACCTCCATAAAAACTAAACAATGGGGTTTAGAGAGCTTTCTAATTGGTGAATCCCTCGAGGTGCTGGGAAAGTGGCACACCCAGAGAAAAAGGGAAACTTTGCACCCCTCCACTACATACCATGCCCTATGTAACCCTTCTATCTGATCATTCTTGCATTGTAACCTTTATGATACACTCGTAAGGTAAGTAAACTGGTTTCCTGAGTTCTGTGAGCCATTCTAGCAAATTATTTAACCTGAGAAGGTAATTGTGGGAACTCCAGATTAATATATATTTTATGAAAACAGCATAAACTCACCAGAGATAATTTAGAATACAAAGAAAAGTAATTCTATCACCCACAGGAAACAACTGTATAAACCATTTAAAAACATGGCTTTCAGAAAGGATTTCCATCAAATGCTAAAAGAAGCAGGGGAGAAAAGCTGGCCAATATAAGTAAATATTTAAGCTCTAGAATTTTGTCTTTATAAAATTTAGATTAAAGAAATGAAATTTCACTCAAAGAAATGAGGTTTAAGGTGGGGCTGGCTCAAGCATCACAAATACCACAAATGTAATAAATACTTGTTTTTCCATAAGGAGTTCAATAAGATTATTTTCAACTAGAAAAACAGGTTTTAGCTTTACCGGCTAGGAGAAAATTTTGAGCTGCTTATTAGAGGGCACATTGTAGATTAATGAATGCTACTGAAAAAGCAACTTAAAGAAATCTGGAGTGGAGGAACCACCACCACCACCCATCATCCTAACAATCTAACACAACATCTGCACATTACCATTACTTTCCTATCCAGAGCATATAATCATCACCAACCTGCTGCACCAATGGACAATGTTCTGGTAAAATTTCTACTTTGGGCTAAAAACATACTGTACTAGCTCCTATTCCTCTAAGCTGTTATATTTACAGAGTTTAATGGGACACTCAGTTCACACAGTGGTAATAATAATTAATAATGTAATAACAAGTATACTTTTTATACATTTTAATAATAGTACCTTACTGTGTTATATATAACACTTTATAATAGTACCTTACTGTGTTTTAGCTTCATATACAAAATAAAGTGGAGCTCAGCTTCAGGAATGCTAAGTATAAAATTAATAAATGAAATCTGGTAATATGACAAAAGCCTTAAAATGTACATAAAATGTAAGAGGGGCAGTTAAAATGTTGGGATTCAGAATGGGATCAAACTTCAGCTATTATCAACTTAAAATAGACTCTTAAAGGTGTTATATGTAAACATCAGGGCAACCACACACAAAAAAATCTATAGTAAATACACAAAAGATAAAGTGAAAGAAATATAAGCATAACACTAAAGAAAGCCATCAAACCACAAATGAAGAGGGCAAGAGAAGAAAGGAACTATAAAAATGGCCAGAAAACAATGAACACAATGGCAACAAGTATATACCTATCACTAATTAACTGTAAAACAAACTAAATTCCCCAATCAAAAGATACAGAGTGGTGGGGCACCTGGCTGGCTGAGTCAGTAGAGTATGTGACTTTTGATCTCAGGGTCATGAATTCAGGAGCCCTACACTGAGTGTAGAGCTTACTTAAAAAAAAAAAAAAAAAAAGGCATAATAGAGTGGCTTGATGGGTAAAACAACAAGACTCATCTATATGCTGCCTATAAGAGACTCACTTCAAATGTAATGACATACATAAGCTGAAAGTGAAGGCACAGAAAAATACATTCCATGCAAATAGAAATCAAAAGAAAGCGGTAGCTACACTTATATCAGACAAAATCAATTTTAATACAAAGACTATAATAAGAAACAAATTAGGGCATTATATAATGTTGAAGGGATAAATCCAGTAGGAGGATATAACATTTATAAATATTTATAGGAGCACCTAATATATAAAGCAAATATTAACAGACTTAAATGGAGAAACAGACAGCAATACAGTAATTGTAGGGGACTTTAATACCTCACTTACACCAATGGATAGATTACCCAGACAGAAAATCAATATGGAAACATCAGCCTTAAATGAAGCACCAGACTAGATGGACTTAACTGTATATACAGAACATTATATAAGAGAATACACTTTCTTCTCAAGTGCACATAGAACATTTTCTAGAATAGATCAGATATTGACTACAAAACAAGTCATAATCAACTTAAGAGGACTGAAATCATTTTTTCCAACCACAGCAATATAGAACTAAAAGTTAATTTCACAAAAAAGCTGGAAAACTGACAATATGTAGAGATTAAACCTGCTACTGAACAACCAGTAGATTAAAGAAAAAAAAATATTTAAAGACAGTATTCACCCATTTTAATTTTATTTATTTATTTATTTTAAAATAGGCTCCATACCTAACATGGGGCTTGAACTCTGGACTAAGGGATAAAAGTTGCATGCTCTACCAACTGAACCACCTAGGCACCCCAGAAAAATTTTTTATAAAATAAAAAATATCCCGAAGCAAACAAAAATGGAAATATAACACACAAATTTATGTGATGCAGCAAAAACAGTTTTACAGGGAAGTTCACAATGATAAATGTCTTCAAGAAATAAGAAAAATCTCAAACAATCTAACTTTATGTATCTCAAAAACTAGGGAAAAAGAACAAATGAAGTCCAAAGTCAGTAGATAGAAGGAAATAACAAAGATTAGAGTAGAAGTAAATGATATAGAAATTAAAAACAGGAAAGACTGGTAAAACTTAGAGCTGATTCTCTTAAAAGATAAGCAAAATGGACAAACCTTTATTCAGACTAACCAAAACAAGAGACAGGACTCAACTAAAATCAGAAATTAATGAGGAGATGTAACAACTGATACTACAGAAATACAGAGGATTATAATAGACTAGTATGAGTAATCATATACCAACAAATTGGACAACCTAGAAGAAATGAATAAATTCCTAGAAACAGAGCCTACTAAGACTGTATCATAAAACAAAAAAATCTTAACAGACTGATAACTAGTAAGGAGAGTAAATCAGTAATCAAAAACAAAAACCTTCACTGGTGAGTTCTACCAAACATTTAACATTGTCTCTCATGAATAAATAAATAAAATCTTTTAAAAAAATTAAAAAGAATACCAACACTTTTCAAATTCATCCAAAGATAGGAGTTAACCTACTAAATTCATTTTATGAAGTGAGCATTACCCTGATACCATACCAAAACCAACAAGGATGCCACAAGAAAAAAAGTTACAGGTTAAAGTCTTTTATGAACACTGATGCAAAAATTCTCAACAAAATATTAGCAAATGGAATTCTTTTTATTTTATTTTTTTAAAGATTTAATTTATTTATTCATGAGAGTCACACAGAGACAGAGACGTAGGCAGAGGAAGAAGCAGGCTCCCTTCTTCTTCCCTTCCCTCGATGCCAGGACCCCGGGATCACGACCTGAGCCAAAGGCAGATGCTCAACCACTGAGCCACCCAGGTGCCCCAGCAAACAGAATTCAACAATATATTAACTGTGTAAGTATGTAAGACATACTTAACTGTGAAACCTGAACTCTTTTCCTCTAAAATCAGGAACACAATAAGAATGGGTCACTGTGGCCACTTTTATCCAACATGATATTGGATATCCTAGCTAGAGCAATTAGGAAAGAAAAAGAAATAAAATGCAACCAAATTTCAAAGGAAGAAGTAAAAGTGTCACTATTTGCAGATGACATTACATATAGAAGACCCTGAAGAAGTCACTGAAAAGAGGTTAGAATAAACAAATTCAGTAATATTGCAAGATACAAAATCAATATGCAAATCTGTTGTGTTTCTATATACTAAATATAACTAGCAAAAAGAGAAATTAAGAGAGCAATACCATTTATAATTACATCAAAAAGAATAAAATACCTAGGAATAAATTTAAGCAAGGAAGTTAGAGACTTTTATGTTGAATCAGTAAGACACTAATGAAAGAAATTAAAGATGACACAAATAAAAAGACATTCTATGCTCATGGACAGGAACAATTAATATTGTTAAAATGTTCATATTAGAGATGCCTGGGTGGCTCAGCGATTGAGCATCTGCCTTTGGCTCAGGGCGTGATCCTGGAGTTCCAGGATCGAGTCCCACATCAGGCTCCATGCAGGGAGCCTGCTTCTCCCTCTATGTCTCTGCCTCTCTCTCTCTCTCATGAATAAATAAGTAAAAAATCTAAAAAGTCCATATTACTCAAAGCAATATACAGATTCAATGCCATCTCTACCAAAAAGTCCAATGGCATTTTTCATAGAAATCTAACAATCCTAAAATCTGTATATAACCACAGAAGACCCCGAAGAGCCAAAACAATCTTGAGAAAGGAAAAAAAAGGCTGAAGGCATCACACTCCCTGATTTCAAACTCTATTACAAAGCTATAGTAATTAAAACAGTATGTTACTGGCTTAAAAACAGATACATAGTTGGGGTGCCTGGTGGCTCAGTTAGTCAAGCATCTGCCTTTGTGGTTCAGGTCATGATCCCAGGGTCCTGGAATAGAGCCCCACATCAGGGTCCCTGTTCATCGGGGAGCCTCCTTCTCCCTCTCCCCCCTGGCTTATGATCTCTCCCTTTAAAAAAAAAAATACCTCAAGAGCCCAGAAATGAATTTATGCATTTATGCTCTATTAATTTATGACCAAGGAGCCAAAAATATACAATGGGGAAAGGACAATCTCTTCACTAAATGGTAGTAGAAAACTGGACCCCTATCTTATATAATACGCAAAAATGATCTCTGAATGAATAAAAGATCTGAATGTAAGACCTGAAACCACAAAACTCCTAGAAAAAAATACAGGCAAGTTATCTCCTTGACAAAGGTCTTCTCAATGACCTGAATGTCACACCAAAAGTGAAACCTACAGAAGCAAAAATAAATAAGTGGGACTGCATCAAACAAAAAAACTTCTGCTCAGCAAAGAAAACAACAAAATAAAAAGGCAACCTACTGAATACAAGAAAATACTTGCTCTTTAAAAAAGGGGGGGGTGTGCTTGGATGGCACAGTGAGTTAAGCATGCAATTCTTGGTTTCAGCTCAGATCATAATCTCAGTGTCATGAGATCAAGTCCTGCATCAGGCTCTCTATTCAGTGCAGTCTGCTTAAGACACCCTCCCCTTTTCCCTCTGTCCCTTCCCACCATGCATGCGGCCTCTAAAATAAATAAATAAGACAAACCATGAGAGACTCCTAACTCTGGGAAACAAACAAAAGGTTACAGAAGGGGAGGTGGATGGAGGGATAGGGTAACTGGGTGACGGGCATTAAGGAGGGCATGTGATGAGATGAGCACGTTATACTATATTGGCAAATTGAATTTAAATAAAATTTAAAAATTTAATTAAAAATTTAAAAAATCTTAAAAAAAAAAAAAAAAAAAGAGGTGTGTGGGTGGCTCAGTCAGTTAAGCATCT
This sequence comes from Vulpes lagopus, assembly GCF_018345385.1. Lineage (NCBI taxonomy): Eukaryota > Metazoa > Chordata > Mammalia > Carnivora > Canidae > Vulpes > Vulpes lagopus. The sequence goes on along the minus strand of NC_054827.1, from coordinate 133,241,112 downwards.
GCCTTTGGCTCAGGTCATGATCCCAGGGTCCTGGGATCAAGCCTCGCATCAGGCTCCCTGTTCAGCAGGCCTGCTTCTCCCTCTCTTCCTCTGCTCCACCTACTTGTGTGTTTTATCAAATAAGTATATAAAATCTTTTTAAGAAACTGCAAATCATGTATCTGACAAGGTGTTAATATCCAAAATATATAAAGAACCCATACGACTCAACAGCAAAAAACAATCTGATTAAAAAATTGTCAGATGATTTACATAGGCATGTTCCCAAAGAAGACACAGATAGCCAACAGGTTAAAATCAATAATCATCATGAAATGCAAACAAAATCATAATGAGATACCATCTCATACCTGTAAGAAAGTCTATTATCCAAAAGACAAAAAATAACAAGTGTTGGTGAAGATGTAGAGAAAAAGAACCCTCGTGCACTGCTGGTAAGAATAGAAATTGGTGCAGCCACTATGGAAGACAGTATGTAGGTTCTTCAAAAAATTTAAACAAGAACTACCATTATATGATCCAGCAATTCACTTCTGTTTTTTTTCCAAAGAAAATGAAAACATTAACTCAAAAAGATATATGAACCCATGTTCAATGCAGCACTACTTACAACAGCTAAGATATGGAAACAATCTATCTCACTTATGTGTGGAATCTACCAAAACAAAACAAGCTCCTAAACACAAAGAACCTACTGGTGGTTGCCAGAGGTGGGAGGTGTGGGGTGGGAGAAATGGGTAAAATGGAATGAAAAGGTAAAAAAACAATTTAATTTAAAAATGCATACAAAGGATGTGTGTTCAACTATTATTTATAATAGCAAAAAAATGTATCGGCAGCCTAAGATTCCAGCAAAAGCAAATACTTTAAAGTCTGTGTCTGGATGGCTCAGTCAGTTAAGTGTCTAACTAGATTTCAGCTCAGATCATGATCTAAGGGTTTTAAGACTGAGCCCTGTATTGGGCTCCACACGCAGCATGGAGTCTACTTGAGATTCTCTTTCCCTCTCCCTTTGCTCCTTTCCCACTTGTATGCAAGCACTCATGCACTCTCTCTAAAATAAATAAATGAAATATTAAAAAAAAAAAACACTGGTGTATCCCCCTAATGCTTTATATTAGTAACTATTTTTTTTTAATTTTTATTTATTTATGATAGTCACACAGAGAGAGAGAGAGAGAGAGGCAGAGACACAGGCAGAGGGAGAAGCAGGCTCCATGCACCGGGAGCCCGACGTGGGATTTGATCCCGGGTCTCCAGGATCGCGCTCTGGGCCAAAGGCAGGCGCCAAACCGCTACGCCACCCAGGGATCCCTATTAGTAACTATTTTTAAGACAAATATATACTGGTATGTTTATAATACAGTAATGAAAAACAGCACTTACAAAGTGATCCCATTTCATTAGTGTATTTGAAATTAATTGTGTCAGATTTCACCCTCCTGTTAATGTCATACTTCCATTCTTATAAATTATTATGGCATAAGACAGAATTGGCTTAAATGTTATTATTAGTTCCCCTAAAGTCATTTGTGTCCTGAAAAAAAAAAACGGTGCCTCACCTAATAGTGACCAAGTCTAGGGGTACCTGGGTGGCTTAGTTGGCTGAATGTCCAACTCTTGGTTTCGGCTCAGGTGTGATCCCATGGGTCATGAGATCAAGCCCCAAAATGGCTCTGCACTCAGTGGGGAGTCTGCTTGAGATTCTCTCCCCTTTCCCTCTCCCTCTGCCCCTACCCTACTCATGCATGCACACACACCTGTACATTCCCTCTCTCTCTCTCTCTCTCTCAAATAAATAAATAAATCTTAAAAAAAAAAAAAAAGCCACCAAGTCTATCAGCTATATTAACAATGCAGGGTCCATCTTCCTGCTTGGATTCTCACTTTAGCATCACTACTGCTCATAAAGCCACACTGAGAAACCTCCCAACTGTCTATGCTCTCTTGAGAATGCCAATGTCAGAGCCAAAAGGCCCAAAGCTTCCAAACCATAGGAAAGAAGGCCTCCTTCCTTCATTCGGAAGTTCCCAAAGCTGCTATAGATGCAACGAGATGTTAGAGAAAGGGCGAGGGGTTTGTGCCTAGCAGCCTTGATTATTTTCCAGTGTGACTAGCCAAAACTTCACTGTTACACATATATTTGCCAAGAAAAAGGTCTGAAACATTTTGCACCAAGTTGTCAATAATGGTTATCTTTTAGTATTCTGGAAGTTTTTTCTTATCTATGACTTCAAAATTTTCTTCAAAAAAATAAATAAATAAAATTTTCTTCAATGACCAGAGTTTGTTTCTGAGGCAAAAAAGGTTAAGTTAAAAAGTGAAATATTTAATGAGGAAACACATTACTGAAAACCACTTCCTTAAGCATCAAAGTGTAAGAAAAACTTCCAACAAATATTCATAGTCATCTGTCCTCTATTTCTGTCCACAGTGCCAAGGTTCCTCCTGTCCCATCATTACTTACATTCCTGAAGACATTCTGTATCTGTGCAGTAGGACTGGGACTGCCTCAACTACAAAGAAAAAGAAGAAAGGAAAGTTAGCCATTGGACTTAACCGAAAATGGATAATCTATATTAGAAATATGTTTTGTGGGAAGCCTAGGTGGCTCAGCAGTTTAGTGTCACCTTCAGCCCAGGGCGTGATCCTGGGGACCCGGGATCGAGTCCCATATCGGGCTCCTTGCATGGACAGGCAGAGGGAGAAGCAGGCTCCATGCAGGGAGCCCGATGTGGGACTTGATCCCCGGACTCCAGGATCACACACTGAGCTGAAGGGAGATGCTCAACTGCTGAGCCACCCAGGCATCCCAGGAACAGAACTTAATGTAAAAATATGGCATATATCCTAATTCTAAATATGAAGGGAATTAATCAAAATATTCTTTAAAAATTATACATTCTATGGCCATAGACAAACACAACAAATGCTGGTGAGAAAGTAGAGAAAATGTAACCCTTGTGCACTGTTGGTGGAAATGTAAATTGGTGCAGCCACTATAGAAAACAGTATGGAAGTTCCTCAAAAAATTTAAAAAAGAAAGAATCACCATAAAATTCAGCAATTCCACTTCTGGGTATTTATCCAAAAGGAAAATAGTAATTTGAAAATATACGCCCCCCCCCACCCCGTTCATTGCAGCATTATTTATAACAGCCAAGACATGGAAGCAATGTAAATGTCCACTGATGTATGAACGGATAAGGAAAATGTGGCAAATATATATACAATGGAATATTATTCAGCCATTAAAAAAATGAAATCTTGCTATATGCAAAAACATAGGTGGGCCATGAGGACATTAGGCTAAGTGAAGAAAGTCACACACACACACAAAAAAGATAAATACTGTATGATCTCACTTATGTGTGGAATCTAAAAACAAAAAACAAACAGAGCTTAAGGATAGAGAACAGACTCAATTTACCTTGCCCAGATCCAGCACAGGACACTATCTGTGATTTATCAGGCTCTAGCCTGATGAAATGTATTTCTTAAGTACTAAGACTTGAATGTTAAAATGATTTCTTAATTCATGAGCTGCAGAATGGACGCTGTGTTAGCAGGCATGAAAACAACACTCATACATCACCATCACAGCTCTTGTGTGACCAGGTGCACTGTCCACGAGCAGTAATATTTTGAAAGGAACCTTTTTTTTCTGAGAAATAGGTCTCACCCATGGATTTGAAATATTCGGTAAACTATTTTGTAAACAGATGTGCTGTCATGCAGGGCTTGTTTTTCCATTTAGGTAGAGTAGATTTAGCATACTTCTTAAGAACCCTAGAATCTGAGGAATAGTAAATGAGCATTGGCTTCAACTTAAAATCACCACCTGCATTAGTCTCTAATAAGACAGCTTGTCCTTTGAAGCGAGGCATTGACTTCTCCTTTGGCTAAGAGAGTCCTAAATGGCATCCTCTCCCAATAGAAGCTGTTTCACCTACACTGAAAATCTATCATTTAGTAGTAGTTACCTTCATTAACTACCTTACCTAGATCTTTTGGGTAACCTGCTGCAGTTTCCACGTCAGCACTAGCGGCTCTACCTTGTGTGTGTGTGTGTGTTTTAATAGAGATGATCTCTTTCCTTAAAACTCATGAACCAGGGAAGCCTGGGTGGCTCAGTGGTTGAGCTTCTGCCTTCAGCTCAGATAGTGATCCCTGGGTCCTGGGATCAAGCCCCTCCATCAGGCTCCCCACAGGGAGCCTGCTTCTCCCTCTACCTATGTCTCTGCCTCTCTCACGAATAAATAAAATCTTAAAAAAAAAAAAAAAAAAAAAAAAGACAAAACTCCAGAACCACCCTCTGCTAGCTTCAGCTTCTCTTCTGTAGCTTCCTCACCTATCTTAGCCTTCATGGAATTAAAGAGTTAGGATTTTGCTCTGGATTAGGCTTTGGCTTAAGGGAAGGTGGTGACTTTGGTCTTCTATCCAGAGCATTCAAACTTTCTCCATTATCAGCAATAAGGCTGTTTTGCTTTCTTATCATTCATGTTTTCACTGGAGTAGAAACTTTAATTTTCTTTCAAGAATTTTTCTGTCGCATTCACAGCTTGGTTGACTGGAGCAAGACACCAGCTTTCAGTCTCAGTTTCTGACCTGCCTTTCTCACTAAACTTCATCATTTCTAGTTTTTGAATCAAAGTGTGAGACATGGGACTCCTCCTTTCACTTGAACACTCTGAGGTCATCGTAGGGTTATTCACTGATAATGTTTTTATTGTAATATGTAATATAAATTATACATTTAAATTATAATTCACTTTAAAAGTAATTGTGAATTTTAACATATTATTAAAATATATTTTATTTAAATATATCTTAAATATTACATAATGAGAGAGTACTCCAATTATGAATATTTAAAAAATATTTTTAAGATTTATTTATTCATGAGAGACAGAGAGAGAGAGAGGCAGAGATACAGGCAGAGGGAGAAGCAGGCTCCATGCAGGGAGCCTGACATGGGACTTGATCCTGGGTCTGCAGGATCATGCCCCGGGCTGAAGGCAGGTGCTAAACCGTTGAGCCACCAGGGCTGCCCGAATATTTAAAAATTAATGTAGATTAACTCACTGCCCCATGTATTCTTTTCTAGTCTTAAAATATGCACACTTTCACATAATTACAATTATAATAACAAATATTGGAAAACTGTATGTGATAGGTACTGTACTAAGCACTTTAACTTGTTATCTTCTTTAATCTTCAACCAAGGGCTGGAGGCAGATTCTATTATTGCTATTTTCCCAATGGATAAAACTTGAGTTTTGGAGAAGGTTAGATACCCAATATAAACTTCAAATTCTCTATTTTTTTTTCCAGAGTCTAATTTTTTTTTAAGATTTTACCTATTTATTTATTTATTTATTTATAGATTTTTATCTATTTATTCTTGAGACACACAGAGACAGACACAGGCAGAGGGAGAAGCAGGCTCCATGCAGGGAGCTTGATGTGGAACTCGATCCCAGGACTCCAGGACCATGCCCTGGGCCGAAGGGAGGCGCTCAACCGCTGAGCCACCCAGGCGTCCCAAGAGTCTAAATTCTTTTTTTTTTTTTAATTTTTTTTATTTATTTATGATAGTCACACACACACAGAGAGAGAGAGAGAGGCAGAGACATATGCAGAGGGAGAAGCAGGCTCCATGCACCGGGAGCCCGATGTGGGATTTGATCCTGGGTCTCCAGGATCGCGCCCTGGGCCAAAGACAGGCGCCAAACCGCTGCGCCACCCAGGGATCCCCAAGAGTCTAAATTCTTAACACAATTCCATTCTACTTCACAATGTACAAAATTCTGTTTCATAATTTGTTAACATATCATTACATCCTCTCAAGCATAATTCTATGGTTACAAAATACTTCTATGAATTGACCAATTGTATAACTGAACTGAAGCAAATTCAGATTGAGGTGAAAATAACCATAGGTATAGTTATTAAATAGACTCTAAGACCAACATAACCAATGTTTCCTTCTGCACTAAAAGAAATCTCTCTTGGGGTGCCTGGCTGGCTCAGTTCATAGAACAAGTGACTCTTGATCATGGGGTAGAGAGTTGGAGTCCCATACTGAGTATAAAGATTGCTCAAAAAAAAAAAAAAAAAAAAAAAGAGAGAGAGAGAGAGAGAAAACCATGGGAACAAAGTGCCATGAGAAGAAAGAGCAGGTTTCCCTTTGGGATTATGATAAAAATTTTTTTTAAAAAAGGTAATATAGGGATCCCTCGGTGGCACAGCGGTTCGGCGCCTGCCTTTGGCCCAGGGCGCAATCCTGGAGACCCGGGATCGAATCCCACATCGGGCTCCCGGTGCATGGAGCCTGCTTCTCCCTCTGCCTATGTCTCTGCCTCTTTCTCTCTCTCTGTGACGATCATAAATAAATAATAAAAAAACAAAAATTAAAAAAAAAAGGTAATGTACAATTTGTCCTGTTATAGGAATTTCTAGAAAATTAATTCATTCACATATAAGGTAAAAGAAGAAATTAAATCAATTTAATGTGGAAGCTCTACTGGCTCATAATAAGTGATTTTTCCTAGGTAAAGACAGCCAGAAGACTGGGAGTCAAATGATTTTCAGCACGCAAGGATAAACCCTTTGGCTCATGGTGTACAAACAGGAGTTCCTTCAGCTCTAAGAAAATTAAAAATGAGTGCCTGCAAGCATGTGCACAAACACACACACACAACCAAGAATGAGAAGAATTTATCCATTGGGAGCCTGGCTGAGGGTAGCACTTTATCCCTAGTTCAAGCTGCATCGAATCTTTGGGACATTCCACCAAGAGCTGTGATTGGATCCTGCTATTCTGGCTGGTTTTCTATGAGTTCCTGGTGACATTCTTCATGTTCACCAGCAAGCAACGCTGCTAACTTTGAATAATGAGATGCCAAAGTAGCATGATCACATTCCTAGCCCAGCACTTAAGTGTTTTTGGAATATATATTCAGTGTTCAGATTCAAACACCGATGATGAGTAAAAAAGTAATTTCTTTAAATAATTTTCTTTAAAAAATTCAAAAAACCATGTATTTTCAGTACAAGAAAATTTTACTGTTTTGATGGAACTCTTTAAACAAAGGCCTAATTTACAATACATCTCAGTTTTCTCTGGACTTATTTGGAGAATACATATTGATGCTAATTTTGGCTTACTCCAAAAGGAAACTATTTGTGAAAACAAAAGAAAAAAAAAGGATAATATGTGAAGGAAACAGAAATGCCAGTATCTACAGGATGGTCACAGACTTCAAATATTTTTCGTATTATGATGGAGGGGAAGGGAGGAATCATATGTGAACTATCTAGAGCCTACTGTTGCTGTCCAGATAAAATTTCATGTCAACACTGATCCTAGGATACTAGAAAAGAAATAAAAGTAGATTTAGATCTCTCTACCTAACTAGGATGGTCAAGGAAAGTTTTTGAAGTGAGTTAGTTTCAAAATCACAGAGAAAGCACAGTATGAATAAATGTATTTCTAAATTAGGGAAATAGGCAGATATTAAAAGAAACTGAAAGAATAAAAAAGATCTGGTGCAGAGATTTCACGTTAGGGAACACTGAAGAATCCAAACAGTCTTGTTAGGATATCCCAGGAGCCTGATATAAAACCTTGGCTGTCAGAGGCGGCCTATGGGAAAAATGTAGACCAAAGAGATTTTAATAACAAAAAGGAGATAAATGGATCTTCTATGAGGAATCTTACTTTGGAAAAATTTACTGATAAGAATTACAAAGAACAGAATGTTTCTCTTTGGAGTTATCAAAATGTACCTGTTAGGGAGACTGAATGTCTGTGCCCCAACTTCATATGCTGAAGTCCTAAATCCCCAATGTGATGGTATTTGGAAGTGGGGCCTTTGGGAGGTCTTTAGGTTAAATGAGGTCCTAAGAGTGAAGTCCCCATGATGGGATTAGTGCCCTTGAAGAAGAGACTAGAGCCCTCATTCTCTCCATGCCATGTGAATATATAGCAAGAAGGCAACTATCTGGTCAACCAACTAGAGAGTTATCATGAGACACCAAATCTGCCTGCACTTGTTCTTAGACTTTCCAGACTCCAGAACTGTGAGAAATCAATGTTTGCTGGTTAAGCCAGCTGTCTATGGTATTTTGCTATAGCAGCCTGAGCTAAGACACTACCTAAACAAGAACTTATTTGCTATTTTTAAATTTTTATTTATTTATTCATGAGAAACACATAGAGAGAGGCAGAGATATGGGCAGAGGAAGAAGCAGACTCCTTGTGGGGAGCCTGATGTGGGACTTGATCCCAGGGCTCCAGGATCATGCCCTGAGCAAAAGGCAGATGCTCAACCTGAGCCACCGGGTGCCCCTTATTTGCTATTTTTCTATGTCTGCCCAAGAACTTCACATATATGGGAAGTCCCCTTCTTTCCCATGGAGCTATCTATGCACTGGTAAACAGAACAGTTATTAAAAGTAAAGCTTTAGGGATCCCTGGGTGGCACAGCGGTTTAGCGCCTGCCTTTGGCCCAGGGCGCGATCCTAGAGACCCGGGATCGAATCCCACGTTGGGCTCCCGGTGCATGGAGCCTGCTTCTCCCTCTGCCTATGTCTCTGCCTCTCTCTCTCTCTCTCTGACTATCATAAATAAATAAAAATTAAAAAAAAAATTAAAAGTAAAGCTTTAAAGTCAGAGGTATTTGGGTTCAAATTCTGTGTCTGTCACTTTCTATAAAGCTTCTTCAAAATATAAGAGACATAAATATGACCTATTGATGTCATTGATGTTATGGGTTGTTTGGTTCCTGTCCCAGATGCACCAATGAATTAGAGACCCGAGACCAGAATGGGGACAGTTTATTGAGTAGATACCAAGTACATTTTCAAGTGAGAAGGCGGGGCCTGGCCAGAGTAAGAGTGGCTCTAGCTGCATTCTTTTAAGCCTGTTTTTGTATATGTAAATTTGGCTTTAATTGACATTTTTGATTGACAGTTGGTGGTCAGATATCATTTTGGCTTCTGCGCATCTCCCCATTCATGATGCGTCGTTATAATTGTATTTATGTACTGTATGAGATTCTTACGAGCCTCTATTGTGACCCTAAAGCAAGCTGTACCTTTTGTGTGCCTGTTCAGGTCTTCAAAGTCTCCTTATGGCTTCTGAGCCAGCTTCGTGGCTAGGCCTTTCTTGTTCTGTTAGCCTGTGGAGGTAGCTCTTTCAAAGGTGTGGCTGTTAACCCTCAGAAGTAGCTGCAAGAGCATGGCCAGCATCTGCTTTATCCCTCATCCCATCACTACCTACCTAACATTATGAACCTTAAGGCATTCTAAGAATTAAATGATATAATTAAACATATATAAAATTAAACATGTGTATAAAAAACCCAGTTCGTGGCCCATGGGATAATGTTTTTAGATTATAGCATCACAGCAATATTCAGGAAAGGGGGAGAAAGTCCTTTTAAAATTAAACAGAGGGAATCCCTGGGTGGCTCAGTGGTTTGGCACCTGCCTTCGGCCTGGGACTCCAGGATCATGTCCTGCATCGGGCTCCCTGCATGGAGCCTGCTTCTTCCTCTCTGCCTGTATCTCTGCCTTTCTCTCTGTGTGTCTCTCATGAATAAATAAAATCTTTTTTAAAAAAATAATAAAATTAAACAGAGCTGCCTGTTTGTGAAATAAGCATGCTCAACTTTATCACTACAATTTTTTAAAAAATGAAATTCTAAAACCAACAACAAAAAAATACTTTCAAAGCAGTAACTAAATAGTTCAGTCAATGTCCTCTCTAACCAGACCTCACACAGCTCACAGTTGTAAGGCTGGCTTGAAAATCACTGAGCAGTGAGATTCCTGTGGCTCTTCTCAAAACATAAATATAGCAAAGTATTCATTTCTTTGAGAAATATTGAGTGATTTTTATGCGCATTTTGTCAAAGATTTTAAGAGACTATTTTTTCCTCAAACTCCTCAGAGGAATTATATAAATGAATTTCATTTGCAACAACTAAATTCCTTGCCAGCTTGAGAGCAAGATATTGAAAAGTGAAGACGAGAAATAGGTATGCCCATGTTTAGGTACTCTAACTGATCATCTGTCTCAGGTCATGAGTTCCAATGTGAGGTTTGGGAAATACAGTCACAAAATAGCAAGTATATATTATGGATCCGTAGACATAGTAGAGAGCCTACTACTAGTAGAGAGACAATAATGACACAAAGCACTATTTAAAGGGGGAAAAAAAAAAGAACAAAACAGAACATTTCCTACATTCTAATGTGGTTCAGTCATGTTCCAGTAGTTCTTAGGGATAGAGCAGTGACCAAAATGGACAAAATCCTACCATATGATGATAACTCTTTATTAACATTCTGGTTAATGTATTCCAGACATACATATCTGTAATACAGATGACACCTGAATGACACAGTGAGTGGTTAGGAACGTTGACCCCTGGCAGAGTCAAAAATCCGTGTATAAGTTCTGACTCCCCCAAAACTTAACTAGTAATAGGCTGCTGCTGACTTAACTGATAACAGGTGATTAACATGTATTTTGTATGCTATATGTATCATATACTGTATTCTTATAAAAAAGAAAACTGAAGAAAAGAAACGTTATTAAGATAATCATAAGAGGGCAGCCCTGGTGGTGCAGCAGTTTAGCGCCGCCTGCAGCCTGGGGTGTGATCCTGGAAACCTGGGATCGAGTCCCACATCGGGCTTCCTGCACGGAGCCTGCTTCTTCCTCTGACTGTGTCTCTGCCTCTCTCTCTCTCTCTCTGAATAAATAAATAAATAAATCTTAAAAAAAAAAAAGATAATCATAAGAGAAAAATACAGCATAGTACTGTATCTATAAACCCCCCCCCAAAATAAAATAAAATAAAATAAAATAAAATAAAATAAAATAAAATAAAATAAAATAAAATAAAATAAAATAAAATAAAAAACCCTTTTGGGGAGCCTGGGTGGCTCAGGTCGTGATCCCAGGGTCCTGGGATCGAGTTCCACCTCAGGCTCCTCACAGGGAGCCTGCTTCTCCCTCTGCCTATGTCTCTGCCTCTCTCTGTGTCTCTCATGAACAAATAAAAAAAAAAAACACAAACCAAAAAACCCTGTGTATATGTGGATCCACACAGTTAATTGCATGTATGTACATGTATATAATTTTACAAAACAGAACCCTCTCCATGTTATTTTGCTATCTTTTTGCCATAGTCAGAAACTAGTTATAAATTTTTAAAAGATTTATTTATTTATTTGAGACAGAGAGAGAGAGAGAGAGAGAATTAGACTCCTTGCTGAGTGTGGGGCATGACCCGGAGATCACGACCTGAAATCAAGTTAGATACTTAACTGAGTCACCCATACACACCTAGTAACAAATCTTTTAAGGTCAAAAACCAGCTTTATATAACTTTTAATGCTGCAGAGCATTCCATTTAATTACATCATCTCCAAATTTGTACATGAAAACAATGCTGCAGTGAATATTCCTACAAATACATTCTTACGTATTTAATCTCTTTAGGATAAGGAGAGGAATTGCTAGAATAAAGGTATACACATTTTAGGTTTTCATATATGCTGCCAAATTACAGGAGGGATGTTTTAAAGAAATGACAAAACACAAATAAAGAACATTAAAATATTCCTACATAATCACACCATACAGAAGTCCAATGTTTCAACTGGGAGACCAGCTAGAACCTAGTATTTTTTATCAAACTTAGTTCTTAACGACTAAGTAGCATTTCTACATATTTTCCTATAACATTAACAAAAATAATCTGCAGCAACCCACAATAATCCATGCATGTTTAAGCCTCAAGACTTCAAATAACTGAGTTAAAGGCAAGTCTGAATATTTTGAAAATATTTATTTTTAAATATTTTTATTTATTTATTCATGAGAGACACAGAGAGAGAGGCAGAGACACAGGCAGAGGGAGAAGCAGACTCCATGCAGAGAGCCCAATGCAGGACTGAATCCCAGGACTCCGGGATCATGCCCTGAGTTAAAGGCAGACGCTCAACCGCTGAGCCACTCAGGTGTCCCTGAAAATATTTTTTAAACCTCTAACACTAATAGGTTGGGCTACTTTGCCCAAATGAAAAACATATACTTTTTCCAATCCTACAAAATATCTTCTGATTTTGAATTTATCGAACCAAAAATCACCATACAATTTAAGGCCATTGACAGGAGAACAGTATAATCCATATGTTATACCCTTATGGTACAAGTGATTTTGATTTTATACAAATATAAAGATATATATATATATACACATATATATGTATATGTAGAGATACATAAATACATAGATACATAATTGGAAAGTCCACAAACTAAATCCAATCTCTGGCCAAGCAAGCAATAGTGATCATGGGGTCAGAGTGGTAAGGAGTAGGCAAGAGGGAAACTTTGACTTTTTGCTCTATTTCCTACATTATTTCAAGTACTCACAACTTAGATATTTACGTGTTACTAAAAGAAAAGAAGATTCCAATACCATTACACTATTGAAAAATGTTGAAATCTTAATCCCTAATGTGCTAGTATTCAGATGTGGGGCCTTTCAGAGGTGATAGGTTATGAGGATGGAGCCCTCATGAACAGGACTCATGCTCTTTTAAAAGAGACCGCAGAATGCTCTTGCCCTCTCTCTACCATGTGAGGACCCAATGAGAAAACAGCTGTCTGCAACCTGGAAGAGGGCCCTCACCAGAACCCAACCATGCTGACACCTGATCTTGGAACTTCCAGTCTCCAGAACTATGAGGAATAAATTGCTGTTGTTTATAAGCCACCCAGTCTATGGTACTGTTTTAGAAAACCAAAAACTAAGACATTTGCTAACATGAAAAGATCTATGAGGTGAAAAAAAAAAAGTTGCAGAAATGTTTGTGTACTATGGATCCCTCCTATGTAAAACAAATTTCTAGAAAGATGTATGTAGCAGACTGTATTCTCCAAAAGCAGCCACAGCACTACTTATAGTCACACAGGCTCTTCCAGATCTTTCTACTCCCTATTAAGAGGTGAATGGTCTTAACTAAGAAATGGATTAACATTAATTAAAATTAATCAAAATTAATGCAAAATGGGTTAGATTTGAATGTAAGACCTGAAACCATAAACTCCTAGAAGAAAACATAAGCAGTAAGCTCCCTGATATCGGTATTAGTGATAAATTTTTTATCTGACTCCAAAAGCAAACATAAGTGGGACTACATCAAACTAAAAATCTTTTGCACAACAGAGGAAACCACCAATAAAATGAAAAGATAACCTACTGGGGTGCTGGGTGGCTAAGTGGGTTAAGCAGCTGCCTTCAGCTCAGGTCATGTTCTCGTGGGCCTTGGGATCAAGCCCCGCACTGGGGTCCCTACTCAGTGGGGAGTCAACTTCTCCCTCTGCTTCTCCTCCTGCCAACCTTCCCCCACCAGCTCACATACATGTGTTCTCTCTTTCTCAAACAAATAAAATCTAAGGAAGGAAGAAAGGAAGGGAGGGAGGGAGGCAGGGAGGGAAAGAAAAAAAGAAAAGAAAAGATAACCTACTGAAAGGAAGAAAATATTTATAAATCACCTATCTGGTAAAGGATTAATACCCAAAATATTTTTAAAAACTCCTACAACTCAACAACAAAAGATCAATCTGATTTAAAAATTCAAAATAGACATTTATCCAAAGAAGACATACAAATGGGTAGCAGGTGGGCAGCCCTGGTGGTGCAGCAGTTTAGCGCCGCCTGCAGCCCGGCGTGTGATCCTGGAGACCCCGGGATGGGGTCCCATGTCGGGCTCCCTGCATGGAGCCTGCTTCTCCCTCTGCCTGTGTCTCTGCCTCTGTGTGTGTGTGTGTGTGTGTGTGTGTGTGTCATGAATAAATAAATAAAATCTTAAAAAAAAAAAAAAGCCTGGTTTCCTTTAAAAAAAAAAAGGGTAGCAGGTACATGAAAAGTTGTTCAGCATCACTAATCATCAGGAAAATGCAAATCAGGAAAATGCAAATCAAATCATCAGGAAAACCACAGTGAGACATCACCTCTTACCTGTTAGAATGACTATTACCAAAAAGACAAGAAATAACAAGCATTGGTGGGGATAGAGAGAAAAGGAAACCCTGTGCACTAATGATGGGAATGTAAACTGGTGCAGCCACTATGGAAAATGGCATAAGGTTTCTCAAAAAATTAAGAATAGAATTACTGCCACATGATCCAGCAATTCCACTTCTGGGTATTTATCTGGAGAAAATGAAAACACTAATTCAAAAATATATATGCACATCTATGTGCACTGCAACATTATTTTCAATAGCCAAGACATGAAAACAACTTAAGTGTCCATTGATGGATAAAAATGGTGTACACACACACACACACACACACACACACAGAAGAATACTATTCAGCCATGAAAAGAATGGAATCTTGCCATCTGTGACAATCCAGATGGACCCTGAGGACATAAGCTAAGTGAAATAAGTCAGAGAAAGACAAATACTGTATAATCTGCCTTCTATGTGGAACTGAAACAATAAACCAAGCTAATATATAAAGAGAACAAACAGATTGGTGGTAGAGGGTGGGCAAAATGGATGTAGGGCGTTAAAAGGTACAAATTTCTAGTTATAAAATAAGTCAAGGGGATATAGCATGGTGACTATAGTCAATTATAATATAGTCAAACACTGCTTTTTTGAAAGTTGCTAAAAAAGTAGATCTTAAAAGTCCCCGGCAAAAAATTTCTTTGTAACTACATATGATGACAGATGTTAACCAGACTTACTATGGTGATCATTTAGTAATGTGTAAGTATCATTTTGTTACACACCTGATTAGTATTATTTGTCAATTATACTTTAGTTGAAAAAAACGATGTGTAGTCTATTTTCTCTCTTCTTGAACCTGAGCAGGCTTGTTGACTGTTACAATCAAAAGTATAACAGGGGCAACTGGGTAGCTCAGTCGGCTGAATGACCAACTCTTGATTTTAGTTCAGGTCATGATGTTGGGATTGTGGAATTGAGCCCCACAGCAGGCTCTGCACTCAGCACGGGGTCTGGTGGAGGTTCGCTCTCTCTCTTCTCCCTCTGCCCTTCCCTGCTGTGCTCGAGTGCGGGCTCTCCCTCAAATAAATCTTAAAAAAAAAAAAAAAAAAAGTACAGGGGCACCTGAATGACTCAGTCAGTTAAGCATCTGACTTCTGCTTAGGTCATGATCTCAGGGTCCTGGGTTAGAGCTCCAGGTTAGGCTCCCTGCTCAGCAGGGAATCTTCTTGTCCCTCTCCCTCTT
Source organism: Vulpes lagopus (assembly GCF_018345385.1). Lineage (NCBI taxonomy): Eukaryota > Metazoa > Chordata > Mammalia > Carnivora > Canidae > Vulpes > Vulpes lagopus. Next base: position 133,225,819 of record NC_054827.1, on the reverse strand, counting down.
CCTCTGCCCATCCTCTCCACTCAGGCTCTCTCTCTCTCTCTCAAATAAATAAGAACTTTCAAAAAAGTGTAACAAAAAAGTTTTATAAAGAGAGCACCTGGCTGGCTCAGTCAGTAGAGCATATGACTCTTAATATTAGGGTCATGAATTTGAGCCCAATGTTAGGCATGGAGCCTACTTAAAATTACAATTTAAAAAAAGGGATGTCTGGGGGATCCCTGGGTGGCGCAGTGGTTTGGCGCTTGCCTTTGGCCCAGGGCGCGATCCTGGAGACCCGGGATCGAGTCCCACATCGGGCTCCTGGTGCATGGAGCCTGCTTCTCCCTCTGCCTGTGTCTCTGCCTCTCTCTCTCTCTCTCTCTGTAACTATCATAAATAAATAAAAATTTTAAAAAAAAATTAAAAAAAAAAAAAGGGATGTCTGGATGGCTCAGTTGGTTAGGCATCTACCTTCGGCTCAGGTCATGATCCCAGGGTCAGAGGATGGAGCCTCACAATGGGCTCTCTGCTCAGCAAGGAACCTGATTTTTCCTCTCCCTCTGCTTGCTGCTGTGCCTGCTCCTGCATGCTCTGTCAAATAAATAAAATCTTAAAAAATATATATATATATAAATATATAAAATATATGTAATTAAAATTTTAATAAAATTGAAAAATATAAAATTATATATAATACACATATAAAATATATATATATTTTTTTTTCTTTAAGTATAACAGAAGTGCCATAGGCTAGGTCATAGATAGCACCCAGCTGCTAGGGTGCCTGGCTGGCTCAGGCAGGAGACCATGTGACTCTGGATCTGGGTGAGTTTGAGCCCCATGTTAGGTGTAGAGATTACCTAAGGAAATTTAAAGAAAAAAGTATCCACCTGTTGCCTGGTTCTCACCTTCCTCCAACCATAGTATAATATGGATACTCAATCTTGGAACCAAGCCACCAGCGCTGCGAGGAAGCAAAGCAGCCACATGAAAAGGCCATATGTAGGTGTTCTGGTTGAGAATACTAGGTAGGGTTTCAGTCATCTACCAGTATCAACTGCCAGACAGTGAGTAAGTCAGCCTCCAGACGCTTCCTGCTCCCAGCCCTGAGACGTACAGCTAAAAACCCACACATGGCACAGCACACAAGTCATCTCTACTATGCACTGTATGAACTCCAGATACAGTTTGTCAACTGCCAGACAGTAAGTCAGCCTCCAGACGCTTCCTGCTCCCAGCCCTGAGACATACAGCTAAAAACCCACACGTGGCACAGCACACAAGTCATCTCTACTATGCACTGTATGAACTCCAGATACACAGTTTGTCAATTGCCAGACAGTGAATAAGTCAGCCTCCAGACGCTTCCTGCTCCCAGCCCTGAGATGTACAGCTAAAAACCCACATGTGGCACAGCACACAAGTCATCTCTACTATGCACTGTATGAACTCCAGATACACAGTTTGTCAATTTAATAAAAGGTTGTTTTATGCCACTAAGTGTTGAAGTAATTTGCTATGTAGCCATGTGACTGGAATGAGATTTTTAAAAAACTGTTAATAGTTCATATTCAGTAAAGAAGCATGAGAGGTTGAAAAATACAAGATTTTTACTTTCTCTTTTAAAATTTACTGTACATTGCCTGAATTATTGAATTAAATATACTGATGTGCAATCACTGTTTTATCTTTTTTTTTTTTCTTCAAGATTTTCTTTCTTTATTTGAGAAAGAGAGAGAGCACAAGTGAGGTGAGGGGCAGAGGGAGAAGTAGACTCCCCACTGAGCAGGGAGCCTGAAGTGAAGATGTGAGTCTTGATCCGGGGACTCTGGGATCATGATCTGAGTGGAAGGCAGACCCTTAACCAACTGAGCCACCCAAGCGCCCCCACTGTTTTATCTTTTAAGTAAAACATAACTTCACTTCCTAATTGGTAAAGTGAATTATACCTCTAACCAAAGAAGGACTAACTAGTCTTCTAGTGCCTGAATGATACTCATAAAAAGTATTATGGTTTTAAAGAAAAAAATTGACAAAAATTTCCTTTATTGACCAAAAAGAACCCAAAAGTTAATCATATGATTAAAAAGGCTTTGGAGCAACATGTAAAATGCTAAATATATTATTATTATTAAATATATTATATATATATATACATATACACACACACACACGCACAATCCCCCACACACACATACCATAGTATTTAAATATGTATTTGTTAGAAAGATCTGAAAAGATGCACACCAAATTCATTTAGGGAAGTAGGGAATAAGCCAAATATAGAGAAGTGAGTGAGGAGTTTACTCTTATTTTTAATGTACTGAATTTTTAAAAAAGATTTTATTTATTAATTCATGAGAGACACAAAGAGAAAGGCAGAGACATAGACAGGGAGAAGCAGACTGTTTGCAGGGAACCTGATGCAGGCCTCGATCCCTAAGATTGGGATCATGACCTGAGCAAAGGCAGACGTTCAACCACTGAGCCACCCAGGCATCCCATATTGATTTTTTTTTTAAAGAACATATTTATATATTATTTCAATAACTGAATGTTTTACAATTAAATAAGATACTAGCAATAGCTCTATTTGCTAGAGAAGTTTCTCAAAAAATTTTTCAGGCACACATATTTTTCATCTGGGAAAAAGTCCAATGAACCTTAATGTGAATGATTTAAGTACCATGAACATTAGCCACAATTTACAAGGCCTCTGGGCCTATAAATAGGAATCTGACCAAGGATCTCCCAGATCACGTGTTTATACTACTTTAATAAGAAAACAAATTTAAGTAAATTAAAAATGTTCATGCTTCAGTTACACTGTTTAGAGTTGAAATATAGAGCTCAACAAACCAAAAAAAAAGGGGGGGGGTGGATTATCTGTATTCTAAATCTTAGGTTACAACAGAGAACAGGAAAGATACAGAGCATAATCCAAGTTCACATTACTAAATCTACCTGTTCTCTCTTTCTGGAACTATCATTAATAGAAGAAATTTTATGCCAAGAGACAGCCATTCAAGGAGAACAGGAGAAGGAGGAGGTGGCAAGAGAGCAAATAAGGGTAAACCCACAAATAATTCTGCAAATGGCATCAATGGGAATGGAAAAAGTCCCTCTGCAGGCCATTTTTATTATTGTAAGGAAATATTAATCATTAAAAAAAAAAACCAGAAACAAAAAAACCCAAACCCCAAACAACTAAATACAGTAATTATAAGGAAACGTCTTTTTAAAAAAAAATTTTAAGAATACTAGCCTCACAAAGGGCACACACAAAAAATACCAAATTTAAAAAATTGATTTAAATTTTTAAATCAGATACCTGGATGGCTCAGTTAGTTAAGTATCCAAGTCTTGATTTCTACTCAGGTCATCATCTCAGGGTCATAAGATCAAGTCCTGCAAAGGGCTCCGTGCTCAGCCCAGAGCTGAACTGCCCCTCTCCCTCTGCTCCTCCCCCTGCTTGTGCTCTCTCTCTCTCAATAAATAAATAAGTAGAGTTAAAATAAAAAAGATTTATAATTACATTAAAATTTTGTGTTGGCACCTTTCTACACATGTAGAATATTCTACTACTATGTCAAGAAAAATCCATATTTATCATTGGGCATATTCCCATATTAAATCAAGTAATGAAACAAAATAACTTGATAAAGATATATGATTTTGATTGAAAGGAACTCACTATATATTCTTATCTACTTCTTTTGAGTCTGATCAGCCAGTATTTAGTGAAAAAGCACTAATTAGAATAGGATAGAAATAGACTTTAATGTCAGATATTGCCTCTATTTATTAATGTCTCTGAACATTCCTGAGACAAATTGATACATACATGCACCTAGTAAAATACAACCTTGTTATGAACAAGTGTGTAACTCAATGAAGTAATTAAATCATTGGAAGGAGATGCCGAGTAAGCAAAACTTTGTCATTAGCACCCCAAAATGGGCATTCGTTGTACTGCAGTCTTATCAAACTTAAATTGTTTATAATGTATCATTTAAAAACACCCCTATAAAACAATTAGAGATACAGTCATCTGCTTTAAAGTCCATATTGCGGGGATCCCTGGGTGGCTCAGCGGTTTAGCACCTGCCCAGGATGTGATCCTGGAGTCCCAGGATCGAGTCCCACATCAGGCTCCCTTCAGGGAGCCTGCTTCTCCCTCTGACTGTGTCTCTGCCTCTCTCTATGTGTGTCTCTCATGAATAAATAAATGAATAAAATCTTTAATAAATAAATAAATAAATAAAGTCCATATTGCGGGCAGCCCTGGTGGCTCAGTGGGTTTAGCGCTGCCTCCAGCATGATCCCGGAGACCAGGGATCGAGGCCCACATCGGGCTCCTTGCATGGAGCCTGCTTCTCCCTCTGCCTGTGTCTCTGCCTCTCTCTCTCTATGAATAAATAAATAAAATGTTAAAAAACATAAAGTCCATATTGCATACAGAAAATAAAATAAATGAAAATCAGATTTATATTCTTTGTACCAGTAGAGCTTAGCAGTTAAAGAATCAGAACTTACATAAGCACTGGTGAGGCAATAGTAAAGAATTTGAATTGCTGTTTGTATCCATCTTTCCTTAGGAAACATACAAGGTTTTCTATTTTTATATATTTTTTTCACATGCTGATGAGAAAAAGTCTATCAATTTAGTAATCAAAGTATGTAAAAACAGAAAAAAGTCTTATTAGAATTACTGGAAAGGTAAACATCATAGAATGTATCTTCTTTTCAAATCATGTAACAGTAGTACATTCAAAAATTTTATTCTTCAGTGAAAAAGTCTGTGATTAGTGTATATTATTTTACTGCTTATAATGCCTTTGAAGTAGCTTATAAAATTTTGTTTTTAGGGGTGCCTGAGTGGCTCAGTCAGTTAAGCAGCCAACTCTTGATTTCTGACTCAAGTCATGATCTCCAGGTCGTGGCCTCAAGCCCACATCAGGTTCCATGCTCAGCGGGGAATCTGCTTCAAAGTCTCTCTCCCTCTTCCCTCTGCCCCTCCTCCTGCTTGCAAGCACGTGTGTGCACGCACGCTCTCTCTCCCACAAATAATATATCTTTTTTTAAAAAAGTTTTATTTTTAGGGTTAATTATTTGACTATGTAATGCACTCACATAGTTTTAAAATGTCAAAATGCAGTCAAGAGTCTCTGACTTACTGCTTTCTCCTATCCTCCCCTAGAGCCCCACTGATCACAAATATAGTGTTCTTAAAGGTGCTTGAAGTAGACCAACAAGTAGCATAACTAAACATGGAATTAAAGAAACAGCCCAGGGCCTAGAGTTAAACTGCCAGGGTTGAATATGCCTCTGCCACTCTCTAGTCAGCTCTAACATCTGGGGAAAGTGACCACCTCTCTGTGCCTCAGTGTCCTCATTTGTAAAAGGAAAACTTACAACAGAGACTTCCTTTGGGCTTAAAACTAGTACCTAGACTAGCTTCAAATTCTCCTCAATGTAAGCATTATTAGGAGCCAAGGTATATCCCTTGGAAATCATTTCTATGTATTTTTTTAAATTTTTATTTATTTATGATAGTCACAGAGAGAGAGAGAGAGGCAGAGACATAGGCAGAGGGAGAAGCAGGCTCCATGCACCGGGAGCCTGACGTGGGATTCGATCCCAGGTCTCCAGGATCGCGCCCTGGGGCCAAAGGCAGGCGCTAAACCTCTGCGCCACCCAGGGATCCCCTCATTTCTATGTATTTACAAACATACTGACCTACACATATTCCTCCCATATACACTCTCATACTCAACCTGCAAAAGCATTTCTATGGCTTTCACTATCATTTCTCAAATATTTCTAAAGTATGTTTCTTCTTGTGTTTCTAATAGTCTTTGTGCTTTCTGTTGTTCAAGACATAGAGGTCCATATCTTTTTGATGAATGCTATCTTTTGTCAATATTATTCATGTGTTCCATTTGTTTTGGCTTTGAATTATATTTTGTTTGAGATTAGAGGTATCCCATTCTTTTGAGATAGCTCCTTCCCACTCCTTTATCCCTTATCTATGATATTTTGTTTTCAGTGTTTGTCTGCCCTGTAAATAGCATTTCAAAACTCCAATCTGTCTCTTTTAACAGGGGATTATAACCCACTCATACATAACAATTTACTTACGTTTTCTATGAATTATGCCTTCTCTTTTTTATTCTTGCCTGCCTTCATAAGATTATTTGGCATTTATTTATTTATAGACTTTTTTTTTAAGATTTTATTTATTTATTCAGGAGAGATACAGAGAGAGGGGGGCAGAGACCTAAGGAGAGGGAGAAGCAGACTCCCTGCAAGGAGCTCAAAGTGGGACTTGATCCCAGACCCCAGGATCACACCCTGAGCCGAAGGCAGACATTCAACCATTGAGCCACCCAGGCGTCCTTTTTTAAAAAAATTTTTATTTTATTTATTTACTTCCTAAAGATTTTATTTATTTATTCATGACAGACACAGAGAGTGAGAGGTAGAGACACAGTCAGAGGGAGAAGCAGGCTCCATGCAGGGAGCCCGATGTGGGACTCAAACCCGGATCTCCAGGATCATACCCTGGGCTGCAGACGGCGCTAAACTGCTAGGCCACCGGGGCTGCCAGTCCTTTTTTTTTTTTTAAACTCTACTTTTCACCTGACTCAAATGTTCTCCAATATGGGAGTACCAGGATACCCTGGATCTGAGAGGCAGATCTTTGGTTGTTGTGATTGGCTTACATCCCACATGACTTAGAAATGTCCTGCCACATATTCACATGAGGGAAAAATCGGAGCCTTTATAATCTAAGTCCATCAAAAAATAACAGCAATAGTTATTTTTTGTATGATTTTACTTCACACTGAATTATCAAGGAATTTAACTAGACTCCAGCATTTAAATCAAGGGAAGATTATACTCAGTTTTGTGTGCAACTTTATGAAGTGTTATTTAGCATTTCAGAAAATCATGTTGCTGGTGAAATTTAAGACTAGCACAACTTACTTGTGTAAGTCTGCAATGATAGCCGTAACCTTCACAATGATTTCCTATTAGACAAACCTAATTATTTCATCTTGTCTTTGAATGTAGCAATGTCCAACCACATTGTGGTGCTCCTCTTATTTTCGACTGCTTTCTTGTTTTTCTCTTCAACGTTACTAAACAAAGACTCGGTCGGTGAGCAGTTAGGATACGCAGACAGCTTCCCTTATCAAAAAAGCATGCAGGCAGGCTAGAGAACGAACCGTTTAATGCTCAAAGTAGGGAACACTTCATTCTAAGGCTTTATATATACAGTACACCTCATTACTGAACCAGGCATTCTTCCTTTTCCTTCCCCTTCTACAACCATTAGAGATCTGGCTTCTTTATTGTCCTTAACATCCAAGTAGGAGCTCTCCTTAGGAGTATCTTCTACTTTTCTTAGAAAGCAGTAATCTAGTTTTAGCCAATAGCAAAGCCCTTAGCCAGTCACTTTATAGTCCATGCAGGGGAAAAGAAAGGCAACACATCCAGCGACTCAACAGATGTATACCTCTTGTTTTTACTTTCTAAACTGAAAGATTTTTGCTTTTTATTTTATTGTTTTAATTTTTATTAGCTATTCGCATATACAATTTATAGAGTTAAACAGTGCTATAAGCTTGTTCCCAAAAGAAGCAGTTCCTCGGGGATCCCTGGGTGGCTCAACAGTTTAACGCCTGCCTTTGGTCCAGGGCATGATCCTGGAGTCCTGGGATCGAGTCCCATGTCGGGCTCCCCGCATGGAGCCTGCTTCTCCCTCTGCCTGTGTCTCTGCCTCTCTCTCCATGTGTCTCTCATGAATAAGTAAATAAAATCTTTAAAAAAAAAGCAGTTCCTCATCTCTTCCTATTTCCCCTCTCACAGAGGCAACAACTTTCAACTTTTAGCTGATCGTTTTAGTATTTACCTCCATGTCTTTATATATAAATATGCATTATTGCTACTTCTTGATTTTTCGATTTTTTAAAAGATTTTATTTATTTACTCTACAGAGAGAAAGAGAGAGAGAGCACACAAGCAGGGGGAGCAGCAGGCAGAGAGAGAGAGATAAGCAGGCTCCCCCTGGAACAGGGAGTCTGACATGGGTCTCAATCCCAGGAACCTAGGATCCTGACTTGAGCCAAAGGCATATGGTTCAACCAAGTGAGCCACCCAGGGACCCCTAATTTTTCAGTTTTAAGCAATATCCATGGATTCACCAGTATAAAATATGAAAATCTAGTTCTTAGTTCTCTCTCTTCTGAACTCACCACACATGTACACTCTTGCCATCTCCTAATAGTTACATGGTAAATTAGTTTAGCTCAATAGTCAATTTAAATATTATCACTATGTAAATGCTCTTAAACCATGTAGTGAATTATAATTACTTTTTTTCTTTTCTGTACCTCCTTATTCTTTCTTTCCCCCATTTACTTGGTTTTCTATGACTTTTGACAATTTGCTTTCAGTTTTCTAGATCACCAGATACATAGACTCACCAGATACTCTATCAATTCACCTTTCTGAAAAATCTCTGCTAGAGCCATGTGACACCCTCTTAATGAAACCAGCTGTCTTGCGTTCCTGTCCTGGTGCACAGCTATCACCTTAGGATCTCTGTTTATCATTATCCTGGAAGTTACTTTTGCTTCTTGTGTGTGCCAGATCTCCTGCTTTTGACACTCAAATCTTATTCTTCTTTCTGGGTTTATGCCTTCAATTTGGTGAAAAATAGTTCATCTTCTAGTAACTATCTAAGAAATGGTACATGAGGTACCACTTCTCTTTAAGGCTCCCTCCTATTTGACCAATACTTTGGTTGAATACAAAATGCTGTATTTGTGGGACGCCTGGGTGGCTCAGTGGTTGAGCATTTGCCTTCGGCTCAGGGTGTGATCCCGCGGTCCCGGGATCCAGTCCCACATCAGACTCTCTGCAAGGAGCCTGCTTCTCCCTCTGCCTCTGTCTTTGCCTGTCTCTCTCTGTGTCTCTCATGAATAAATAAATAAAATCTTTTAAAAAAATGCTGTATTTGTAATAATTTCCCTTCAAAACTTAACGTCTTGTTCCAATGCCTTCCAGTTCTGTTGCTGAAAAGTCTGAAGTCTTTATACTCTTGATCCTTTGTATGTGACCTGTATTTTCCAATAACAGTAAGAAGGCCAGAATTGTTAGAACAAAGTGAGCAAAGTGGAAAAGTGTGGTGGGGGGGGGATAGATCATGTAGAGCTACATAAAGTTTGTTTGTTTTTTCACTCTAAGTGTTATGCAGAGCTACTGTAGGATATTGAGAGAAGGAGGAGTATTATCTGATTTATCAAAAATAGATCACTTCAGCTGCTATAGTGAGAACTAAACTTGAAGAAAGTGGGGAATGACAAGAAGGGTAGAAACAAGGAAGATCATAAGGAGGCTAATTTCAATAATCCAGGCAAGAGCTGATGGTAGACCAGATGAGGATGTTGCATCAGAAGTATGAGAAATGTCTGGATTCTGAATATATTTTTAAAGTTGAGCCAAAAGGATGTTTCTGCATTAGCTATGAGGTTGAGGGATTAAAAACTGATATAAAAGGTATTGCCTAGGGACAGCCCCGGTAGCCCAGCGGTTTAGCGCCACCTTTGGCCCAGGGTGTGATCCTGAAGACCTGGGATCAAGTCCCACATCGGGCTCCCTGTGTGAAGCCTGCTTCTCCTTCTGCCTGTGTCTCTGCCTCTCTCTCTCTCTCTCTGTCTCTAATGAATAAGTAAATAAAATCCTTTCTTTAAAAAAAAAAAAAGGTATTGCCTAAGCAATCAGAATAATGGAGTGAAAAGAGAAGACACAAAGTTTAAGCTTGGGAGCAAGAAAAAAATTTGGTAATACACATATCAGATATAAGATATCTACTACTTATCTAAATGGAGATAGTGCATCAACACTTGGGCATATAAAACTCTGGAATTCAGGAACAAGCAGCACCTTGGCTGCTTTCATTCTATGGTATGACTTTGGCTCTTTCTGTTTTGGCACTTACCCTCCCTTTGATCCTATTCATTTTCCATGCCTGGTTCAGTGTGAGCCACATAATATCCTTTTAATATGTCTTTTTCTGCTTAATGCAGCCAGAACATCTATAACCTATAATAAAGAACCTTAACTGATACTGTTACTACACTAGGAACAGAAGTTAGTTTTAAATTGTAAATAAAAAGAACTTTATTAAAATACAAAGGAAATAATGGTAAAATCTTAACTGCTCCTAAGGTGAATATAAGCCATAGCAAAACCCATCTATTTCCATAAAGTAGGCAAAACTATACTGTAGCCCAGCATACAACTAATGAGCTAACCATAAATAATCATAAAATCCTCAAGTTTCCTCAGGGTTTTACTTACTATCAGCACTTTAAGTCCTCAGGAATTGGTAATATTCTAACCTATAAGCAAATCCAGTTTATATGAAGTAAAAACAAAACAAAAATTCCAAATTAGTACTTAGAATTAATGAGATGCTACTCTATTGCAAGGATGAATCAAATGTCCATGTTTAGAAAGATGAGAAAAAAAATCTCTGCTCTATCGTCATACTGTAATACATTATTATTGCATCTATGAGTTTCCTGAACATGCAGACATCTAAATCCTAGTGGTTATAACTAATACAGAAAAATTATACCTTCAGATAAACTGCTTGTAAAATATAGGCTAAGGAGTTAGACTTCCACAGAGTAATAAGATAAAGGTACTAAAAAAAAGTATAAGAGTACAAGATAATGAATGCATGAGAAGTAGAAAAGCCTAGTGTATTATAAAAGAGTGCTGACCATATTTAAACAAAAAAAATAGTTTTTGTTAAGTAACCTTTTTCTGATTATAAGATATAACAGAAAATACAGAAAACTGTAAAAAAAAAAAAAGTCTCACCTTTTTATACCATTTTGACATATTTTCTTCAAGTCTTTTCTTCCTAGGCACACATATATATGGTATGTGTGGGTACAGAAAAGCAAGACCAAACTAAATGCCATTTCTCTATCTTGCTTTTATTCATTCTGTATATGAATTTCCCTTAGGTTATTACATATTCTTTATTTTTTAATTATTATTTATTATTATTTTTTTAATATATTCTTTAAAGACATAATTATTTTAAACATCTGTATAAGATTCCAGCATATGAACATACCACGATATAAACAGTGCCCTACTGGTAGGCAATTAGGTTTGTTTTTAACTATTCACACTAGAAATAATGCTATAATAAAGACTATTATACAACACTGAAACACTGTTAGACCTTATTTTTTAATTTCTGAAGTTAGGGATGTTATTTCAAAAGATACTCTCTTTCAGAAACGTTTTTAGAAAGCACTTAATATCTACTAAGTAGATATGGCTCCAAAATGCTGCTTGATTTGGAGTTTAAAGAAAAGGAAAAAAATTATAAAGCACAATTCAAATCAAGCAAATGTCTATCAAGCCTAATCAGCTACTTTCCTTATTGAATCAAATGAGTTCCTCCTCTCTCCTGGCATCTTCCATACTACTATCAGCATGTTATACATCAGTGGATCACCTATCCAGGATCACCCATCAGTGATTTACATCGTGTGAAAATATCCAGCGCAGACTAAAAAGTGTACAGTTTTAAAGGTTTGTAAAATTTTCATATAAAATAGATTTTACACTAGAATTGCTATAAACAATGTTCCATCAGGCATGAATGTACCTATTTAAAACAAAACAAGGGCAGCCTGGGTGGCTCAGCGGTTTAGCGCCGCCTTCAGCCCAGGATGTGATCCTGGAGACCCGGGATCGAGTCCCACGTCAGGCTCCCTGCATGGAGCCTGCTTCTCCCTCTGCCTGTGTCTCTGCCTCTCTCTCTCTCTCTCATGAATAAATAAATAAAATCTTTAAAAAAATAAATAAATAAAAATAAAACAAAACAAAACAAAAGCTAAATATGGTTTCCTGACATTCTACTAAAGAGAACAGAAATGTACAGGAAATCCTAAAAAGTAGAGCTTAGTTTTAGCCATCTCTAAAATCAAGCAGCAGAGCTAAGAGAAAAAAGCATGGTAGTATGTTAAAAATAAAAATACTATACTAAGAAAAAATGAGGTAGTAATTCTTATCAAAAACTGATCTCCTGGGAAAATTTACCAGTTAAATTACAAGTCTATTTTTTGTTCCTAGTATCACAGTAATTTGAAAAAAAAAAATTTGCCTTAAGTTTAAATTTGGACATAAAATTTTATATTTAATGTCACAAATAGGAGAAAATACTTTAAATATTCTCTATTCAGACTCATCTATTTGTATATCAAGTTATCACAGATATGAAATTGCCATTTTATTTCTATAGCCACAAGTCTAATTTAATTTATAAGTTCTTATTTTATTGATTGCCCTCTAAGACATTCTTTAGGATCATTAAGTCCTAACATATGCTGACTCTAAGAGGAAAATCATTCACAGAAAACACACTTCTGATCACTATATACAGACACTGACTCAGCAAAAAACCTACTTATTAACCACCAATTCATATATTTGAGCAAATATTTATTCCTGCCTTTATTAACTGGTCTATGATAATACACCTGTGTATAATATTCTAGAACAAAAAAATGTTATGTCTTTTTTTTTTTTTTACGATAGTCCCACAGAGAGAGAGAGAGGCAGAGACACAGGCAGAGGGAGAAGCAGGCTCCATGCACCAGGAGCCTGACGTGGGATTTGATCCCGGGTCTCCAGGATCGCGCCCTGGGCCAAAGGCAGGCAGTAAACCGCTGCGCCACCCAGGGATCCCAATAATATACTTTTTTAATAATCAAATTTTTTCTTTTCCACATAAAAAGTATAAAGTATAATATATAAAATGTCCTGTATTTAAGATTCTAGAGACTTAGGAGAGTCTTAAAAACCTTATAAATTCAAATCTCACATCAATTCAATGAGACTATCTAAAACCTGTTGTTCAGAAAACTGCCTCTATTAAATAATTGATTTGGATTTGGAAATGCTTTCTATAGAGATTTTTATTGTCATGTCATTTGTTGCAGTAGGATCTAAACCATGTCACAACAGGAACTGTGTCTTCATAGCAATTTATCAGGTAAATAAGCTCCATATAGCTAAACACTATATTCAATAATACAAGACAGAAAAGGCTATACACGTGTTACTTACCTATGATGGTGATATCACCAACATAAATATACCATAAATAAAGACAGCAATCTGTTTTTATCTCTAATAAAAGAATTGCCAGCAAACTTTGACCATTATGACTTCAACCATTGTGGAATTTCAATTATGAAATAATTTTAGTGACAATCAGATGAAAATCCTCCAATAACCAACATTCCCACAGAAATAGGACAGAAAGGGGTACAGTTTAATTCTGATAAATAGGACTATCCCATTTATCTCACCAGATTGATCAGCCTTCTCATTGCATGTTCATGAGAGCAAACACATTCACAAGGATCGAATCCACCTTCTGCCATGATTGCCCAGCTTGATTTAATTTGACTGTTGAAATCTAGGAGGAAGAAAAAAATATTGTAAGACTACTACTATTCATCATTACTAATTCTCTTGAGCTACGAAAAATTCATATTATCATACAGATTTATAGTAATTCTCTTAAATTAAGGACACTTGATATTTATTAATGACCTATATTTATGAATTGATTATATAATGTACATATGACTAAGCTTGTGTCCTCCTTAAAATTCATATTGTTAAAAAGGAGACAGCGGGCCAAAAAAATAGTCGCTCATGCTAAAACCCACGTCAGCAAGCCAAGACTTAATACCCAATCTAGCTGCAGAGTTTTTTAAGATTTTATTTATTTGAGAAAGGAAGCAAGAGAGAGCACAAGCAGGGGGCAGAGGGAGAAGCAGGCTCCCCACTGAGCAGGGAGCTGAGCTCAATCCCAGGACCCTGAGATCTTGACCTGAGCTGAAGGTAGATCTTAACCAACTGAGCTACCCAGGCACCCCTTAATTGCAGTTTCAACCCCAAGAACTGTAACCTTTAGCCAGTCAACATGGAATTACCTAGTCAGCACTAGTGAGATAATCCATCCAGAGACTCCTTCCATTCCCCTTAGGAAGGTGACGTTGCATAAAAAAATGTATTCTTTGCTAATAAGTTCCTTTTTACACTCTCCCTCTGTCTTTTTTTTTTTAAGATTTTTTTTACATATTTGACAAAGAATGAGACAGAGAAAGCACACTCACAAGCGGGTGGTGCAGTGAGCAGAGGGAGAGAAGCAGGCTCTCTACTGAGCAGAGAGACCAATGTGGGGCTCGATCCCAGGACCCTGGGAATATGACCTGAGCCGAAGGCAGATGCTGAACCATCTAAGCCACCCAGGAGCCCCTCCATTTATGGCTTTAAAAATCGTTCCTTTCGGGCAGCCAGGGTGGCTCAGCGGTTTAGCGCTGCCTTCAGCCCAGGGCCTGATCCTGGAGACCCAGGATCGAGTCCCACGTTGGGCTCCCTGCAAGGAGCCTGCTTCTCCCTCTGCCTGTGTGTCTACCTCTCTCTCTCTCTTATTAATAAATAAATAAAATCTTAAAAAAAAATTCCTTTTCTACAGCTTGGTAGAGCTCCTTTCTATTTACTAGATGGGATGCTGCCCAAGTCATGAACTGTTGAATAAAGCCAATACGATCTTTACATTTACTGTTTAATTTTTCTTATTTAACAAATTTGGTGAAAGCAACAGGATCAAAGGAGACTTCTGACAGCTTTGGGGACAACAAGAAACACAGGTGTGGGAGCCCATGAACTGCTGAAGTTAGTTCACTTTCTTTCCAGTCATTTCTGAGGGCCATTGGGAATTTCCTGTCAGTTCTGAGCTCTACTCTCTTTCTCTTGAACTCCTAAACTAACTGGCTTTTTAATCCAGGGCTTAGTGGGTCAGCTTCATCTGACACACAGTTCCATCTGGAACCTGATTCTCTACCTCTTGATTTGGTCCACAATTCCCCAGTTGTTTGGAATTCCTTTCCTCAGTTCTGGTCACAGTACCCACTTACTGGGATTTGGTGGTTTAGTCCTTTCCTCAATTCCAATCCACAGTCTCCACTTACTGAAGTCTGCTGGTTTAATCCATGCTGAGAACTGGTGATGGTATGCAAGGCCATCTCTTGGCCAGTCCACAATAACATCTTTTGGTTGCTGCTGGTATGTTAGGGTGCATGTGTTTGTCTTATTTTGTGTGCATAAAGGGTTATGGCTAACAGGAATCTCAGGGGGGAAAAAGCCACAAAAATTGGTAGGCAATGGAAGCATTTAAGAGCTATTAGAGAGGCTCAGTGGTTGAACACCTGTCTTTGGCTCAGATCACGATCCCAGGGTCCTGGGATCAAGTCCCACATCAGGCTCCCCACAGGGAGCGTGCTTCTCCCTCTGCCTCTCTTTCTCTCTGTGTCTCTCATGAATAAATACATAAAATCTTATTTTAAAAAAAAGCTGTTAAGAGTACTCATCATTCAACCCAAAGATTCCTGTATTAAGTGGGTCGCAGAACTAGTTAGGTTGACACTAGGTCACCTGGCAACCTCAAGAAAATTTCTGTGCAATGAGGTACACTGTAACACTGTGCAATTCCCAATCCAGAGGCACATCCCTTTTAGGTACTAGGCTCAGCTTTCTAAGAAAACCAAAGTTGGGTAATGGGATCCTTAAACTCTAGAGAGTAAAGCATACTTCCTTCTGGTACTCCTGCTTATTTTATGCCTAAGAACTATGGTCCAGAAGATACATCGACAAAACCGCCAAAATCTTACTAAGCTTTTTTGGGTCCTGACATCCTGATTTGGTAACCATCATATTGGCAGCCCCAAAATGTGGCCAGACAAAAATGTGAGTTTACCCCATTTATGGCTAGATATGGCTGCACAGAAAAGGCAGGTTAAATTCTAATTGTGGCTAAGGTCCTACCAAATTGCCCTCCAAGAAATTACAACCTAGAATTATAATGGCCATTTCAAGAAATGTTCCAATTAGATAAGATCATTTAATAAATACATTTAAAAGCAAGCCTTCCAAATCAAACAGAATGGGATGCCTATTTTCATTGGTATGCAAGAGACACCAAAAGGCTTCAAAATTCCAAAATAGCCTCATTAAAAGATTTGTTGTAAAAGGCTAGTGAAAAACTAAGACAGAAATGATACCTAAAAGCAAAAAGCTTTAATCTTTTTAAAAAGATTTTATTTATTTATTTATGATAGACACACATGGGTGGGGGTGCAGGGGGCGCAGAGACACAGGCAGAGGGAGAAGCAGGCTCCATGTAGGCAGCTCATGCAGGGAGTCCAACGCGGAACTTGATCCCGGTCTCCAGGATCATGCCCTGGGCCAAAAGCAGGCGCTAAACCACTGAGCCACCCAGGGATCCCCTAATTCTTACTGCTTCCTTCTATCTTCCTTTATTTGAGGATTCATTCTAGTACTACTGTCTGAGCCTCCTTTATGGACTGTAAACCACGTTAATGTATCTGACCCAAAGGAGGGCTCCTCCCAAATGGGACTCTAAGATTTTCTGGTAAACTGCTACACTATTCTCTTAAATAGCCAAGGGAAAACTAACATTAAAAATAAAAAAATCTTGCCAAATTCCTGTAAGAAACAGAGCTACAGATGGGATCCCAGGAAAACTGGTAAAGTGGGCTAAGGAAAAAAATTCTTACCAGAGTCAGCTCTCCCAGATCTGTCTGTAAGACCCAGTAAAGACACAAAAATAAGTTATCTTTTGCATTCTCCCCGGGGATCCCTCTGACGTCCGGGGTGGGGGGGGGTTATCTGATATGGCAGAAATGCTTGCAGTTTGTCCCAGGTGAAAACTGACAAGATACCTAAAAGAATCTAAGTAGTTCTGTGACTGGAGATTGGTCAGACTGAGAGCTGATATTCAGAGCCTGGTAAGAGTATTTTTTTTAGGACTCCTCCCATAAGCTAAAATGAAAGTAAGTCTCCAGAAGGAAAGAAAAAAATCACCTAAAGCCTTTGTAAAAGTATTTACTAGGGGGGGGAGAAAAAAGAAGAATGTAATTAGATGGGTGGATCAACCTATGATTTCATTCAAATTGCAACCAAATTCTTTGAGGAATTTAGAGCAACTGTCTACATCTTACAAATCTTGGCAAAATTTGAAATGCAACTCCAGAGGCAATTCAAAGTTTACCTAATTCCTTTTATTACCAATTCCAAAACTTCCCCCATTATTTCAAAAGGCTTATAAATATTGACCATAGGAAACCAAAGTCCTGGGAGGAATTTGCATTCTTCCTCTGTGCCTTTGATATTAAATAGTAACTCTTATCTAGACCATCCCAATTCCTAAGACTGAAAATAAAAGGGGGTGGGGGGACACTTTTTAAAATTCAAATTGCAAACAAAGCTCTCTAGCCCAAACTCTAAAGCAGAGAGCCTCCTTAAGATTTCCTGTCTCTACAAATATAAAACCTTTTTAAAAAATTTCTTTAGTAATCTCTACACCCAATATGGGGTTGGAACTCACAACCCTATGCTCCTCCTACTGAGCCAGCCAGGTGCCTCAACAAATACAAATCTCAAAAATCTTCTCTATAGGGCACGTGGGTGGCTCAGTTGGTAAAGCATGCATCTCTTGATCTCTGGTTGTGAGCTCAAGCCTCACGTTTGGCATAGAGCTCACTTTAAAAAAGAATTCTGTTGGGATCCCTGGGTGGCGCAGCGGTTTAGCACCTGCCTTTGGCCCAGGGCATGATCCTGGAGTCCCGGGATCCAATCCCACGTTGGGCTCCCAGTGCATGGAGCCTGCTTATGTCTCTGCCTATGTCTCTGCTTCTCTCTCTCTCTCTCTCTCTCTCTCTGTGACTATCATAAAAAAAAAAATTAAAAAAGAATTCTGTTTAACGGTCTTAAAAATAAGTGCTTAAGTATCTGTAAATCTCAGAAATGAATCCAAACATGATCTAGGATAATTTTTCAGTATAAAAGCTAGCTTAAGTATGTTGATTTAATTAAAACAGACATATCTTTTGGGTTATCATATTAAATATAAAACTTTTATTCTACCTGGGTTTACTAATCAAATAAATTCATTTGATCTCTCACAAAATCTGTCAGCCAAAAAAAAGCTTGGGGGTGATGGCTGACTCTGTCTAATGGCTTGTGTGTATAATCTAAACATGATTGTTAAAAACAATTAAAAAGACGTTATATAGAATAAAAAGTTGTAGGGTAAACTTTAGTTTCCTCCAAACCTTTTTGATAACCTGAAACCGTGAAGTTTTGTTAATTTAGATAATGATTTAAGTTAAATTCATTTAATATCCAGATCGTTTCCAAATAAGATAAAATATTAAAACACTAATTATTGAACATAGGCTTATCGATTTTTGGCTACCTTTTACAGAAGAACTAAAGATACTTGGGAAAAGTACGTTTCTAGAAATTACATAAAGTATTTAAAGTTTGCCAAGCCACAGATGCTAATGCAATGACAGTTCACAACTGTTTACTTTCACAAGAAATTAAGGTTTCTAGAGCTGAAAGACTTTAACATATGTAATTAAGCTCTAGGAAATAAGGGAAACATCTCCCTATGCAAGGAAACCAGGAAGTGTGTTTTTGGTTTAAAAAAAAAAAAAAGGCATGTAAATTGGTACTGGATCCTAAATTCCAGGTTCCCTCAAATATCTGGCTAAAACATACCATGCTACTGTTACTAGTTTTCTTCCACTCTCCTGATTTGGAATCACTAAGAACAAAGACTGCCCTCAAATCTCCTTGGAAGGGACTATACTAGGTCCTCCTCACTATCCAGATAGGAACTTGAACCCTGGATACACATCTCACAGCTGACAAAAACTGCACCTGACATCTGGGCCTATGCAAACACTGGAGACCTCCAAATCAAGCTGATTAGGAAGATTAGCTGACATGGAGGTGCTTCCTCCCAAACACTGGATTAACACTCATACTTAACATGAAACCCTTCTTCCCTTTCTCTTCTTTACTGCGGTACTGGGTTGGAAACATAATACCATCATCCATATTTCCCAGGCCACTGCCAAGTGGGGTAACCTCTGGAATTTAAAACAACTTTTTTAGGGGCGCCTGAGTGGCTCATTGTTGAATGTCTGCCTTCGGTTCCAGTTGTGATCCCAGGGTCCTGGGATTAAGGCCCACATGGGGCTTCCAGTATCTGCCTCTCATGAATAAATAATAAAAACCTTAAAAAAAAAAAAAAAAAAAAAGCTTTTTTATTTCAAGCTAAAAAGAAAACCTAACTGACCTGTGCCTTGAATGAACAAACACAGTCATCCCTATGAATTAATCTAGTAACAGTACTACCTTAATGGGAATGGTTTGTGCCTGGACAGGGTTTGTCTTTGTCTATGGTGGTCATCATTATCCTGGGGGCCTGTAAATGACTAGAGCGCTGGTACACAGCCAGGCAGTGCCTCTTTGGTTATCTCAGTGTGCCCCTAACTGCTATACTTCATTGATCAATTCCCCTGAATTTACAGAGCCAAGTTAGAAAAAACCCACCAGGAGGCTTTCATGATTCAAGATTCAGTTTCTTTGGCGGGGCCCTACTTCCACAGTCAGGAGTAAGTCTAAATGAGGCTACAATTAGAAACCTCTCCTTTACTCTTAAAAGTATTGCAAAATCCAAATAGCTGTCCATCAGAAGTTCTTTTTTATTTATTTTAGATTTTATTTATTTATTCATGAGAGACACAGAAAGAAAGAGGCAGAGATACAGGCAGAAGGAGAAGCAGGCTCCCTCCAGGGAGATCCCCGGACTCTAGGATCACACCCTGAGCTGAAGGCAAATGCTCAACTGCTGAGTCAAAGGTGTTACCCAACAGTTCTTAAGGCTGACTGGCCACAATTGCTTTTTTTTTTTACCCAACAGTTCTTAAGGCTGACTGGCCACAGTTGCTTTTTTTTAACCCCCACAGCTGTTTTTTTTTTTTTTTTTTTTTTTATAATAGAATGGCCCTTATTTATCTTTTAGCTAAGCAAGGAGGTGTGCATGCTGTGACCACCACTACCTGCTGCACCTTGATTAACATTTCTGGGAACATTGAAACTCAGTTATATAAGATCACTAGGCAAGCCACTTGGCTTTAAAACTTGCCCTCCTTCAGCAGGGTCTTTCTCTGAGTTAGTTGATTTTGATGGTTTCAGTCTTGGGAACCACAGCTTTAAAGCGTATTCTAAACATTGGGAAATCATCCTGAATCTAATAATCATAATAATCTCCCTGGGACCTTGTATTTTTTCAAAAGCTTTACCTGAATGTTCCTAGCTGCTAACCACCATGCAAATGATCTAAGATGAGAACATCAGAAAAAGAACAAAGAGGAGTGCCTGGCTGGCTCACTCAGAAGAGGCGTGCAACTCTTGTCTCAGGATCATGATTTCGAACCCTGTGTTGGGTGTAGAGATTGCTTAAATAAAAAAAGAAAAAAAAAAAAAAGGAACAAAGAGAATGACTGACTTAAAAAATGTGAATCCCATATGCCTGGAGGCTTAGCTGGTAATGCGTATGACTCTTGATCTTGAGGTTGTGAGTTCAAGCCCCATGTTGGATGTAGAGAGTACCTGAAAATAAAATCTGAAGCAGGCTCCCTGTTGAGGTTGCTAGGATAATGACCTAGGATAATGACCTGATGTGAAGTGAGATGCTTAACTGACTGAGCCACCCAAGCACCCCAAAAATAAAATCTTTTAAAAAATACTGTGAACCTCAAGTTGTGGCCTATCACAGAGATTAAACAAAAAAGAAAAAAAATGTCACAACCTGTGAATATCCCAAACAAAAAACAGAAGAGTGAGATCCTCAGAGCTAAAAGTGGCACTAATGCTTTAAGTTTTGATCACACCTCTCAGTTAAGCTGCAAGTCTCATCAAAAGAGGTGAATTGTTAAAAAGGAGACAGCAAACCAAAATGGAGTCACTTGTGCTAAACCACACACCAACAAACCAAAACTTACTATACAACCTAACTGAAGTTTTGACTTCCCAGGAATACAACCTTTAACCAGTCAACATGGAATTACCTAGTTAGCACTAGTGAGATAATCTTCCTGATAAACCCTACTGTTCCCATTAGGAATGTGCTCTTGCCTGAAACAATGCATTCTTTTGCTAATCATTTCCATTTCTGTCTTTAAAAATCTTTCTTTTTCTATACTTCAGCAGAGCTCCTTTCTATTTGCTACACAGGATGCTGTCTAATTCATGAACTGTCAGATAAAACTAATTTCATTTTTAAATTTACTCAGTTGAGGGGTGCCTGGCTGGCTCAGTCAGTGGAGCATGCAGCTTTTGATCTCAGAGTTATAAGTTCGAGCTTACACTGTGTATAGAGATCACTTAAAAAAAATCTTGGGGGACTGGGTGGCTCAGCAGTTGAGCACCTTGCCTTTGGCTCACGTCTTGATCTCAGAGTCCTGGGATAGAGCCCCACATTGGGCTCCCTGCTCAGTGAGGAGTCTGCTTTTCCTTCTCCCTCTCTTCCCAACTTGTGCTCTTACTCTCTCAAATGAATAAAATCTTTAAAAAAATAAAAATCTAAAAAATAAATAAATCTACTCAGTTGAATTTTTGTTATTTAATAATATGTTGAAGCCTTAACCCCCAATTTGATAGTATTTGAAGGTAGGGCCTTTGGGAAGTAATTAGGTTATGAGAGTGGATTTTATAAATGGAATAAATGTCCTTAAAGAAGAGACATGAGAGATGATCTCTTTCTGTACCATGTGAAGATACAGCAAGAAGGCATCCATCTACAAATTAGGAAGAGGGCCCTCATCAGACATTGCCAGCAACTTGATCATGGACCTACCAGAGTCCAGAACTATGACAAATCAATGTCTCTGGTATTTTGTTGTAACAGCCTAAACTAATGAAAAGAACTGGGGATCCTGGGTGGCTCAGCGGTTTAGCGCCTGCCTTCGGCCCAGGGCGTGATCCTGGAGTCCCAGGATTGAGTCCCACATGGGGCTCCCTGCATGGAGCCTGCTTCTCCCTCTGCCTGTGTCTTCGCCTCTCTCTCTCTCTCTCTGTACTCTCATGAACAAATAAATAAAATCTTTAAAAAAGAAAAAAATTAAAAAAAAAAAGAACTCTGCAGTCTTCATCCTACCAAGAAAGCCCTCTGAAATAAAAAAGACAAAGTTATCTAAAAATGATACCAATGTTGAGTGGTGCATGAAGTAACTTAACAATAGCCAGAAAATAACTGGGAAGATTTTGAAAAATAAGTGTAACAAGTGAGAAGCTAAGATGGGATACAACTAATACTTAAGATGGAAAAAAGAGATCAATGAAACAATTCATAAATTAACTTAAAGGAACTTCATTCATTCAAAAACTAATTAGGCATTAGAAATATAAAAATGGGCAAAAATGGATACAGTCCTTCCCTAACAGTGTTCACATTCTAATGGTTAAGACAAATATTAACCTAAGTATTCTTTAAATTATAAATACAAATTTGTAAATGCTATAAAAGAGAAATGGACCAAAAAACTGAA
The DNA here is from genome assembly GCF_018345385.1 of Vulpes lagopus. Lineage (NCBI taxonomy): Eukaryota > Metazoa > Chordata > Mammalia > Carnivora > Canidae > Vulpes > Vulpes lagopus. Next base: position 133,203,299 of record NC_054827.1, on the reverse strand, counting down.
TACATAAGCCACAAAATAAGAGAAAATATTTGCATATATCTGAGAAGCTTAATATCCAGAACATATGAAGAATGTAACACAAGAAAAAAATAATCCATTTTAAAATGGGCAAAGGACTTGAACAGACATTTCCCTAAAGATACACAAATGACCAATAAGCATATGAAAAAATGCTCAATGTCATTAATCATTAGGGAAATAAAAATCAAAACGATGAGATGCCACTTCATACCTACTAGGATGACAGTAATAAAAAAAAATAAAATAAGTGATGTGAAGAAATTAGAACACTTCTATATTGCCGGTAGAAACATAAAACGATGTAGTCTCTCTAGAAAACAGTTTGGTAGTTCCTCAAAAAGTTAAACAAAGAATTATCAATAATCCAGGGCTGAAACCTCAGTCGGCTGAGTGTCTGACTCTCCATCTCGGCTCAGGTCATGATCTCAGGCTTGATCTCAAGCCCAAGTTATGCTCTGCACTCAGTAGAAATCTTGCTTGTCCCTCTCCTTCTGCTTCTCCCCCACCAACCCCAAGTCACATTTGCACTCTATCTCTAAAATGAACAGATGAAATCTTAAAAAAAAAAAAAAAAAGATTTTTCAATGACCCAGCAATTCCAATTCTAGGTATACACCCCAAAGATTTGAAAATGGACTCAAACAGATATTTATATACTATTACAACAGCATTATTCATGATAGCCAAAAGGTAGAAACAACCCATTTGGCCATCATCTGATAAATGGATAAACAAAATGTGGTATATGCATGCAATGGAATACTATTCAGCCATAAAAAGGAATGTAGTTCTGACACATGGATTATGCCATGAAAACATTATGCTAAGTGAAATAAGCCAGACACAAAAGGACAGATACTGTATGATTCCACTTACATGAAATATCTAGAATAAGAAAATTCATACAGACAGAAAGCAGAACAGTGGTTTCCAGGGGCTGAGGAAGAAGTGAATAGAGAGTCATTGCTTAAAGAATACAGAATTTCTGTTTGGGGTGATAAAGTTTTAGAAATGCACAGTAGTGGTAATTGTACAATATCATGAAGGTAATTAGTGCAACTCAATTATAACCTTGAAAGAATGGTTAAAATAGCAAAATTTCTTATACATATTTTATATTTTGCCAAAATTTTTTTTTTAATTCTGGTTGTCCAGGACTAGAGGGTTTGGGGAGAAATGGGGACTATTAACTGGTACCTGTTTTCTTTTGGGATTAAAAAAATGACCTAAAATTGATTATGGTGATGGTCACACAACTCCATGACTATACTAAAAACCACTGCATTTTACACTTTAAATGATGCATCATATGGCATGTGAGTTGCATCTCAAAAAAAGCTGTCATTAAAGAAAAAAAAAGGAGGGGCACCTGGCTGACTCAGTTGGAAGAACGTGTGACTTGATCTCAGGGTCTTGAGTTCGAGCCCCATGTTGGAAGTAGAGATTAAATAAATATACAAAAAGAGAGAGAGAGAGAGAGAGAGAAAGAGAAAGAGAGAGAGAGAGAGAAAGCACATACAGGTTCTAAACTTAGGTAGGAAAAAAAATAAAAATAAAATAAAATAAACTTAGCTAGAAAGTCAGAGAAGATTTTATCAAGAAGTTAATTTTGAGTTGAAAGTGGAAGGATGTACTGGAACACAACAGGGCAAGACAGAAGTAGAGGTATGAAGATTGGGGTCTAGAGGGAATTCCAGACACAAAAGGAAAAATAGGGTAAAGCCCCTGGCACGAATGTGCTGGAATCCAGAGAACAAGAGTAGTCTGAAAGGAGACCAGGGAGGTCAAGGGTATAGGTTACACTGGGTGTCTTCTAGGCCATGTTCAAGATTAGGTCTTCATCCAAATAGTAATGTGAAGCCCATAAAGGGCATGTTCTGAAAAGATCACCTTGGCTGTATTATGGAAAACTGATATAAGGGAAGCTAGTCAATATAGGAAGCCTAAACAAAATGCTCTTTCAATAGGTCAGAGATAATGATGTCCTTTCTAGAATTATCTAGGTTTGATGACAGCATATTAAATCACAGGGGGGCGGAGATTGACAAATTATTCCATAAATGATGAAGGGCACAGCTGGTTCTCCACCCTCATTCCTTAAACCAAAATAAATTCTAGACGTGTTACTGATTTAACTTCTTAAAATAAGGCCACACATAGAAACAGCAACTAAAGCAACTAGAGCAATGGATTAGAATATCCACAACTGACCCATGATTTTTAAGGGAAATTTAGAATATGACAAAGGTGCCACTTCCAACCATCAACTATTTAATAAATGGTAAGATAACTGTTTTTTTTTAATTGAAGTATGATGCATATATAAAAGACTGGAAAAATATACATCCAACTTAGTAAGTGGTTAGCTCTAGGGAAAAGAATATAATCTTAAAACAGACTTTCACTTTGTTAATTTTTAAATACTTCTTACAATGAATGTGTGTGCATTAATATATTAAGACTTTCAAAACACAGAAGTTTAATTTCTTAAAGTCACAAATATGTAACAAGAAGACAACTGGAATACTTGCAAAACAACATAAATCCAAGACACTATACAGGATCAATAAGTTTGACAGCCAAAAATTATGAAAGTTTTCACACACCAAAAATATACTGTGAAATAAAAAGACAAAGAACTTGGAAAAACACTTGCAACATATATCTGGTTAATTTCCTTAATTTATACTGAACTCTGAAAAATCAATATAGAAATAGCAATCTTACAAAAAAAAAGCAAAGATCATGTTCATAGGAAAATACAGAGCCAATAAACAAAAAAATAAAAGAGGTGCAAATTATCACTTTCATCTATCCAAAGATTGGTAAAAATTAATTTATCTAGTCAACTTGTATATCCATATCCAAATAAGCATACAATGCTATTATATAAGGATGTTCACTGTTTATGAGAGCAAAAAAATGTGTATCCTTCATCACTATAGTTCTGATTAAATAAATAATAATATGAGTTCATGAAATCCTCCACAGCTGTTGAAAATGAGGCATGGGGCACCTGGGAGGCTTCATCAGTTAAGCATCTGACTTCTGCTCAGGTCATGGTCTCAGGGTCCTAGGATGGAAACTCGCAGCTGGCTCCAGAGCTCAGCGGGAAGTCAGTTTGTCCTCACTCTTCCTCTCCCCCTGCTCATGCTCTTTTTCTCTCTCTCAAATAAATAAATAAAATATTAAACAAAAAAAACAAGGCAGGTTTCTTTGTAATGATTTGGGGAAATATCCAAGATAGACTGAGGTGAAAGCAAGTTGCAGAACAGTCGGGGCAAACCTACTTCCCACCTAGTTAGTACCTTCTGAGATCTGTATGCCTGAGATAAGGGGAGGTGGGAGGTGGGAACTGGAAGGGGAAACAGAAGTTGCAGGCCATCTAAGCTGGAGAGCCTAATTCTCCAGAAGGCAGGAAATTCCAAAAATGAACTCTGACTACTTTACTGTTTTGTGCGAGCCCCATTAAAAAAAAAAAATGATTAGGGACACCTGGGTGGCTCAGTGGTTGAACATCTGCCTTCAGCTCAGGAAGTGATCCTAGAGTTGCAGGATGGAGTCCCACTTCAGTCTCCCTGCAGGGAGCCTGTTTCTCTGTGTGTCTGTCTCATGAATAAATAAAATCTTAAAAATGATTAGCTTTCATGTCAGAGAACTTACTGCACATATCCAACACAGAACACTCTGAAAGTAAATATATCCCACCTTTATGGGCAGATAAGGGACACTTGGGTGGCTCAGCGGTTGAGCGTCTGCCTCAGGTGTGATCTAGGTCTGGGGATCGAGTCCCATACTGGACTCCCTGTGAGCCTGCTTCTCCTTCTGCCTATGTCTCTGCCTCTCTGTCTCTTATGAATAAATAAGATCTTTATAAGCAGATAAAATTCACTCTTGAAAGCCTATTTCTCACCTGTCTTTTCAAATCCACAAGCAAATGTCCACTTACAAGTACTGGTCCTCCCTTCTCCTTCCCTCCCTCCTTTCTTTCCTATCTGTGCCACCCCAGGCAAAAAAAAAAAAAAAAAAAATGTCAGTTGAAATTAAAAGGTATCATAAGATTTTTTTTAATGAAATTTAAATACTAAAAGGCCTAATAGCTACCCAGTTCTGTAACTTCTGAACACAGAAGTGCTAACAATTTGCCTTTTATAACTAAAGGGAGACCTGTTTCTATCACCTATAAAAATTGTAAAACAGCTCTTAATCCATTTGATTAACAAAACTGGATTCCACCAATACCACCAGTACCTCCCACCTCCAAAAAGCCCAGCTTCTTGAGGGCAGGAACCTGTATTAGTCATCACTGTCTCCAAATACCTCCTTCACTGCTTAAGCCACAGCAATGAATAAATATTTGCTGAATCTCTGACGTTTATTTTCTCTGCATCTACATATGCCAGAAGCATGTAAATCAACAAGAATTTAAAGTATATGGTAGTATTAATTAGCCTCCGGTAAAATGAGAAAAATGTATTTATAAATAGGACATTCCTCAATAGTGCTATGCTTCTGTGGAGATTTCTTCACATAAATGAGCTGTTTTAAGTACTCCTCAGCAGTTTTCACTTAGTAGTTTCCACTTTAAGATTACTTGTTTCGGGGATGCCTGGGTGGCTCAGGGGTTGAGCATCTGCCTTTGGCCCACGATGTGATCTTGGGATGCTAGATCAACTCCCACATCTGGCTTCTTGCAGGGAGTCTGCTTCTCCCTCTACGTATGTCTGTCTCTCTCTGCCTCTCATGAATAAATAAATAAAATATTTTTTAAAAAATAAGATTCCTTATTTTTCTGAAAACACAATGGAAAGAGTTCTCTCTTGGCTAGGATCTCAGAACAAGTGTCAATGCACACCAGCAGCTAAGCACTAGAGCAAAAAACTTAACTAATCCCATCTCACATTTAAATCTCTTGTGTCCAGGGATCCCTGGGTGGCGCAGCAGTTTGGCGCCTGCCTTTGGCCCAGGGCGCAATCCTGGAGACCTGGGATCGAATCCCACATCGGGCTCCCGGTGCATGGAGCCTGCTTCTCCCTCTGCCTGTGTCTCTGCCTCTCTCTCTTTCTCTCTGTATGACTATCATAAATAAATAAAATTAAAAAAAAAAAATTAAATCTCTTGTGTCCAGAGACATTAAGAAGCTGCTGTATCGTGGGCAAGACAGAATTGGGTTACTGAATCAGAATTCTGGTATATCAGAATTTATTTGGGTTGTTTTACAAATACCTAGAATTTATTTTAGGGTACAGGAGGGTATTTTACAAATACTTATAAGGGTATTAAAACAATGGCTCTGATGTCCTTCTCTTAAATAACATGTCCCTAATGCAAGAGATCTATCTATGCTAAATACCAAAGTCACAGACTTGACTCATGAAGACAACCAGCTTTATTGCAATGCCTAAGTCATGAAAATATGAATACATTGAAAAAATTCAAAATCCAAAATAATCCAGAGGAGGAAGGAATTAAATGTGGGCATAGATAAACATAGATGAAATAAAACAGGCCACTTGTTGACAATTATTGAAGTTGGGTGACAGCTTCTACAGAGTTCCTATACAATTCTACTTTTTCATATTTTCAAATTTTTAATAAGCATATAACTTTTACATCAGTACTTTCCTATTACAATTAATATTTGCAACAGCAATCTGACTGCAGGCATAAGTTAACCAACAATTGATAGGTTGCTTTTTATGCCGCATAAAGGACAAAACAAGTGCATACATCTAAAGCTCTCAAACAACTCCTATCATAGAAAAGAAGTGAAAGGAAACACTCTGAATGTTGGGAGGGCAAATGCAATTCCCTGTATCCCTCAGATCCAAGTCATTTCCTCCTTCCACTGCAACGCAGACATTTCCTAGTAGAGTTCAGCAGTAATAAGTCAGCTGAGTCATCCTGTTTCTACATGCTTAGGGAACTTTCCAGGGCTGTTAAACAGTTCATTATCTGCTGTTAGAACCTTTAACACTCCAGTTCATGCTGTGTGGGTTTAATTTACCTGATTTCACCTTCGGGGAGCCAAATTTATTTATTTATTTTTAATTGAAGTTCGAGCAGAGAGCCAAATTTAATTGTCTACTTATAACTCTGGAAAAGGTGAAAAAGTAGATAGTGTGGTCTCATACCTCTATTTTCTAGAATTATGCCATGGAATTACATGCTTGTAGACAGGATTGATTCCTTAGGAAGTAAACTTCTTAAAAGTGTTTTTTTTTTTTTTTTTAAGATTTATTTATGAGAGACACACAGAGAGAGAGGTAGAGACACAGGCAGAGCGAGAAGCCGGCTCCATGCAGGGAGCCCGATGTGGGACTTGATCTCAGGACTCCAGGATCACGCCCTGGGCTGAAGGCAGATGCTCAACTGCTGAGCCACCAGGCGTCCCATTAAAAGTGGTTCTTAATGATGCTAAACACTCTTTGTAGCAAATCATAAAACTGCAAAGTTATCAGTGTTACTTATTTTTATCAGACCACGTGGTATCAGTGGTATCCCCAGAAGTATACAAAGTAAAATGGAAAATGTCAACTTTTCCATTCCTCCCTCCCCAACTCTCCTCCCTTTCCCCAGAGGTACCACTGCTGATAGTCTTGTGTGAATACCCAAGGTCTTTTCATATATATTTATACTCTTATAAATATGTATACACATTAATCATTTTGGTGGATCTTAAAGATACACATTCTGCCAACTTGCCTTTTTGTAGCATAAAAAGCCCTCACACCTGTCAATACATAAAAAGCTCTACTTCAATTGTTTTTTTATTTTTTAAATATTTTATTTATTGGGATTTCACTTATTTTTTAAAGATTTTTATTTAATTTATTTATTTACTTGAGAGAGAGAGAGAGAGAGAGAGAGGAGCACATGAACAGGGAGCAGCAGGGGCAGGAGAGAGAAACTCCTGAGCCGGGAGCCTGACTTGGAGCTCAATCCCAGGACCCTGAGATCAGGACCTGAACCAAAGGCAGACCTTTAACCAACTGAGCCACCCAGGCGCCCCTACTTCATTCTTTTTAAAGTCTACACAATACTCCAAAAACATGAACATACAATTTTAGCATTCCTTTAGTAGAGATTACATAGGGACTTGCCAATGTTTTAAGCAAACTCTACCCCATCGTGGTGCTCAAACTCATGACCCTGAAATCAAAAGCTGCATGCTCTACTGACTGAGCCAGCCAGTCGCCCATGAAACTTTACAATTTTTAAAATAAATATAACATAGCAACAAATATCTTTGTGCTTATATTTTTATGGGGCTGAGTACAAAAAAACATTACATCTCTAGACCTAAGGTCATACACAAAGAGCTTTTGCCAATTCTAATGCTATTAACAGTAAGTAGTACATGTTATTAATTGTGACTGATAGTACAATAACATGGATACGCTCAAAAAAATTTGTGCCAGAATGTCAGACCCCAAAAATATATCTCATTGTTATTTCCTAATTCCAATAAGGCTGCAATATCTTTTCAAGTTTATTGGCATTTATATTTCTTTTTCAAACTTGTCTTACTGATGTTAGCAGTTCTTTATAGCTTCTTTTTATTTATTACAGCTTTCTATTTGGTATTAAACCACTGTTGTATCATAGTAAGATTGGTTACTTTTTATTTTTTAAAGATTTGTTTATTCATGAGAGTCACAGAAAGAGAGGCAGAGACAAAGGCAAAGGGAGAAGCAGGCTCCTCGCAGGGAGCCCAATGTGGGACTCAATCCGCAGACCCAGGGATCACATCCTGAGCCAAAGGCAGATGCTCAACCGCTGAGCCACCCAGGCGTCCCAGATTGAGAACTTTTTATAGGTTATTTGCTTCTCTTCCTTCTAGCTGGCTCCAAAGCCAGATTCGCAAGGGTCTATTTTTACATATTTTTCTATTTAAATATTTATCTATCTTCTCAGACTATTAGCCAAAGAGTTAATAAAATTACAAATCATAAAAAACAGATCTAAAATCCTAAGACAGTCATTGAAAATAACATCCAATGACAATATGAAATAATATTTGGAAAGTATTTTACTTTTCTTTAATATTTTAACTAACACTGATTTCTTCCAGGGATATGCTGACAGAACTGAAGGGTAACAATAAACTCTAGATTTTTTTTTTTTTTTTGATAATTTACTTAAGCTCTTTCATTTTGGAGCTATTTTTTGTTACTATAGAGGTTAAGGACTCCCATGAAGGAAAAAAATGTCTTCCAAGCCATTAAAGATTTAGGGAGAAAAGCATTTCTATGTTAGTATGTGTATGTGAATTCACTTTGGTTCCTCTTACAGAAGAAAATATTTGGTTTGGTTAGATCCTTTTAAGAACCTATAATATTCGGGATGCCTGGATGGCTCAGCGTTGAGATTCTGCCTTAGGCTCAGGGTGTGACCCTGAAGTTTGGGGATAGAGTCCCACATCAGACGCCCTGCGGGGGACCTGCTTTCCCTCTGCCAGTGTCTCTGCTTCTATGTCTCTCATGAATAAATAAATAAAATCTTTAAAAAACAAAACCAATAACTTATAATATTCGAAATGCCTTTAATTCGAAAAGCCTTTAAAAGAGAAAACTTGGAATGCCTGGGTGGCTCAGTGGTTGAGTGCCTGCCTTCAGCCCAGGGTGTGATCCTGGAGTCCAGGGATTGAGTCCAACATCTGGCTCCCTGCACTGAGCCTGCTTCTCTCTGCCTGTGTCTCTCATGAATAAATAAACAAAATCTTTAAAAAAAAAAAAAAAAAAAGAGAGAGAGAGAGAGAGAACTTTACAAATGCCTAGGGGTAAAAAAAAAAAAAATCCCAAAATATAATAAAATGTTAACACAGGTTTGAAGGTTATAAAAGTCATTTTTAAACGAGTGATTTTTATAACACACGGCAAAACAGTAAATATTCAAAAATGCTTTTAATACAAAATGCTTGGAAGACTCAGTCTTTTTTTTTTTTTTTTAAGATTTTATTTATTCATGAGAGACACAGAGAGAGAAAGAGAGAGGCAGAGACACACAGGCAGAGGGAAAAACAGGCCCCATGCAGGAAGCCTGACGTGGGAATCGATCCAGGGTCTCCAGGATCACGCCCTGGGCTGAAGGCAGGCACTAAACCACTGAACCACCGGGCTGCCCTCAGTCATGAATTTTTAAAGGAAATAATCCAGTCATATGCTAAATTAACCTACAATAGTTCTCACATTAATTTGGAATGGAACTACCATTACATGACCTTTACCTATAAAGGGCCTTAAACTGTTTACTTCTTGCTTCACCAACGGATAACAAATTTCCTACAAGTAGGTAAATATAACATAAACAGGAAAATAAAAATTAAAAAAACAGCAAGACCGAGAAAGATGTGGTCATGAAATCTGAATAAAAGACAAAAAAAAACAAAGAAAAAAAAGACAAAAACCCTGGGGCACCTGGGTGGCGCAGCGACTTAAGCGGCGGTCTTTAGCTCAGGTCATCATCCCAGGTTTCTGGGATCAAGCCCCTCAAAAGGGCTCCCTGCTCTATGGGGAATCTGCTTCTCCCTCTCCCTCTGTCTGCTGCTCCCCCTGCTTGTGCTCTCTGTCAAATAAATAAATAAACAAATTAATAAATAAAATATTTAATTTAAAAAAGACGAAACTGTGAGGATCATTAAAAATTAAGGGCTTGTAAGCAAAATGATAGATAAATCTCTTAAGTCTCTAAGAGACAAAAGAGTTAAAATAGCCAAGAGTCTCTAAAAATTTTTTTAATAGGTAAAGCCCAAGAGAAAAGATAATTCCTAAATGAGTCACTATAGCTAATTAACAAACATAAAAAAGTCACCCTGGGGGGAACCTGGCTGCCTCAGTCCGTAGAGCATGTGACTCTTGATCTTGAGTTCAAGTCCCAAACTGGAGATAGAGTTTACTTAAAAAAAAAATTTTTTTAATTAAAAAAAAATAGGGCACCTGGGTGGCTCAATGGTTGAGCGTCTGCCTCTGGCTCAGGTTGTGATCCTGAGGTCCTGGGATTGAGTCCCACGTCAAGCTTCACACAGGGAGCCTGCCTCTCCCTCTGTGTGTCTCGTGAATAAATAAATTTTTTTTTTTTACGAATTTATTTATTTATTCACGAGAGACACAGAGAGAAAAAGAGGCAGAGACATAGTCAGAAGGAGAAGCAGGCTCCTCGCAGGGAGCCCAATGTGGGACTCGATGCAGAGCCTCCAGGTCACGCCCTGCGCCAAAGGCGGCACTAAACCGCTGAGCCACCTGGGCTGCCCGATAAATAAAATCTTTAAAAAATAAAAAAGTAAAGGTCACCTTAACTAAGTCATTGAATACATGCAAATTAATGTGAACTTTCACTTAAACAGAACACAGAAAGTACAACAGTACAATGAAAGTTTACTCATACACTGCTAGTCCTGTAGTTAACTGCTACAACACTTCTAAAAAATAATTTGAGGATATGTATCAAGAACCACAGGGGTGCCTGGCTGGCTCAGTCACAGAACATGCAACTCTTAAAAACTCTAGACTCATGGCTGTGAGTTTGGGCCCCACATTGTGTGTAAAGTTACTAAAAAATAAACATAAAAAAAAAGGACTATAAAAATATTCCTACTAATGACATGTATTATTTGTGGTTTATTTTTAAATACTCCAACAGAGGAGGGGAAACAGAAGGCTGGAAAGGAATAAATCTTCCCTATAGAATTCCAAGTAATTTAAGTAGATTTTTTTTTTTTTTTTAAGATTTTACTTATGCATGAGACAGAGAGAGAGAAAGGCAGAGACATAGGCAGAAGGAGAAATAGGCTCCATGCAGGGAGCCCGACATGGGACTCGATCCCAGGACTCCAGGATCATGCCCTGGGCCGAAGGCAGGGGCCAAACCGCTGAGCCACCCAGGGCTCCCCCTTACCCCCTTTACATTTTATAACTTGGGAGTCTCTGGCCTCTGCTGCCTCTGCTGCTTCTGCTGCCTCTGCTCCACTGAGGTTCCAATGAAAACTGAATGCAGGACTCGGAAAGGTGTTTTCCTTTCCTTCTTAAAATAAATCCTCCTAGTACCTACATCAAAACATAACAAAATGGCATCTTATCCTCTATACATCTCAAATTAATTCTCTAAAGGGGGAGGGGGGTGCTGGCTGGCTCAGTCAGTAGAGCATGTGACTCTTAATCCTGGGGTCATGAGTTCAAGCCCCACATTGGGTATAGAGTTTACTTTAAAAAAAGAAAGAAAGAAGAAAAGGAGGAGGAGGAAGAGGACAAAAGCAAAGTAAAGCAATCAGGTCCAAGAACCCAGAATTACTGCAACTTGAGTTTTCCTTTATTTTTCTCAAGGCTGCATTATAAAAATATGTGCCCTTATTCAACCTCCCTACTTTGTTGCCAATCTCTAGTTTTCTTCTTCAATAAAGGTTAGTTTTCTGCCCTGCTTCCAAGAGCAATATTACTAAAAATTCATTTCCCTCATAAGAAATGAGTCAGAAATCCAGTATGCTCAATGTGAAATTCTTGTGGTTACGGGAAAAAAGGAATGTAGAATTACTATATGCCCAGAAATTAAACGCAGGGAAGAATTAGGCTACATTAAAATGATAGTCTAGGTTCTGTTAAGGTGATCAGATGATGTTTTTTCTTGTTTTCCTAAGTTTCTATACTACATTTTACTGCTTGAATCAATTATGTATTTATTTACATAAGAGTATGTAAATCTGTATATATATGTAAACATTCCTACATACATTAAACAAATGATTCTACCCAAAATACTAAGGGTTGATGTCGAAAGTCCCACACATTAGTAAATTTTTATCTATAGAGAGATGCTTGCAAATAGTCTAAAATCTTAAGAATTTAGTATTTAAAAATAATTATATTTATATAACCCTAAATGGCTAAGGACAGAAGTAGTAAGGACACTTCATCATATACCATTTTGTGGCTTCTGAACTATTCAAACAAATATTAACTTTTTAAAAGAATAACCATACAATAAGCTTCTTCTTGTTCTTCCCCCTACTATGACCATTAGCTCTGGGAACAATAATTGCATCTCAATTTTCTCTTGTACTAAATATGCTAAATTTTCTGAACCCTCTATCTGACCCCTTGTCATCACTGAATTTGTTGGCCAGACTTAATATATAATAAAAAGCTGGAACACCTAAGTGGCTCAATCGGTTAAGCATCTATCTCTTGATTTTACCTCGGGGCATGATCTCAGGGTTGTAAGATAGTCTATCAGGTTCCACTCTAGGCAATAGATATAGATATAGATATAGATATATAGATATATAGATATAGATATATTTTTAAAGGGTTTCTAAACTTTGTAAGTAAACGTATTACAAAATGAACCAGGAACGCCTGGGTGGCTCAGTGGTTGAGTGTCTGCCTTCGGCTCAGTTTGGGGGTCGAGTCCCACATTGGGCTCCCTGTGAGGAGTCTGCTTCTCACACTGCTTATGTCTCTGCCTCCTATGTCTCTCATGAATAAATAAATAAAATCTTAGAAAGAAAAAATGAACCAAATCCCATCATCAAGAAATGACTAAGTATATAAACAGACCACACAAAGGTGGTTTAGAATTACAAAGGGTACTTTTAAAATCAGCCTTTGTTCTAAATCTGGGATAATCATTCTTTGCAAACTCTGTTTGGAAAAGATAACCTTTCCCTAAAGAGTACACTTATGATGAGCTCTAAGTACAGCACTGTTGAATCACTATATTGTATACCTGAAACTAACATAACACTATGTGTACTATACTGGAATTAAAATTAAAAACTTAAAAAAAAAGAGTTTACCTTTCTTTTCTCCTAGTCACTCTTTGGTGGAAGCTTTAACAAGAAAAATCAAAATACTGAAACTGTAAATACTACAAACTACTAATGTTGATATGATGATTTGTCAAATCGAGTAAAGGCAAATGGGGGACACCTGGATGGCTCAGCGGGTGAGTGAGTGCCTTCAGCTAGGGGTGTGATCCTGGGTCTGGGGATAGAATCCTGCATCGGGCTTCCCACAGGGAGCCTGCTTCTCTCTCAGCCTATGTCTCTGCTTCTCTTGTGTCTCTCATGAATAACTAAATAAAATCTTTTTTAAAAATAATAAATAAAGGCAAATGGGAATTCACTTTTAAATTCATTTTAAAAATACACATGAAAAAGAACAAAAGGAAAAAGGACTAGCTAGTTTTGCTTCAGGCATTTTCCCAAGGCATATCCAGAATCAAAGACATCTGGATACACACCATAGCTGAGATGGTAAGAAGGAAAAAAAGAAGGTAGAGGAAGAGGGTAAGGGTAAGAAATAACTATAACCTTAAATAAGAAATAAATTCTTTTTTATAGAGTTTTTTGAACATACCAACCACAAAACGAATTTATTTATACATCAAAGCCTGAATTACAAATAAATGACAGTATCAATATATTAATAAATGGTCCTAGGAAAACCTCCTAGCAATTAAGAAGGAAAAAGCCCATCAGTAATGCTAGAAAACAATTAAGGCGAATATTTATTTGACTGTTGTGTAAGAATTACTACATACAATGGAAAACACCAACAAATCTACAACTTAATACTGTGTGCAGGGGATCCCTGCGTGGCTCAGGGGGTTAACGCCTGCCTTTGGCCCAGGGCGCAATCCTGGAGTCCCGGGATAGAGTCCCACATCGGGCTCCCTGCATGGAGCCTGCTTCTCCCTCTGCCTGTGTCTCTGCCTCTCTCTCTGTGTCTATCATAAATAAAGAAAAAAAAACCTTAAAAAAACAGTATAAATTAATAAAAAATACTGTGTGCATTTAAAAAAAGAAAATCCCAAATAAAATAAAAAAGAGCAAAAGAATTGGGGAAAAAAACAGATTTGACTAATATGGCTGGCAAAGACATCTTAATAACATAGAACATATGCAAACAGATTAAGTAAGCTACAGACCGGATTTGAGATTACAAAACTATAAAAACTGGGAGGCCTGGGTAGCTTTGCGGGTTTAGCTCCGCCTTCAGCCCTGGGCCTGATCCTGGAAATTTGGGACTGGGCTCCCTGCATGGAGCCTGCTTCTCCCTCTGCCTGAGTCTCTGTGCCTCTCTCTCTATGTCTCTCATTAATAAATTAAAAATTTTAAAAATCTTAAAAAAGACAAACTATAAAAACTTTTAAGGCAATATGAATCTAGAAGTTAAAAAATGTTCATGCCCTCTGAATTAATTCTGCTTCTAGCAAAAAAAATCTAAAATACAAAGATGGTTCTCATAATTTTATAAGAGTGAAAAACTGGAACAATCTAAATGTCTAGATAAAAGGGAATGTTTAAATTATGATACATACTCTGAAGTATTATGCAGCCAAATGCTTCATTTTCTCTCATAATGACATGGGGAAATGATCACAATACAAAATTAAAGTATATATCAAAAAGGATATAAAAATAAGCAAGCACATGTACACGGTTAAAAAACACAGGAAAACACATGCTCAAAAAAGTTGAAAGAATGCATACCAAAACTTCAACATTGGGTATCTCTGGGTAACCTGATTTTAATTTGCGCTTTACACATTTTAAGTATCATATAATGATCATACATTAACTCTTAAAATAAGGAAAGAAAATTTCAGATGCAGCAGCTAAACCCAGGAAAACTAACTCAGATTTATCAGTAAATGGCAAAAAGTAAATAAATAAAAACATGGCAGGGATATAATTAAGAGGTTTAGGAGACATAAATAAGATGCAATGTACAGATCTTATTTGAATCCTGATTCATAATTTTTTTTAGTTTTATTTTTTTTAAAGATTTTATTTATTTATTCATGAGAGATACAGAGAAAGAGAGGCAGAGACATAGGCAGAGGGAGAAGCAGGCTCCCTGCAAGGAGCCTGATGTGGGACCTGATCTCGGACCCCGGGATCATGCCCTGAGCCAAAGGCAGATGCTCAACCGCTGAGCCACTCAAGCGTCCCTAAATCCTAATTCAAACAAACACTGTAAAAGAACATTTATGTTAAGAACAAAAACTCTGAACACTGACTGAATTAAGGAATTACTAATTTAGGAATTACTAATATTTATGTATATACTTTTTTTTTTTTTTTAGCATAACTGCAATGTTAATTATCACACCTAAAAAGAGTCCTTATCTCTGAGAGATCCCACTAGGTATTTTCAGTTAAAGGAAGAGAATGCCTGGGATCTAGCTGAAGATAATCCTGCAAAGGGAGAAGCATAGACAAAATAAAACAGCCATGAGTGGGCAGCCCTGGTGGCCTAGCAGTTTAGCGCCACCTTCAGCCCAGGGCGTGATCCTGGAGACCTGGAATCGAGTCCCACGTCAGGCTCCCTGCATGGAGGCTGCTTGTGTCTCTGTCTCTGTCTCCATGAATAAATAAAATTTTAAAATCTTAAAAAAAAAAACAGCCATGAGTTAAGTAATTGTTGAAGCCAGTTGATGGGTACACAAGAACTCATTATACTATTTTATCTTTTTGCACCAAAAATTTCAAACATACTCAAAGTTTTTTTAAAATACAGTTTTACAGAAAAACAAAACACTCTTCTGCTTTCCCCATGCAAACATAGGTAGGGGGTTCTACTTGAGAAATCAGGGATAACCAGGCTGATTCAAGGTCAGAGGATGAAAATTATCTTCTGTGATTTTAAGAAAGTGACTTACAATGAAATCATCTTTTCAAAGAGTCAGCCAAATCTTTACAGTCATCAAGAATCATATCAAAATTCTTTCCATTAAAAAAATAAAAACTCACAGCAAGAGCAAAATGCAAAGTAACAATTTATTTTTTTTCAAAGTAACAATTTAGAATGCAATTTGTTTCTAAAACAGAAAATCTAAAAAAATAAAAAAATAAAACAGAAAATCTAACAGAGGGATGTTCAATGAAATGGGGAATTCAGAGTAAGTATTCTATGCACTTCTTCTAAAAGGTATCAGTTCTACTGATGAAAGCTCCAAAGTTATAAAACCAAGAAAGTGAAATATGCCAGAAACTGCTGGCACTGCCTCCAGGTCATTCAGAGAGCCCACACCTGAGTTTGATTTCTACTCTATTTTTAACCTTATTCCCAATTATATCACAGAGGTAATGGTTCACTTCTAAAAATAATGTTTCTAGAAACATTATTTGGCTTTCCCGCTCCAAGTTTTTATGCAGAGGTTTTTATCCAGTAGTAAATTAGATAAGTGACCAAACAAAAGAGTAGAGAGATATCCCAAAACTTTGGCTATCTTTCATATTAAACATGAAGAACAAAATATTTATCATTTCTAGGGGATCCCTGGGTGGTGCAGTGGTTTGGCGCTTGCCTTTGGCCCAGGGCGCGATCCTGGAGACCCAGGATCGAATCCCACATCAGGCTCCCGGTGCATGGAGCCTGCTTCTCCCTCTGCCTGTGTCTCTGCCTCTCTCTCTCTCTCTCTCCCTGTGACTATCATAAATAAATAAAAATAAAAAAAAAATATTTATCATTTCTAGCAATACTATCATTACGATGCTATAGACTAATATACTACAATTAAGTATTTGGGATTACTTTCATCAGAGGACCCAACATCTCAATGTAATAATGTGTTCAAACTTAACATACAACACATTTTTTTACAACACATTTTTTAACATATTCACTTACTCTATTCTTTTTTTTTTTAAGAAAAGTTTTTTTTTTAAGATTTTATTTATTTATTCATGAGAGACAGAGAGAGAGAGAGAGAGAGAGAGAGACAAAGACAAAGACACAGGCAGAGGGAGAAGCAGGCTCCATGCAAGGAGCCCGATGTGGGACTCAATCCTGGATCTCCAGGATCACACCCCAGGCTGCAGGTGGCGCTAAACCGCTGTGCCACCGGGGCTGCCCCACTTACTCTATTCTTTTATCAAAAATGGATCTCAAAAAAAAAAAAAAAAAAAAAAAAAAAATGGATCTCAACCAAACACAGCCATACCAAAAAAAAAAAAAAAAAAAAAAAGCCATACCTATAGTTTATATTTGCCTGTAGCTTGGCTAACTACTTTCACATGCTAACAACAGCCCTTCTGACAAAGTCAAAAGCAGGAAAATTATCCCTGTTATTATTATTTAAGATTTTATTTATCCATCCATGTGAGACACAGATAAAGAGGCAGAGACATAGGCAGAGGGAGAAGCAGGCTCCCCACGGGTAGCCTGATGTAGGACTTGACCCCAGGACCCTAGGATCACAACCTGAGCCAAAAAGGCAGATGCTCAACTGCTGAGCCACCCAGGCACCCCAATTATCCCTATTTTTAAATGAGGAAAATAGGTTAAGGGAAACTAGCAATTTGACCATAGTCACACATCTAATATAAGACTCTGGACAGGAAGTCACAATGTAAATTCCTGACCCGGATTCATTCCACATCTGTCTTGACACGACCAATCACACTAGTGACATTTGTTTCACTCTTACAAAGATCACTTTAGAGCAGTACAGAAATTACATAACTATCAACTGACTTCCTATTACTTCTTACTAATGATGTACTTTTAAACACATTTGCATCTCTGATGGAAAGAAGTCACAGAAGTATGCAGACACAAGTTCAAATTGGTCAATCATTTGCTAAAAACTGTGCTAAAGCTATGACTGGGAGAAGTTAAAGACATTTTAAAAATTTAAATATTGAAATAAACTCCATTATCTATACCTTAAATATCAATTCTTTGTGCTTAGGAGTTAAGATTCCCTGAATTCTATCATGACAAGTTTTTTTATTTTTTTTTAAAGATTTTATTTATTTACTCATGAGAGACACACACAGAGAGAGAGAGAGAGAGAGAGAGGCAGAGACATAGGCAGAGGGAGAAGCAGGCTCCCTGTAGGGAGCCTGACGTGGGACTTGATCCTGGAGATCCAGGATCATGCCCTGGGCTGAAGGCGGTGCTAAACCGCTGAGCCACCCAGGCTGCCCTAACATGACAAGTTTTAAAACTCAAATTATTAGCCAAACAATTATAGGTACAAATCCCTTATAATATTTCCTGTACTAATCCAACAGGGTGACCATATATTGTTCCACCTAGAATGAGCCATTTGTAAGAGAAAATACAATTAAGAACCATCTCTGAAATTCTTACAAAATATTTTTACAAATAACTAAAAGTTTCAAGACACTCTTTCAGAGAGATCATACTATTCAAAAGGAAGAGATTAAAGCAGGCTAGAAAGGATAACAAAATGCTTATTTTCCACAGAGTGGAATGCAAGAAACAAGGTATGATCAATAGGCTCATGTAAGATACCACTGTAGAGATAAGATATATACTAGAGGATGATAAGTCGTCCTTTACTCATAATTCAACAAATCACAACTTGACAAGTGGTACTATTAAAACTTTGGGGATGCAGCAGTTCTCACCTACTCACTTAAAAAGAACTGAGGTCCAGGGATCCCTGGGTGGCGCAACGGTTTGGCGCCTGCCTTTGGCCCAGGGCGCGATCCTGGAGACCCCGGATCGAATCCCACATCAGGCTCCCGGTGCATGGAGCCTGCTTCTTCCTCAGCCTGTGTCTCTGCCTCTCTCTCTCTCTCTGTGACTATCATAAATTAAAAAAATAAAAAATAAAAAATAGTTTAAAAAAAAAAAAAAGAAAAAAAAAAGAAAAAAAAAGAACTGAGGTCCAGACAGCTTTGGGGACTTACCATTGTCACAAAGCAAAGGTCAAATTCAAACCCATGTCTTCTCTCACTTCTCCTTTCCTAAGGAGGATATATCTAACAAGTCTTCAGGGGACTAAGTAACTGGCAGAAGAGTTGAGGAGGATATAAAAAAAATAAAGGGCATCCCCTACCTCTAAGAGCCTGCAATCAAATTAATTATTAATTATAATTAACTCATAGAATAATAATTACATACCAGTATATAATTAACAGCCAAAATAAATGTCACAGACAAATGACTTCTCAGGAGAAAGCTCAAAATCAAAGAAAGGACCTACTTCTCTTCTCAACTAGCCTATCCCATTGCTTCTAAAAGCTTAACTCTTCAAGGTCAAGAATTTCCTCAGCTCGGGATCCCTGGGTGGCGCAGCGGTTTGGCGCCTGCCTTTGGCCCAGGGCGCGATCCTGGAGACCCGGGATCGAATCCCACGTCGGGCTCCCGGTGCATGGAGCCTGCTTCTCCCTCTGCCTATGTCTCTGCCTCTCTCTCTCTCTATCTCTGTGACTATCATAAATAAATTAATTAATTAATTAATTTAAAAAAAAAAATTTCCTCAGCTCAATTCCTCTGTATCTGCAGCACAGGGCTCTGTTATAGGTCTACCTCTAGGGTGACCAACACTTTTCTAGAAACTCAGTTACTATGACCCACTTTCCCTATATCTGAGACACTACCTTCTATTTCCTCAGTGACCTTTTTCTCCCTTACCTATTTGTACTCTAGGAATCACCTTAGGCTAATACATCATGGGATAGCAGAAAGAATATATCTTAGATATAGAATTCAAGTTATGGCACTACTGGGAAAAGGATATATTAGCTTCTCTGTGACTTCAGTTTCACTATCTATAAACCAGAAGTGATAACTGAAACTATTCTTTTTAAAGGGTTGTTTCGAGGATCAAGTGAGAATGTGTAAGAGTGCTTTATAAGCTATAAAATGCTCTGGGCCAATTCAACTCTAAGCCCTTAGATTTGAAATTTATCTTCAACTCTCAGCCCAAGATCTTTGTATACTCCTTTGGCATGTATGCCCCTTGGGCTCAGCTATCACTCTTCTGCATACAAGAGAAAGAGCAGAAAGAAGTCTTCTGTTCTTGGCCCCTCACCTATGGATTTCCTGTCCTCTTCTGGCTTTTCCTTACTTTTCTACAATCCCAAAGATTCTCTCAAGGTCTGGAGTAAAATTTATTATGAATGGTCAAAGGAAAAAAAATTTCCAAGTGAATGATCTTGATTTATATTCAATATCATAACCAAAATCTTCATATTCTAAAATGTTTTCTAAAATTTCTACTCAGAAAAAAAAATAAAAAAAAATAAAATAAAATAAAATAAAATAAAATTTCTACTCAGGAGTACTTATTAGTTATATTCTGAATAAAAAATTTTTAAACTGGGGATCCCTGGGTGGCTCCGCGGTTTAGCGCCACCTTCAGCCCAAGGCGTGACTCTGGAGTCTGGGGATCAAGTCCCGCATCAGGCTCCCTGCATGGAGCCTGCTTCTCCCTTTGCCTGTCTCTGCCCCTCTCTCTCTCTCTCTCTCTCTCTGTCTTTCATAAATAAATAAATAAAAATCTTTAAAAAAATTTTTTTTTTAACTAAGGGAAAAAGGCTGTTTTTCCCTAAGTTGGGAAAAATTCAACAGAAGAAGACACAAAAATTCCATACCATGTGACCCCAAATCACAGTGGATAGAAGTTACATAGTTAAGAAAGCAGTTTTCAATAGCTGTATTACAAAATACTAAGGTGCTCTGAAATTGTGAAGTATATCACAAGAATGTTACAAGTCTGTGAATGATTTACATCATTCAAGTAAATTAGAGTGGAATCAAGACTTTTTTCTCTCACTCATCTACTTGCCTATATGATTTCTTGAACAGAAAGGAGTTATGGTTATTGCTCTCCCACCTCACGGAACTCCTCTCATCCATGCTATGGCTAGGTAACATGTCTGTACATAGATGCACATAAATGCCATTCATGATGACAGGAAAAATGCTTAGAACCACTGTGATAAAGAAACCAATATTATCAAAAAATGAAATTAGAATACAAATTTTTTTGTCCTCAAAATTTTGTCAGTTTGTTTTACATCACTTTTGCTAAGAGTAACAAAGAAACAAAATACATACTATGCAAAAAAAAAAAAAAAAGAAATTAACTTGTATTTTAAAAAGCATAGCATAAGAGATAAAGCAAGATAGCAGCCAGAACACTGACCTCTAAGCTTGGTGCAAATACCATAAAGATGCTTACTACACTCCTATCTTGATTTGAAACATCTTTATTAGCTGTTAAATTTTGAAAACACTACATGTAGTACTTGTCAATGAGTGCAGTCAAGCAAAAACCAGCTTCATTTTGTATTTTTACAAAGCTGAGACTCACATCTGTGCTTTGATCTAAATTTAAAAAAGGAAATGAAAATTCAATATGAAAATAAGCAATGAGAAGGTAACTTTCTCCAAAACAAAAGCACTGAAGTTCATAATGTCATAAACAAAATAAAAACCCTATAATATATCTAAAAATTGGGTTTTAAGTTGGGAACCAAGATTTTACTTTTTCAAAGGAGCTTTTATTTTTATTTATTTTTATTTTTTAAAGATATTATTTATTTATTCATGACAGACACACAGCGGGGGAGAGAGAGGCAGAGACACAGGCAGAGGGAGAAGCAGGCTCCATGCAGGGAGCCCGATGCGGGACTTGATCCTGGGTCTCCAGGATCCGGCCCTGGGCTGAAGGCGGTGCTAGCCACCCGGGCTGCCCAGGAGCTTTTTTCTTTTTTAAAGCAATACACATTTATAGCTTTAAAATTCAAATATAAAAAGGTTAAAAAAATGCAAAAAGGTAACTCTCCTCTCTTCTGAAACAACCTCTAATAAAAACATGCAGATTTTCTAGGCAGTACAAGTATATGTATGTTGTATATTACTCATCAAATTATGATTAAAGTCACTATCTTTCAAATCACTAAAATGCCTTAAATAGAACTTTTCAAAAAATAATTAGACTGGTTGCTCTAATTATTCAGAGCTTAGGTTAACTTTTAAAGCTAATGTTTCATCACTTATAATGGTGAAAAGCAGAAACTACATTCATATTCAACCTCAAATGAAAACTTTAAGTAATCCTTTTATTCAAAGCATCTTCTAAAATGTAGCCAGTTAAGGGGTGCCTGGCTGACTCAATCCAAAGAGCATAGAACTCTTGATCTTGGGATCATGAGTTCAAGCCCCCTGCTGAATGTAGACATCACTAACAAAATAAAACTTAAAAAAAATGTAGCCAGTAAAAAATGAAGTTTAGAAAATTTCTAAGGCCTTGGTAAAAAGCTCATTAAGTTAAACCAAAAAAAGGGGTGCCTGGGTGGCACAGTTAAGTGTCTGCCTTTGGTTCAGGTCATGATTCCAGGGTCCTGGGATCAAGCCCTTGTCATTGGGCTCCCTGCTCAGTAGGGAGCCTGCTTCTTCCTCTGCCTGTCCTCCTTGCTGGTGTTCTCTTTCTCAAATAAATAAATATCTTTAAATCAAACAAAACTCTAAGATACAAGCTTATATGGGTATCATATCTCATTTACACCAAAGATGCATTTTAAATAATTACATAAGAATGAAATAAAATACATGTACAGAAATAACTTTTGAATGAGATTATAGATTTTGTTGTTTTGCGCATCATATAGTACTATCTCTTGCAGCTTTTCAGTAACAAGTATGTCTTGTGTTAAAAAAAAAAAAAAAAAAAAAAAGAGGGGCTATTAGAAATCCATATCCAGTTCAGGTTTATTTTTTTTTCTCCCCTAGTTCAGGTTTAAATAGAACAAAACAATTCATGAAAATAGTTCTACCAGCCTATTCTGACACCTGTAACAAGTAGGTTTATTTATTATAACTTCCAAGAATCTAAGACAAAAAGACTACACAATACTGCTGTAACGAAATCCATAAGCTTTGGGTCAAGGCAGAATTGGGTTTGAATCCCAACAGTACCAGTACCTTTACCCTGGACAACCTACCTAACCAGCCAGAGCCTATTTCCTCCAGTATAAATTAGGGATAACAGTATCTGACTTAGAGGACTGATGTAACCAGGTAAACAAAGTATGTAAAGGAACTCAAAGGACCAGCAAATATAACCATTAATAGTAAATATCATTATTGATATTCAAGCAGGTAACTGTTTTTTAATTTCAGACTCAAATAATTTTCAGCCCTTTTTCAAAATGGCTTTGAAAGTGCCCAAAATACTCTTTACCCAATACAGGATCAACTCAAATGTGCTCAACTATAGAAACAATCATTTATATGGTTAGTATTTATTATATGGGTCAAAGCATGAATATACATATAAATACAAAACAAAAAAATACCTTTACTTATAAGCCTGTAGCAGTTGTCTAAGAAGTTGGGACACCAGCGGTTGAGTGTCTGCCTTCAGCTCTGGGCCTGATCCCAAAGTCCGGGATCGAGTCCCACATCTTACTCCTTGTTGGAGGCCTGCTTCTTCCTCTACCTAGGTCTCTGCCTTTTCTCTGTGTCTCTCATGAATAAATAAAATCTTAAAAAAATAAAATAAAATAACGGTCTAAGAAGTTTTACAATCTTAAAAAATCTTAATATAAGTCAAAATATAACAAAGAACAGTTGGGAGTGCTAAACTTTTTGCAAAATCTTCACATTCCACATACTAATATATTATTCATCATTACCAATTTAGACAATTTAGTGTCTTATATTGAGGTTTTGTTCTAAGTCCTATTAAATTATATGGAAAAAGATATAAATAATTTCTTTTAGCAATACACCTTTTACAAACCTAAAGTTGTAATTTTTTGTCATTTATTAGGCTTGTCCATTAGCAAGCCTACTGATTACCTAATTGATCCTCCCTGACCTCATGGGCCTTCCAATCAAATAGGGAATATAGGGACGCCAGGGTGGCTCAGTGGTTGAGTCTGCCTTTGGCTCAGGGCATGATCCTGGATTCCCAGGATCAAGTCCTACATCAGGCTCCTTATATGGAGCCTGCTTCTCCTGTCTCTGCCTCTCCTTCTGCATCTCTCATGAACAAGTAAATAAAATCTTTAAGAAAAAAAAAAAAAAAAGGCAAGATAGCCACAAACAGTTAAATACAGAAGGTGAAGTGATGGGAGCAGACATATGGCTATTTACAGAAACCTGAGGTGGGCAAGGACAGAGCTCTGGTAAAGGTCATGTGCGACCTGAGCCTCCAAAGATAAACAGCCAGGCTTAAAAGACCGGGAAGAAAAAAAAAAAAAAGACCGGGAAGAGTCTAAAGACAACCAATGTTTCTCTAGATTAACTAAGTTCCTCCACCACAAAAAAATCAACACACCAATCAAATTTAACTTTTTTTTTTTTTTAACTCATTTGGAAAGGGGTCTTGCAGTGAGAAATCTATTCAGTTTATAATGACCCAATAATAGTTCAAGTAGTAAATCACCCAAATCAATGGAGAGAATGTAGGAAGAATTCAAAATGACTATACAAACAGATAGTAAGTGATAGGTTTTTTGGTATGTGGAACACAAAGAGAAAACACTTCAAATACTTTAAATTTACTGTAAGCTTGGTAGGCTCTAGATACAACAAAGCAAGAAGACCTAGAAGTCTTTGCAGACGTCACCTCCTTCTGCAGCTTTGCCTGTGCAACTTCAGGCAAACAGACCAAAAACAAACAATTGGACTTCATTAAAGACTGGATTGGAAATGCGCAGAATACACTATCTGGCCCTTAACAAAAACATGGCCTTTCAAAACGAAGTACTATGTACAGTTCTAAACACTAGTTCAGAGGCAGCAGCGTACAGTGATTAATAGACGTGTTCAAATCCAATTTTCTATCACTTACCATGTCACAGTTCCTTCACTTGTAAAATGGGAGTAGGAATACCTACCTTTGAGTTGCTGTACAATTAAATGAAAAACATGCAATTTTTTAGCATAGTACTTAAGGGTGTTCCCCAAAATGGTAGCTATCATTACTACTATAAAGCAAGAAGTAAATCTCCTAGAGAAATGTCATTAAAATATCAAGAGGGGAGCAGCCCGGGTTGCTCAGCGGTTTAGCCGCTTTCAGCCCAAGGAGGGATCCTGAAGACTTGGGAGCCTTCAGCCCAAGGCGTGATCCTGGAGACTTGGGATAGAGTCCCACATGAGGCTTCCTGCCTGGAGCCTGCTTCTCCCTCTGCCTGTGTTTCTGACTCTCTCTGTGTGTCTCTCATGAGTAAATAAATAAAATCTGCAAATAAATAAATAAATAAATAAATAAATAAATAAATAAATAAATAAAAATAGATAAATAAATAAAAATAATAAAAAATATAATACAATGTGGCCGTTCTCTGGCCCAAACACCAAGAATTACTGAAAAGAACCAAGGCACTGTCCTATTTTAAAAGGGGGGGGGGCTAAAAACTAGGGTTTTTCCATATAAAGAACTGATCTAAAACAGCATGTTCAAGAGAAATACACACTTGTTCAGCAAGTTCATTCATTCAGCTAACATCCATTGAGTTCCTACTATGCAGTGAAAAGGACAGAGAAGGTCCCTATTTTTTCTGTTTAATTCCTAGTGTAAGAAATGGAATATAAAAAAACAAGGAAATTCCAGGTAATACAAAATGTTATGAAGAAAATGGAAAGATAATTGGGGAGCAAACTCCTCCAAGAAACAACATATGAACTGAGACCTGAATGACATGAAATCAGCCACTGGAAAGTCTGGGAGAATATTGAAGCCACAGGGCACAGTAAGTGCAAATACCCTAAGGCAGGAACAAGCCTGGCAAGTTCCAGGGACAGTGCCAACAGGACTGGAAAACAGGAAGAAAGTGACGTGGCCAGGCTCCAGCTTACTAATGTAGGCAGAGGGATACAAGCAAGGTGAGTTAAGGGAAGGAGGCAGGGCCAAAACATGTAGTTTGGATTTTATTCTGACCGTGCTGGAAGGCTTTCCAAAAAAAAGGGTAACATAATCTGATTTACATTTTAAAGGATATCTCAGGCTGTAATATTCTCTTATATTCTCTGATATTCTCTTATTAAGGCTGTTAAGAGGAATGCACCATAAAAAGCCAAAGCGGAGGCAGGGAGACTAGGAGGTGAGAGTGAGAATGAGAGCTGGCAAAGGTAGAGGCAATAGTAATGAGAAGTAGTGGGCAAATTTAGAATGCATATATTAAACACTATCATTAAAGGCAAATCAGAGAGAAAGAACTAAGTCACACATAAGTAGTAAGCACCTGAGACTGATTACCCAAGAGATACAGAATAAAAATAGAGATTGAAAGGTTTTAAGTTAAGTTTGTGACTAAGGGACATGAATGGGTTATTAGTATATTGACGATACTTCCTAGTAAGTATCCTCTGAAGCTGAGGTGAAGGGGACATTTCCTTCTCTTTTGGCACCACCTAGAAGGCACTGGACTAAATGGGCATACATCCAAGACTCTTACGTGTGATTCATAAAGTAAAATCTTTCGGGACCTTACTGACAGACCACCGGTCAGGTGGTCGGCTTTTGGAGAACACAGCCATGGAAAAAGAAGTAAAGCTTTACCCAAATCAAATCACTAAATTAGCAAAACCCTTTTAAACTTCTATTATCAACTTATGCTATTCTGTCCCTGCTCTCCCAAGAGTTAAACAAGAAAACCTTATACTGTCACAAAAGCATATTAACTTCTTAATATTATCATAGAAGTCTGGGAGGAAATCTTTTAAAACCAAGATTTTAATCATTATGGCTTTGCAAACATACAGTGAATACATCCTAAAATTTAAGGTCCAAAAGTCCCTCTCTACGAAGATAGAAATTTTCTTACTCCAAAGTGCTACCATGTAGAAAAACCAAGTTACAGAAAAGCACATGCAGTATGATACCATTTTTGTGTAAAATGTGTTAACGGCCAAAAAAAAAAAAAAAAAAAAAAAAAAAAAAAAAAAAAGCCTGGAAGGATATATAAATCACTAATAACATTTTGATTATCTCTGGATGGCAGGATTATCAAGGACTTATTTTCTTTTTTTGCTTATCCATTGTAATGACTTACCAAGTATAAGTTATTTCGTATAAGCTAAAATATTCAGTTCAAGTTACATAAAAGGTAAAAAAAAAAAAAAAAAAAACTTCGAGAAAACAATTTCATTTATCTAGATCAGCAGGATTTCAACTGTGGTATTAAGAAAAAAAGAGCTCAGTTGCATACACAGGAGAAAGCAAGCTGTTAAGAGGAGGTCCCTGGAACACCACACAAGGATACACCCTTCAAGGAAGCAGTCTAAATGCCTAAGCTCTCTTCCTGGATTTCATAAGGGGCAATCAATTGGCACATGCTTCTTCTTTCTTGCCATTTACCAAAGAAACACCTCCATTAATCACTTCTCTGGGGACATTTTTTAAAAGGGGAGGGTTTCAAACACCAAGTTAGGGCAAAAAGGTCGGGTCCTCTGGTCTCCTCCGAGCTGTCGAGGGGCGCGCAGGGTGGCAGGGCTTGAAGCCGTCTACACCAGAGGCATCTGCGTGGCAGATCACCTGAAGTGGAAGGGAAGGCAAGCTTTCTGCAGCACCCCCTGAACTGGGCGGTGAGATCGCCTCCTAAGATAAAAGTAAAACACCCGAAAGGTCTTACACCATCCAAGTTACTGTGCATGTGGAGCCGCCAACGGTTTCTGACAACACACAGGAACTGGAAGGTCTCCCCAACAAACACAGGTATGACGTGCGTGAGGCTCATCTGACTTCTTGATGCCAAACCAAGACATTCTCTTAGTAAGGCCCTACCTTCGATTCTCCAAACTAGGACAACTCAAAACATCCTACTGACTTTCTACAGCTAGCAAATACCATCTTGGCCCAAACCCGAACCGCACACAGAAACAGCCACTTTGGAAAACTTTGGCTTTAAACGGCCACGCTGGACTTGCAAGCACTCCGGTAACCAGTTTGCTTTTATAAAGGGTGCTACCTCTTTTTTTTTTTTTTTTTTTTTTTTACTGTCAGCTCTGGTTCCACTTACTGAACAAACAGAAAAAGAATACTTTCAATTCGCACCACAGTCAGGACCAAAAAAGCTCCCGCTTTCGGGATGGCAGCTTTCCTGTCTCGTCAATCACAACAAAGGACGCGTCCTAATGACTTCATCAAACCTAGAGAAACAGAGGTAAAGGAGAACAGTGTGGATTTCAGGGTCTGTGGGGTTTTCCTTCCAGCTACGACTCTCTTTTTACTCCCATTATACGCCTCCACCCGAGCTGACGGTCTTGCCCTAAAAATAAAACCACCCGTAGCTACCCGTCCACTTTTTCCTGCTAAGCCCCGACCCTGGTTTCCTGCAGAGAAAGCCAAATTGCAGGCTCTTCTCCGCCTCGCTCTTCGCCGGGGGGCAGGGGGGGGCGGGCTCGGCGGCCGCGGGCTTCTCCCGGTGCACAGGCACCAGCCCGGCGGGAGAACCGCCGAGCCCGAGAAGCCAGCCCCGCTGTGCCGCAGCCGCCGCAGTCCCCCAGAGCCTGCGGAGCCCCCAGGGTGAGGGGAGGGTGGGCCGGCAAACGGCGGTGGCGGAGGGGGAGACACTCACCCGCCCAGACAACAACCGACGGGGCGGGGAGGATGGGGGCCGGGACCAAGGCTCGGCAGAAAGACCGCCTGACGCTTCCGGAACGCTGCGGCTGCCCGGGACGCCGCGGCCGCTGCTGCTCCTGGCCGCTGGCTTCCTCCCCTCCTCTGTTTTGATTCGATTGACCACGTCACTCTAAGCCACGAGACCCGGATCTGCCGGCTCCCGCGGGCGGCGGCGCAACAGATTGCAGCGACTCGAGACCCCAGCGGCCCGCCTGCGGAGCATGCGCGCGCCCCGCGCCTGCCCAGTGCGTCGGGGGAGGCGGGGCGGGCGCGGGCGCTACGGGCGCGAGCGACGCGCTCTCGGCGGGGGCGCGGCGCGCGGGGGTTGCAGTTCCGGTTGGGAGGGGTGGGGCCGAGCGCCGCCGAGCGAGGAGGGCGAGGCCCCGCGGCTCTGGGGAAGTGGCCCGGTGACCTCTGTTTCGTCTTGGGGGAACCACGTCGTGGGCTGGGCGTCTGCCTCTGCCGGACTTGGTGGCTTCCTCAGACCCGAGGGCTTAGAATAGCGAGGGGACAAGTGGAGGCGGCCGCAAGTTCGCGTTTGCCGAAGGAAGGATACCTCTGGAGAGTTGGTTTGTTGTGGTTGTTTTTTTCCCCCCCTCTGGCCCCGACGAAAATAGAATTTAGTCCTCTGCACAAAAGTATGTCAAATGTAAAAAAAAAAAAAAAAAAAAAAAAGTATGTCAAATGTAGAAGTCCCCGGACCCCCTCAGCCTCCCTGACGTTCTCACAGCCGGAGAGCTGTATGAAATGAAACTCAAGAGAAATGTTAAAGGGACTATCAGCAACCAGGGGAGATAGTGGAGAATGGGCAGAATAGGAGAATGGGCTTTGTTGCGGGGACAGGGATGCTGGGTGAGGAGTGAGAACCTCGCTTCTTTTGGACCTGGTTGGTGCTTCCTACTCTCCCACCCTTCTGGCCTTCCTAGTTTCCCAGCTAAACCTTTGGGGCCCTAGAAACTGCCCAGTTTGGCAAAACTTGGAGCTACTTTGCTTTAGAACCATGAGTTAACAGACTTTTTAATGAGAACAGGACCAGTGGCAAACTCAGGATTCCAAGCAAAGATTTCACAAAAGCGTATCTTTGCCAATCTTGCAGAAGAGGTAAAAGTTAGCTGTTAAAAAACAAAACAAAACAAAACCTCTTCCTTACACCGACTGGATGAGCTTTTCACCTCTCCGAATTGCTACCCATCAATTATTATTATTATTATTAAATCCTCTCACCTGAGTCGCCTGCGGCACATTAGTCGTAGGATCTGCAAGGTCTTTTTAATGTACGTGGATGTTGCACACAGATAAAGACTTCTAGAAAATGAAAGATTTCTGGTAAGACTCCAAAGTATTTCCTAGTTATTTAGCAGATTACAAGTGAATAGAAGCCAAACTACTTGACCCTGAATCTGCCATCTTGAACTCGATTTACTCAAATCTAGAGAGCTTGAGGTGGAATCTAGTACCCTAATGAAGTTGAGGTGCTGACACTATACAGAGGGAACTTTCATTTGTGGAACAGAAAGTCTTAAATGCTTGGGCGCACTCATGTGCACAGATGTGTTTGAGAACCCTGTTTAAAAACAGTATGTCACAAAACTAAAATTGTATGGGCTGTTGCAAAATTATCAATACTTGCTTTATAAAGTAACTTATAGGAAAATTAAGACATTAGGATCCGTGGTAGGCAGGCAGCTTCCAAGGTAACCTCCAATGATCCTCGCCTCTGGAAATGTAGTCCCCTCCAGCCCTTTGAATCAGTACTAGTCCCATCCATAGAATACAGCTGAAGGTGTGTGACTTCTGAGACTAGGTCATAAAGGCACTGATTGCAGCCTTTCACCTCATTCTTTTGGGTTGCTTGCATTGGAGGGAGCTAGTGTATACAGCACTCTGCTCAAGCAGCTCTATGAAGGACCATGTAGAGAGGAACAAGAGCCTCCAGCAACGGCGGCAACAACTTGCCAGCCATGTGAGTGACTGGGCTGATCTTGTAACCTCAGCCAAGCATTGGATGACTGCATCCCTGCCCCAGCATCTGCTTGCAATCTCATGAGAGACAGAAAGGGCCCGCTTTACTCACAGTGATGTGGGATCTTACATGGTTTTTGCCCAATAGTAAAGTTCAATCAATGTTTCTAAACTTGAAACAGTTTAGAAAACAAGAAGCATGTGTGTAATTCTACTCATAATTTGAAGAATAATATAGAATTCCTACCACAGTACCTGGAACATAGTAGATACTGAATAATTACTTTTTTTTAAAGGTTTATCCATTTTAGAGACAGATTATGTACAAATGCTTGAGTCACGGGAGGGGCAGAGGGAGAGAATCTCTTCAGACTTCCTGCTGAGCTCCAGTGCCCAAGGCAGGGCTCTATCCCACCTCTGAATAAATATTTGTTGAGTGGACACATAAAATTAAAAGACACACCATTTAGAAAATGCTGGAAATATTGATAAAGGAGTAACACCAAAATATATGAAGGACTCCTACAAATAGATAAGGAAAATATTAATGCCTCTAATACATGTGTAAGTATAGAGTATAAACTGATGATTCACACACAAAAAGGAGGTACAAATAACTAATTTTGAAAATTGTCAATCTCATCAAAATGCAAATTAAGGTGTACCTGGGTGACTCAATCAGTTAAGCATCAGGACTCTCTTAATCTCAGCTCAGGTCTTGATCTCAGGGTCATGAGTTTAAGCCCCACATTGGCCTTGGTGCTGGGCATGGACCCTACTTAAATAAATAAATGCAAATTAAAGTAAGGTCTTTTTTACTATTGTATGGAGAGTTTAAAGATTTTTTGTTTTTAAGTAATCTCTACACCCAACATGGAGCTCGAACTTACAACCCTGAGATCAAGAATCTCATGCTCCACCAACCTAGCCAGCCAGGCACCCCTGGAGATATTTTTAAATAGTATCTAATATTGATACTGTTAGCACTATTGGTAGAAATTTAAGTTGACATTTAGCTTTTTGGAAGTCAATTTGAGAATATATACAAAGTTCTATAAAAATCACAGCCATTGGCTCAATTTCACTATTAGGAACTTAATTAAAAAGTTAGTAAGAGGGATGCCTGGGTGGCTCAGGGGTTGAGCATCTGCCTTTGGCTGGTCATGATCCTGGGGTCCTGGGATCGAGTCCTGCATTGGGCTCCCTGTGAGGAGTATCTCCCTCTGCCTGTGTCTCTGCCTCTCTCTGTGTGTCTCTCATGAATAACAAAATCATTAACAAAAAAAAAAAAAGGTTAGTAAGATTATAAAGATATTAATTACATTTATATGATGGAATAAAAATGTGGAAATGACCTATTTGAACAATGGTTATGGAATGAATAACTTTGTTGCATTGTATGTTAGGATCTAAGAAACTTTGAGTATAGAAGTAATTTAAAACAGATTTTAAGAAACTTAATCACATTTTATATGATGGAGAAAAAATCTAGAAATAATCTAAACATAATGGTAATATAATGGATGAATATGTTAAATTGTGTGTTAGGGATTAACAAACTTCAAAGTCTCTTCCCTTTCTGAACCAAACCCAACTTTGATTCTTGATCTAAAGAAGAAAGCATTCTGAGAGATTTTCCTAAAACTACTGACATTAGTTACTAGGGGTGGGAGGCAAGTGGAGAGGAGTAAGTGGTGAGGGACTCCTTATGACATTTTACCCTTTTGTATGGTTTGAATTTTTACAGATCCATACGTTAGTTTTGCAATGAAAACAATTATTAATTTTTTTTACTTTTTTTTTATGGTTGCATTAGGCTGCCTGTCTGTATACAGACTGCCATAACAAAAATACCACAGACTGGATGACTCAAACAACAGAAATTTATTTTCTCAAAGTTCTGGTGGTAGGAAATCCAAGATCAGGGTGCCCACAGAGTTGGTTTCTGGTGAGATCTCTCTTTCTGGCTTACAAATGGCCACTATCTGGCTGTGTCCCCACATGGCCTTTCTTCTGTGCAAAGGCCCTCCTGATGTCTCTTATAAGGACGCTAATGCTATTGAATTAGGGCTTACCCTTATGATCTCATTTAACTTTAATCATTTCTTTATAGGCCCTATCTTCAAATATAGTCACACTGGGTGGTAGGGCTTCAATATATGAATCTGAGACATAATTTAATCCATAGGAGTGGTTAAATATATATAACATAAAGTTTACCATTCCGACCATTTTTGAGAATACAGTTCTATGGCATTGAATACATTCATGCACCACCCAGGTGCCCCTCACTTAGCATAATTTAGGGTCATCCATGTAGCTTATAGCAGAATTTCCTTTCTTTTTAAGGCTGAATAATATTCCATTGCATGTATATACCACATTGTGTTTATTTGTTCATCCACTGATAAA
The DNA here is from genome assembly GCF_018345385.1 of Vulpes lagopus. NCBI lineage: Eukaryota > Metazoa > Chordata > Mammalia > Carnivora > Canidae > Vulpes > Vulpes lagopus. The sequence goes on along the minus strand of NC_054827.1, from coordinate 133,170,569 downwards.
AACTTGAGTTACTTTCACCATTTGGCTTATTGTAAAACTTCTATGAATATGAGTACAAATATCTATTCAAGTCTCTGCTTGTTATTCTTTTAGACATTCTTTAGACATTTTACATTCCTACCAACAGTGTATGAAGGTTCCAATTTCTCTGCATCCTCACAAATACTTGATACTTTTTTTTTTCATATTATCCATCCTAATGGGTGTGAGGTGGTATATCATTATGGCTTTGATTTGTGTTGTCCTGATAATTAGTGATGTTGAAAATCTTTACATGTGCTTATTGGCAATTTGTATATATCTTCTTTAGAGAACTGTGTATTCAACTACTTTGTTCATTTTTTAATTGGGTGGTTCTTTTGTTGTTGAGTTATAGGATTTCTCTATATAGTCTGGATATTAATCCCTTATAAGATAGATATATAATTTGCGAATATTTTGTTTCATTGCATGTGTCCTTTACACTGTTGCAAAGTGTCCTTTTTCACTTTTCACTCTGACAATGTCCTTTGCACAAAAGTTTTAAATTTTGGTAAGGTCCAATTTATTTTTTTCTTTTGTTTCCTATGCTTTTGGTGTCATATCCAAGAAATCATTGTCAAATTCAATGATGCTTTTCCTCTGTTTTCTTCTTTTAAAATGTATTTATTTATTTATTTGAGAGAAGGAGAGAGAAAGAGAGAACACAGAGGGAGAGCACACAGAGGGAAGAGAGGGAGAAGCAGAGTCCCCGCTGAGCAGGGAGCCTGACACAGACTCAATCCTAGGACCCTGAGACCAGGACCCAAGCTGAAGGCTGATGCTTAATCAACTGAGCCACCCAGGTGCCCCCCTCTGTTTTCTTCTAAGAATTTTATAGCTTTAGCTATTAAATTTAAATATTTGTTCAATTTTCAGCTGATTTTTATATATACTGTAAGGTAAGGTTCTAACTTCATTCCTTTGTATTTGGATATCCAACTCTCTGAGCACCATTTGTTGAAAAGACAGTACTTTCCCTATTGAATAATGTTAATACTCTTGTCAGTCATCTGACTATATATGTGAGTATTTATTCCTGGGTTCAATATCACATTGTGTGTGTGTGTCCATTTTTATGCCAATATCACATTGTTTTGATTTTTACTGTGGCTCTGTAGTATGTTTTGAAATCCAGAAATGTGAGACCTTCAACTTTTTTATTTTAAGATTGTTTTAACTATTTAGGGTCCTTTGAGATTCCATATGAATTTTAGAAATGATTTTTCTATTTCTGCAAAAAATGTCATTGGGATTTTGATAGGGAATGTTGATCTGTAGATCACTTTTGGGTAATATAGATGTCTCTTTTTTTAAAGATTTTATTTATTTATTTGAGAGAGAGCATGAGCGGGGGGAGGGAGAAGGAGAAGCAGGCTCCCCATTAGCAGGGAGCCTGATTCAGGACTCAACCCCTGCCTGGACCCTGGGACCACGCCCCAAACTAAAGGCAGATGCCCAACTGACTGAGCCACCCAGATGTCTGGGTAATATAGACATCTTAATAATATAAAGTCTTCTAACCTACAAACACAGAATGGATGTCTTTTCATATATTTGTATCTTTAATTTCTTTCAGCATTGTTTTCTAGTTTTCAGCATTGTAGTTTTTTACTTCCTTGGTTAAGTTTATTCCTAAATAATTTATTCTTTTTGGTGCTATTATAAATGGAATTGTTTTCTTAATTTTTCTTTTGGATTATTCATTATTTGTGTATACAAATGCAATTGATTTTTGAATGTTGATTTTGTATGCTGGAACTTTGTTGAAGTTATTAGTTCTAACATTTTTTTTGTGGAATCTTTAGGATTTTCTACATATAAGATCATATCACCTCCAAACAGAGATAATTTTACTTGCTTTCCAATTTGGACACCTTTTATTAATTTTTCTTGCCTTGGGTCTAGCTTGGACTTCTAGTACAATGTTGAATAGAAAGCATAAGTGAATTAATTATGACTACCATACAGCACATGGAAAAATGCTTATGGACCTATTGTTAAAGGAAAAAGTGACACAACATGCACATTATACTTATATATGGATAAAGAATATTACACCGATGAATAAACACTAAAAAGAGGATTATTAAAAAGTGAAGATGGTTGTGTTAGGAAGTGAGATAATTCTTGATCTTACATTTGAAAATTTTTTTAAAAATTTTATTTGTTTAGGGATCCCTGGGTGGCGCAGCGGTTTGGCGCCTGCCTTTGGCCCAGGGCCGGATCCTGTAGACCCGGGATCGAGTCCCATGTCAGGCTCCCGGTGCATGGAGCCTGCTTCTCCCTCTGCCTGTGTCTCTGCCTCTCTCTCTCTCTCTCTCTGTGACTATCATAAATAAATTAAAAGAAAAAAAAATAAATTTTATTTGTTTAGAGAGAGAGTGTGCACACGCCAGGAGAGGGGCAGATGGAGAGAGAGACAGAGAATTTCAAGCAGACTCCACACTGAGCGCAGGGCCACACCCAGGCTTGATCCCAGGTCCCTGAGATCATGACCTGAACCAAAATCAACAGTCAGATGCTCAATTGAGCCACCCAGGCCTGTTCACGTTTGAAATTTTAAAAATATTTCAACAGCTGAACTATAGTCTGAACTGAGCATACTAAGAATTACTATGCTTTTTAATATTAATATTCTAAAGATTTTGAGCTTTGTTCTTAAGATTAATCCATTCATTTCAAACAATATTGGAGATTGATGTTTTATCTCAGACCTGAAGGTTTTGCACCTATTAAAACAGTTTACAAACTCTTAAAATGCCTGAGATACCTTAAAGTTCAGAGAGGTCTATGTTTTTATGTTTAGCAATTTGGATAAAATACTTAACAATTTCTGCGCTTTATTATATTTACTTCCAATGCTTTTACAGTTTGCAGTCTTCTTTTTAACTATAATTTTTAATGTGCTGAAATTTAAAATTTAGTCCAATATTCTCTATTTTCCTTTTCATTTGATTTTGTTTTTTTACTTTTTTTTTTAAGATTTTTTATTTATTCATGAGAGACACAAAGAGGGAGAGGCAGAGACATAGGCAGAGGGAGAAGCAGGCTCCTTGCAGGGAGCCCAATGCAGTCTCAATCCTGGATCCCAGGTCATAGGCCCTGAGCCGAAGGCCAATGCTCAACTGCTAAGCCACCTAGGCATCCTTGTTTTTTTACTCCTAAGTCTAGGTTATTTTCAGTTCAGCAGGTGTTTGTTAAATACCTCTTATGCAGTGGGACACTATGGGCACATTGATGAATGAAAATCATGGGGAACCTAGGGTGGCTCAGCGGTTTAGCGCCATCTTCACCCCAGGGTGTGATCCTGGCGATCTGGGATCAAGTCCCATGTGAGGCTCCCTGCATGGAGCCTTCTTCTCCCTCTGCCTCTCTCTCTCTCTCTCTGACTTTCATAAATAAATAAAATCTGAAAGAAAGAGAAAGAAAGAAAAGAAAGAAAAGAAAAGAAAGAAAATCATGTGGCCTACAAAGAAAATACAGATCCAATATTTAGTTCTAAATTCTCAATTATTTATTTTTTTATATGTAAACTCTTAATTTACTTAGGATTAATTTTGGACAACATGCTTTTATAGTTTTTTTGAAAGTTAGTGAGGCACTTCAAATTCACATTAGACCTCTTTTATTATTCAGTATAAAACCTTCACTGTTAGCCAGTTGAAGATAGTTATACAACTTAAATCTAGGAGAATTCAATCTTGAGAAAGTATATTCACTTTTACAGTCATCAGAATAAATTAGTTTGCTCTTACATTTTTAAGAGCTTGCTGTCTCATTACTATCATGCTATTTCCTCAGAGCACTTAAGTTGTGTCTTCATAATTTCAAACTGCAAAGGGAACCAAAAAAAATTTAGTATGTTTGCTTTTTCTATGTAATAATGAATAGATAATATTCTATTTACTAATTTTTTAGAAAGTAATAAAGATGGAATTTATAGAATGATTTTTCAAATTTTTTGTGTAATAGATATTGAAGATGGGGACTTGGTGAAGGAAAATATTGAAGTTTCATGAGTAGAAATTGGAAAAGTAAAGACATTTCTAAGGGGTTAGGAAAATAAAAGGCAAAAAATAAAATAAAATAAAATAAAATAAAAAGCAAACTATTTGTCCCCTGACCTTGGGGATAGTGTTTAATAAGTAAGTGTGGGGGGGGGGGGAGTACATGTGGATAATGTTTAATAAGTGTGGAGAAGCAGTGTGATAGCTTCAGTATAGTTGCAACTTGCCCTTCCACATTTCTTCCTTTTAGAAGATATTGCTTATGGGCACCTGGTTGGCTCAGTGGGTAGAGCATACAACTTCTTGATTTCAGGGTTGTGGGCTCAAGTCACACATTGGGTGTAGAGATCACTTAAAAATAAAATATTTTAAAAAAGAAAATGTTACTTATTTCATTCTCTGGAACACATTAAACACACACACACACACACGCACACACACACACACAAAACTAGAGATTATTGAATTCTAATAGTGAGTAAGCTATGTCTGTTTTTATTCCCCAATCTCTAACTCCTCACCAAAGTATTTCAGTTTCTTTAAAGTTTAAAAGATACCATATTCTGCTATGGAGATATTCTTTCTCCTAATGTGATACGTAGAACTGGAAATCTTGGGAGACCCCAAAGCATTGCAGAAGGATTTTAGGTGCCCCTTTTCTATTCCTGGCTGTTATATTATCTCTTTATCTGACTAAATCCACAGACTTTTAGCTTCAGCCACATTCCAAAATGCCACCTATTAATTCCTTGCTAATGGAAATCAACTTTATCTAAATGCCAAATTAATGGGGGATTAAAATAGATGAAAGGATGTTCCTTTCCTTAACTAGGCTTTAATCTAGGATTAGCTATGACTAGAAATCCGTGGGCTCTGGGAAGAAGGCTGTGGACCTTGAGGAGGAAAGATAATTAAAAAGTAGACTGGGATATCAGGGATGATCTGGAATGTTCATAGATTCAATTTCATAGGATTGTGAGTCAGCAACAAGCCCACACATGTAACTAAATGGCACAGTATATCTTAAATGCTCTGTAAACAATAATAAACTAGACTATTAAAAAACCAACCAATTCTGAATGATTTATAAAATTAGTCTTATATACATATTTGCAAGATGTACTTATGCTTCTAATTATATGAAACAGTTTGAAAGGGGGGGCACCTGGTGGCTCAGTGGTTGAACATCTGCCTTTGCCTCAGGTCGTGATCCTGGGGTCCTGGGATTGAATTGTGCATCAGGCTCCCCACAGGGAACCTGCTTCTCCCTCTGCCTATGTCTCTGCCTCTCTCTATATGTCTCTCAGGAATAAATAAACAAAACATCTTAAAAAAAAAAAAAGAAAATGAAAAAAACAGTTTGAAAGGAGTCCAGGTCAAATCATTGTATCAGGGATTGTTTCATTTGAAGTGAAAAGGAGTCCTGATTTTGACCCCACAACTAAAAATACTTGATACATGATAAATACTACCCTCCCCTGGGACACCTGGCTGGCTATCAGTGGGTCATGGGACTCTTGATCTCAGGGTCATGAGTTCAAACCCCACATTGGGTGTAGAGATTACTTAAAATAAAAAAAATTAAAAAAAGATTATCCTCCCCTAACTCATTCTGTGTTTGAAGAAGCATCAGCTTTTGGAGGCTATCCCTTCTGCCATTGGGTTAAGTGAGAGGTACCAGTTAAGAAAATTAGCACAACCCCTACCATTATTCCATCCCTCATGTAAGAGAAGAAAGGAACAGTGAAAGTTGCCTTTTAGAGGGAATACAGTATTATAAAGAGAGGGTATTTTCTTTCCTTACATTGTGAGGGAGAGTAGAGAATTTCCCCCTTTTCTAAGAAGAACCATTCACTAAGTAGAGGCGCTTGAACCTTCTGAACTATTACCTGTTTCAATAAGTTGAGAATCAGTGATTGCCTCTGGTCTAAAAATTGCTAAGCCATTTCCCTGATGTTGCTAGGGAATAGAAAAAGAGACATGAGAGGGGCACCTAACTGGCTCAGTCAGTAGAGCATGCAACTCTTGATCTTAGGGTCATAAGTTCAAGCCCCACATAGGGCATAGAGCTTAAAGAAACATAAAAAAAAGTACATAAATAAAAATTTAAATATTTTTAAAAAGACATGAGGAACTGGGTAAAGCTGAGAGAGGGAGATATCAGCTGAGTAGTGGAGCTGTCTGCATACCTACTGTTTGGAATGGCAAGTTTCCCAAGACTCAAGTTGTACTAGATGGTATAGCAGGGCCCTAGACAACTGCCCCATCACCACACATGCACAAACGCACGTGCGGTGCATACCCATATCAGCTGTGTATTATTTCCAGCTCAAGCGGTCAAAAGAAACTCCCAATTCCAAATTCTGAGGAGAGAAAAAACAATTAGCCCAGCTTAGTCCATTCCTGGTCCAATTAACTAGGGGCTCAAGAGCAGTATTATGAATGAGCAAACTCTTAGAGAAGGAGGCATGGGCAAGCTCATTTTAAAAAGTGAATGAAAGGAAGGTAAAAGAGATAGCACAGTTATCTGCAACCAATATTTTGATGATGGGATACCTGGGTGGCTCAGCGGTTAGGTGTCTGCCTTCGCCTCAGGGTGTGATCCTGGAGTTCCAGGATCGAGTCCTGCATCGGGCTCCCTGCATGGAGCCTGCTTCTCCCTCTGTCTATGTCTCTGCCTTTCTATCTCTCTGTGTCTCTCATGAATAAATAAATAAAACCTTAAAAGATACATATATTTTGATAACAAAATTGGGGAAACTGGTCCATTGTAAAAGAAGATATGTTCCATTTCCTGACTGAGTCTTCCATTTTGAGGTAAAAATCTGAAGAATAATGTCATTGTCCTATAATATCAAATAATGTTTAATATAAAATTTAATTGCCATTATGACATGACTGTAGTTGGCAAAAGGGTTACATATTTTATCTCTCTAATAAGTTATATTTATGGAAGATCCCTTCGCCCAAAAAGTACTCATTTGGAATAACTGTAATTTTAATTAATCATTATGTACCTGACTTCTAGGCAAAATGTTTTTTGGACCATAAGAAAATTCAGAGTATACAAGTAGTCATCATTATCAGCAACATTAACAAATATGTATAAAGCACTTATAGAAGGTCAAGTCTTTCTGCTGCTGCATCATGGTTAAGTTCAAATAAATAGTGCCTTCTAAAAGGAAATCATTGTGTGGAGTGCTGGTGCTGGAATAACTGGGAATCCATATTTAAAATCTTAAGTATAGGGGTGCCTGGGTGGCTCAGTCAGTTGAGCATCTGACTCTTGATTTCAGCTCAGGTCATGATTCAGAGTCATGAGATCAGCCCTGCTCAGGATTCTCTCTCTCTCTCTCCCCTTCCCTCCCCCCCTCCCTCCCTCTGCCTCTCCTTCCCTCCCCCCCCCCCCCCACACAAAGAAAACTACTCAGCAATAAACAGGAATGGATTGTGGATATACAAAACAACATGGATAAATCTCAAATGCATTATGCCAAGTGAAATAACCCCATGTCAAAGGTTACATACTGTAGTATTCCATTTACAACATTCTGATAAAAGTAAAAATATAGGTGGTTCAGTTAGTTGAGTGTCTGACTTCGGCTCAGGACACAATCCCAGGGTCCTGGGATGGAGTCCTATGTGGGCTCACGATCAGCGGCGAGTCTGCTTCTCCCTCTCCTTCTGCCACTTCCCCACTCATGCTTGCTCTCTCTCCCAAATAAATAAATAAAATATTTTTTTAAGTAAAAATAGGGGTGCCTGTGTGGCTCAGTTGGTTAAGCATCTGCCTTCAGCTCAGGTCATGATTCCAGGGTCCTAGGATCAAGCCCCACTTTAGGCTCCCTGCTCAGTGAAGAACCTGGTTCTCCCTCTCCCTTCTACTTGTGCTCTCTCTCTCACTATCTCTGTTGCTATCTCTGTCTTTCTCAAAATCTTTTTTAAAAAACATTTAAAAAAATTTTAAGTCTTTTTTTAAAAAAATATAGGAACAAATATAATGCACATGGATCACTGGTTTCCAAGATTAGGAGTGGAAAAGGGTCATACAGACAGCAGGAGAGAATTATTTCAGGTGTTGAATTGTTTCATTCTCTGTGATAGTGGTTACAAAAAGATACATGTGCAAAAAAGAAAATCTACATATGCATAACATATCATAGATCTGTACATACACTGAAACATGAATTTTTATGTATTTTTTTATTTGACAGAAAAAATAATTACCTGCATAAAAAGCATCCTTGATGCTTTAAAGAATGCTACCTTGTTATCCATATTGAATTACAAGTTTTCATAAATCTGTTGCATGAAGTGAAGCTCTTTAAAACCATACCAGTCTTTCTCTAAGATGTCTCTTACACCTGTGCACGAAAGATCAACAATCTTTTAGAACAGTTTTTTTTTTAATATATATTTTATTTATTCACTCATGAGAGACAGAGGGAGAGGCAGAGACATAGGCAGAGGGAGAATCCAGGCTCCCCATAAGGAGCACGACATGGGACTCAATCCCAGGACCCTGGGATCACGTCATGTCCTGAGCCGCAAGCAGACGCTCAACCGCTGATCCACCCAGGTGTCCCATTAGATCAGTTTTAATGAAGTAAAATTAACTTAAATAGCACAAATTGAAAGAGTATAATTTCCTAAGTATTAACATATGTAGACAACCATGAAACCACCACATGCAAGAAAACTATTTATCACACCTAAGCGTCATTTTTGTAGTCCCTAATTCCTCTTCATTCTATCCCCTCTTTCCCAATCACTACCTCAGTTTCTGTAGATTGTTTTGCATTTTATAGACTTTTATATAAATGTATTCACACAACATGTACTCCTTTTTTGTCTAACTTCTTTCACTCAGCATAATTATTTTGATATTTATCCCTGTTTCGTGTATCAAGAGTTCATTCCTTTTTATTGCTGTGTAACATTCTGTTGTAGGGTATACCATAATTTGTTTATCCATGAATCTCTGGGTTTTCAGTTTGGGCTATTAAAAATAAAGCTACTAGGAACATTTGTGTATATGTCTTTGTATGAATATATACTTTCATGTTTCTTGTATAAATACCTAAGAGTGGAATGGTTGTGTCATATGGAAGGCACATATTTAACTTTTAAGAAACTATCAAACTGCCAAAGTACCATTTTACATTCCCATCAGCAATGTGTGAGGGTTAATTCCTTCTTATTATCACCAGTAACTGGTACAGTCTTTTCAGTTTTAGATGTTTGTGTGGAGTGTTATCTCATTGTGATAATAATTTGTATTTCCCTCATATCTAATGATGTTGAGCATCTTAGCATGTGTTTATTTGCTATATTATATACCGTCTTTGGTCAAGTAAGTCTAAAGATTTTAGTGAAGTAGCTTTCAAGAGATACAAACATAAAACTTAAACTTCCAGGTATTTACTATTTCCTCTAAGAGTTCCTTTTTAATAGTTGGTTTAAACGATAACTTTATTGAGATATGATTCATACACCATAAAATCCATCCTTTTAAAGTGTACAATTCATAGTTTTTAGTATATTCATAGATTCGTGCAACCACTACTACTGTCTACTTTCAGAACATTTTCATCACTCCAACAAAAAAACCGCATAATCAGTAAGAATCACTTTCCATGCACCTCCTTTTTCTGCCCTGGAAACCACTACTACAGTTTCTGTTTCTGTGGATTTGCCTATTCTGGCCTAGCAGTAGAATTACTCAGGCGTACGGTAACTCTAGGTTCAGCATTTGAGTAATTATCAAACTGCCTTCTAAAGTGGCTATACCATTTTACAATCCTACCAGCAATGTATGGAAGTTCCTTGCATTCCACGTACATTCTACATTCTCATCAACTTGTTATTGTCTTTTGGGTTTTAGCCATCTTATTGAGTATGAAGTGGTATGTCAATGTAGTTTTTGACTTGCATTTCCCTAGTGACTAATTATGTGAGGGCATCTTTGCATGCACTTAATGGTCATTTGTATATCTTCCTTGGAGAAGTGTCTATTCATATCTTTCACCCATCTTTTAATCAAATTGTCTTTTTATTTTTTATTTGTAAGAGTTATTTATTTTTTAGGGATTTTCTTTTTTGTTTGGTTTTAAAGATTTTTTTTTGAAGATTTTATTTATTTATTCATGAGAGACACAGAGAGAGGTAGAGACATAGCAGAGGGAGAAGCAGGCTCACTGCGAGGAGCCTCATGTGGGACTCGATCCCGGGACCCTGGGATCACACCCTGAGCCGAAGGCAAACACTCAACCACTGAGCCACCCAGGCATCTCTGTAAGAGTTATTTGTATATTTTGGATTCAACTCCCTTACCAGTTACATCATTTGTAAATTTTTAAAGAATATTTTAATTATTTATTCATGAGAGACACAAAGAGATAGGCAGAGACAAAGGCAGAGGGAAAAGCAGGCTCCCTGCAGGGACTCTGTCCCAGGACACTGGGACCACACCCTGAGCTGAAGGCAGCCACTCAACCACTGAGCCACCCACATGTCCCTATAAATATTTTTTTTATTCAGTAGATTATCCTTTCACTTTCTTGATAGTGGCTTTGAAGCAGCATTTCTTTGAAATGGAATGCTTCAAAGTTTTTAATTTTAGTAAAATCTAGTTTGTGTATTTTTTTCTTTGGCACTTGTATTTTGGTGTCATACCTAAGGAACTATTGCCTAATCTGAGGTCATGAAAATTTACCCCTATGTTTTTTCTATGTGTTTTATTGTTTTAACTCTTAGGGCTATGATCCATTTTGAATTAATTTTTATGTATTATGAATTAGGGGTCCTACTTCATTCATTTGCCTATGGATATCCAGTTGTCCCAGTACCATTTGTTGAAAAGACTTTCAACATCTTTTTTTTTAATATTTTAAATTTTTTTAAAGATTTTTTAAAATTTATTTATTCATAGAGATGCAGAGAGAGAGAGAGTGAGAGGCAGAGACACAGGCAAAGGGAGAAGCAGGCTCCATGCAGAGAGCCTGACGTGGGACTCGATCCCCAATCTCCAGGATCACGCCCTGGGCTGCAGGCGGCGCTAAACCGCTGCGCCACCAGGGCTGCCCTTTCAACATCTTTTTAATAGTTTTAATCTCTAATTGGGCATATGTCTGTGCAAAACTCATGCATCACTTAATTTCAAAGCTCAGTATCATCATACTTACTTTAATGTCTACCAGAGTTATCTGTCATCTTATGACTTGAACATGAATAGTCATAGTTTAGTTTGCTTTCACATCTGAAAGATGTCCAGGAACTAAGCTAGATTTGCTTTTTAAAAAAAACATGTTTCCTAGTACAGCAATAGCTCTATTATTCTTTAGAAACAAGAAAATGTAACTCTTGGCATTATTATTTAGTCCTATAGTTTCTTGTATAAATGTATCATTTTTTAAATTGCAAAGATATTGGTAGAACCTTAACTTATATCCAGTTATAACTTCATTAGAGCTAGAACAACTAGCTTCAAAGTTTACTTTTAAACAAAATCGGGATCCCTGGGTGGTGCAGCGGTTTAGCTCCTGCCTTTGGCCCAGGGCGCGATCCTGGAGACCCGGGATCAAATCCCGCGTCGGGCTCCCGGTGCATGGAGCCTGCTTCTCCCTCTGCCTGTGTCTCTGCCTCTCTCTCTCTCTCTGACTATCATAAATAAATAAAAATGTTAAAAAAATAAATAAACAAAATTTACTTATGTTAACAGAAAAAAATGTACTTTTAAGCAAAATTTGCATACATTAACAGAAAACATTTGGTCTTGTACTGTGTTAACTTAGTTGAGCAAGAACTGAGTCCCAGAAATTTTCTTCTTTACATAGTTACAGGTTAACCTGGGCCACAGGAGACATTTTGGACAAGAGCAAAATTTGGAAGACAGAGGTGAAAAGGAGCTATCTTTAAAAAAATATTATGGCAACATAGTTCACTCTCCAAATAACCATATAACTAGCCCATTATTCTCTTCTTTTTACACAGGAAGGGTCAATGCAGTGCACTACGTACTGTTGCAGTTCACGCACATTGTCACCCATTTGTTGGCTCGTTTGGAGGTATGAAACTGCAGCGGGTATAAAGCAACTCTACCTTCCTGCTGAATCTCTTCCTTTAGCTTCTCCAACTCTGACTCCTGAGTCAGCTGCACATTAGCTTCATAATGAAGGATTCTAGCTTCTCTTGTGGTTACCTGTACCACTAAAGTTAAAGGCTTAGAGGTGGTAAGGGACCGAAGCAGGTTCCAGCTTGTCCTCTCCTACTAGTTTTTGACATTGGTCCATTTTCTTTCTAGACTGCCTGCCATCAGGCTTAGCACCACAGAAGCAAAAGCCATGCGTAAACTATTTAACCAGCTTCCATTAATTGTGTGAGGTCAAATTCCTGTATATAACAAATCCTATATCATTTCCAGGGATACTGTTCTCTGATCAAATCCTGTTACATCATTACACACTTACAATTTGAGAATACTTTCTGTCAATAAGGCATCTAAGTGTATAATTAATGAAGAGTTAACTGGCCTATACGATCTTCACTCTTTATTCAAAAATACCTGCCCAGAAGATGTCTTATCCAATAATTTTTTTGTGAGCTCTTGTTTTTTACGATATTCAGCTCGAGATTATCACTTGGATTTTCCCCCATGTTCTGCTTTAGTATATCAGATGAACACCAAGACTGGATGAAGTGGCCTGGGGGTAAAAAATAAACTTTTATTTCTATTGAATATAGGAGTACAATGTACAATACTGGTTAAGCTTACTAATCAGCCTCTTAGGGTGATAGAATTAATTTAGGGGATATGAAATGCCACTATAAAAGGGATACAAATTTTTTTTTTCTCTTTAATTTTTATTTACTTATGATAGTCACAGAGAGAGAGAGAGGCAGAGACACAGGCAGAGGGAGAAGCAGGCTCCATGCACCGGGAGCCCGATGTGGGATTCGATCCCGGGTCTCCAGGATCGCGCCCTGGGCCAAAGGCAGGCGCCAAACCGCTGCGCCACCCAGGGATCCGGGATACAAATTAAAATGTGATTTATTTCTCTCCCTAATGGATAAAATTTAAAAGAATAATATATTAATTGATTATTTAACCAGTACTAGTTGGGGATGTGAAATGAGAAGATTTAGAGTTACTTAATCCAGCCCTTGCCTGCTGTTATTGCAAAATTGGGTGCCTCATTTCAACTGATTGTTCAAGGATATCTGCCAATCAACCTGGTTCACTGGTATCAGTTCCAGAACACAGGGTCATGGAGAGCGGTGGCCCAGTGTCCAGCAGATGGCAAAATTCTTGTGAAAGAAGAAAAAGAACAAGTTGGTCCAGGGGGCTAACTTGCAGGCAGTATTCCTGGCAGTGATAGAATTAGATGCAAATAGAAGCCCTACTCTTGAGTGTCTACTGCTTCTTGGGCTGTTACCTATGGATTTGTAATCTGGTCTAGCAAGTGGGCCAAAAATAACTGGATGATAAAAGGGGTACCCGCTCTTTGGAAATCTTTACATGAATTCCAAAGGCAAATAAAAGTGAAACATGTTGCTGCTCACCAAAGAAACTTTATGCAAAGGGTCAAGAAGTGTGATCTCTTGAAGGGGCAATCTGGGTTCACGAAATGAATTGACATTAGGGAATTCAAGCCATGCAGCAATGGACCACATGACAAAATGTACTGGTGGCCTTCGCTGAAATGCTGTTAATAACAATTCTGTTTACAATTAGCCTTTGGAAGTATTCCCAGGGGAGAAGGTCCAGTACAGAGCTGGCAAGTAGATAATATTGACCCTTTAGCTATTGCTCTAGGGGAAATTAGATGAATATTGACAGAACTTGATGCATATTCTGTGTTGGGTTTTGCATACCTAGTGACTAAAGCCACTGTCTTTAAAATTTCCAAAGAGCTGGAACGAGAATATTGTGCCCATTTGGCCCTCTTAGTTACACCTCCTCAGATCAAAGCACTCACTTCTCTGCCCACATAGTACAACAATGGGCAAAGAAACATCCCAGTTAATGGACTGGGCTTATCATATTCCTTATTACCCTCAAAGGAGTAGATTAATAGACAATTAGAATTGGACTAAACACAGCAACTACTTAAAAAGATGCAGGGATGACGATGGATTGAAGGATTGGTCTACAAACTTGTAGCTTGTGTTTTGCAACTTAACATCAAGGAGACTGTATTTGGGTCTCAGTTAAAAACAAACTGTTACACTTTTACAGTGGAAGGGAAAAGAGAGTGGGGAATAATAGAGGAACATAAGAGCAGGTCTTTCATAGTTCATGACAGTTTTCTTTTTTAATGCTGTCTTAGTCCCTTTGGGTCGTTAAAACAAAGTACCATAGACTAGGTGGCTTATGTACAACAGAAATTTGTTTCTCACAGTTCTGGAGGCTGAAAGTCAGAGATCACAATGCCAGCTTGGTTGAGTTCTAATGAGGGCCCTCTTTCAGTTTGTAAACCACTGATTTCTCACTGACTCCTCACAAGGCACAGAGCAGAGACCAACAATTTCCCTTACGACTTTTATAGGGGCAATAATCCCATTTATGAGGGAACAACCCTCATTTAATCCTAATCACCTCCCAAAGGCTCCACCTCCTAGTACCAACCATCACAATGAGGAGGGGCTTTTTTTTTTTTTTAAGATTTTATTTATTTATTTGAAAGAGAGTATGAGCCAGAGAAATCACAGAGGGAAAGGAAGAAGTAGAAGCTGACCTGCTGCTGAGCAGCGATCTGACACGGGGCTCTATCCCAGGACCCTGAAATCATGACCTGAGCCGAAGGCAGCCATTTAATGGACTGAGCCACCCAAGGGCCCCAAGGGGAGGGTTTTGATATAAGTTTGGGGGATGGGTATGGACACAATCAGTCCATAACAAACACACTGGACTGGTAGTCCCTGGACTGGATGTATAGTTAAGGGCTCCCAAGGCCAACAATGTAAAACAAGATAGTATCTACTGATTTGAACCTAATGCAAGAATTTCAAAGACATTGATGGGATAGACTATCCCTTCTCCCACTTTGCCAAATTGGGGCTAACTATGCAAATGTTTTGTTGCTAGTGGACAAGATAGCTCCATTTTCTCTACTTCTTGAATCTGATCCCCTAAATTTGGAGCAGACTGGAAGCTAAGTCCAAACACATCTCATCTTGTTACCAACTACATGGACTAGCCTAGCCACTAAAGCAGAGAGATCTTCTTCAGGGGAAAGGTTTGAACTAAAATTAATGACTATTGAAAGAAAAGTGAAATTATTGCTGAGGGGAAAGGAGCCAACAAATGGCTTTTGCAGAAGGGAAAATCTAACAGTGTCCATGAGGCTTAGACAGAGACTTAGAATAAGAGAATAATATTCTGTCTTAGCTTAGACTCAGGTGCCTGTTCTAGGGGAAGCAGTCTGCCAAAACCTCTTCCTCTTTTGAAAAGCCAGGAAGTGAGATGAAGAAAAACAATCTACCAGGAACAGTCTACATTCTCAAAATGAATCAAAAAGTGGGAAGTTTTAACTATGACTATATAGAAAAATACTAATGTGGCTGTGTCTTTTGGTTTTTGTATCACAGGACATTATCCCTATGGAGGAGAACTGGCATTTCCAAGGAAGAGGTAGACTTGATTAATGATAGGTTGATTACAGTTCTTAATCATTCAGCAGATGTATGCTTAAAGTTCAGATAGCTTTAGATTCAGGAGGCAGAAGAATGATAAAAGTTGGTATAAAAATATAAGAAAATGTATGCTGATATTATTTACTGGTTTGGTTTCTGCTTGAAATCATACCTCTTCCTTACTAGTTATTGCAAATGCTTATTTAGAATCTGTGTGTACATTTCTTTTTTCTTTGAGAGAGAGAAAGCAGAGACAGAGCACGAGCTGAGGGAGAGGGGCAGAGGAGGAAGCAGGCTCCCCACTGACCAAGGAGCCCGATATAGGGTGGCATCCCAGGACCCCCGATCATGACCTGAGCCAAAGGCAGAGACTCATCTGACTGAGCCACCAAGGTACCCCTGTGTGTGCATTTCAATTGTACAGAAAGTTAATTTCTTTCAAAATAAGGATAGTTGTTTTGTTATAAAGAGGTCTTGACCCATAGATTAGAATGGTGGACTATATACTGTGACAGTTGACTCCCACAGGCCAGAAATGAGCCTGCATTGTTTTGCTAGTTACTGTATGGCACTGACCCCTGGACAAGGCATGAAACATATTGATTGATAGTGTTGTTTAGTAACCATAGGTCTGAGGAACTTTGGGGTAGTTGTGATTTGTACCACTTGGTCGACATTGAATATTAATATCATTGAGACCAGTGCTTTATAGCTGGTCTCAGCTCTGCTGTTGGGACTAGCTATTTAGCAGGAATATACCTATATGATCAGTAAAATGTAACAAACTCCACCCAAACTTTATTTTGGGCTTTTTGCTTGCATGATATTCTGTGCACACATCAGTGGCTCCTGATCTGGGAGAGAAACTGCATCTGGCCTCAACCTTTACGTAGGGCAAACAAAGCAGCCTACCCTAGCCTCTCTGGACCCCTGAGAGTGAGGCAGCCTTTGATGTGATGCAATCTTTATTTTAATGCCATCAATATATTATTTTTTTAATAGAGTATAAATTTGTAAGCATTGTGATTTTGAGTCTTGTGACTTTTCTTGAGCAATAAAACCCTGTTTATCACTGTTAATGCATGTATAGATATTATACATTAAAAATATTCTAAGAAAATAAGGGTGTGCAATATAGGTTATCATCAGGGACTCTGTTTAGAAGATAAGAAAAGATAGAAAGGATGACAAAAGGTTGTAATATTACCTAATTTAGGAGAAACATAATCAGAATATTTTGACTCCAGAACCCCACTACTTAAGAGGGGGTCAAAACTGGCTGTTCTTGTTCCAATTAGAACTATCCTCAACACATAGTAGTTAACTTGAAATTTTAAAACTTGACTAAACTTTCAGCTGTTATGATATCACACTGTGGTTGACCAAGAATTTGGTCAGATTCCAGAGAATTATCTTATGATATTTAAACTTAGAGTTTCCTATTAAATCCTAGAGTTTCCGTAACTCCAAGCTAAGGGCACCATGTTTCACATAGACGGTGGGGAAATTTAAGGAGAGATACTCATGAATAAATTGAATTGTTTGGTGAAATATTTTGTAGCATCCCACATGAGTTGAAATGGGAAGAATTTAGAAACCCTACCATAGAAAAATTTTCAGTTCTTAAATATAAGTTATCTAGGACTAGAGCAAAAGTTTCAACAGAGCATAATCTTAGATCCAACAGATAAGAATGAAAAAGAGATGGTATGTGACAATATTTTGAAAGGACAGTAGGAAAGCAACAAAAATCTTACCCTAAAATCATAGAAACCATATTCATAGCTGAACTAGGAACAAAAGTTTTCCTTAACTGAATGATCTATATGGGTGGAGGCCTGCTTTTCCTACTGGAAGACTGACCCTATAAACATAATTTAGAAAAAAAAAAAAAACATAATTTAGGTCCTGATATCATTTTCAACAATTAAATCATAGGACCTACTGAGTAATATAAGACAGACACTGTGGTTATTTGATGACTGAATAAACATGACACAGAAAAAGAACATACAGTACTTGGCTTTGATAAATAGTTCTCCACCCAAATACACATAAGGAGCAACTGCCATTAAATTTTGGATGACTCTGTCCACCAATTACTTGTAAGCAGAGTAGATAGGTCATCAGAGACAGTCTAAAATAAAACCTGATAGTCATTAGCCGGCAGTAGTTGAGCATTTTTGATGTGCTAGTACTTTTTTTGTTAAAGATTTTATGTATTTATTCATGAGAGAGACAGAGAGAGGCAGAGACACAGGCAGAGGGAGAAGCAGGGGAGCCCGATATGGGACCCCATCCCAGGACCCCGGGATCCCGACCCGAGCTGAAGGCAGATGCTCAACCACTGAGGCACCCAGGCGCCCCTGATATGCAAGTTCTTGCACTATGTGCTAGGTATAGGATGTGATTAACAATAATGCAATAGATAACATTATTATTACCTTTTCACAGATGAGAAAACTGAGAGCCATAAAGTCACTCCAGTTTTCTGACATCAGGCCATTGTTTAATGATCTGTGCACAGTGGCTAGTGGCAGCGAAGGAGAAAGAGTATCTGAAAGGAAAAAAGTGGCTCACTAGACTTTCATCACCAAAAGTGATTACTTCAAACGAAGAATTCGTAAGAATTTATTCTATCTCTTCTTCTATACATTAATTTATACATTATGCATAATTTATATGAATCACAGCACCAATTAAATTACCACTTTTATAAAGTATTTTATTCTCCATTCCACTCGTTTATTTCTTTCTTCTTCATCATCACTCAGTGTTAACTGTAAACTGTGCTTTGCACTAATATACTAAATCTTCGTCAAAGAATCAATCAAAAAGTCCTTACCTTGTGCTTTCCTGGTATGCTAAGGATTTTAACAGATCCCCACTCCCCTTCAATAAAGCAAAACAATCCCCACCTACACAAATTTTGAGAAGATGCACAACACAAAATAATGCAAAATTAAAATGTGTAAAACAGAGACTGAGCTGTCTGATAAAGAGGTGATTCTTTGATTACACATTTAAACTCCTATTCTGAGAGGAAAAAAAGTAACAAGAGAACCACTGAATTGACATTATGTAAGGTAGATGTTTTCAAATTTAACAGATAGGCATCTAATACATTTAATTGAAATTTTACATTTTAACCATTTTTGTTATATTAACCATTTTATTACATTTAGAAACAACATTTCTAAAGTCCCCAGTGTGTATTCAGGAGATGCTTCCAGTGGTTTTACTAGCACAAAAATAACTTTTAGTTTAAAAAAATTTTTGTGAGATATGACACCCACACTTGAATTTAACTAAGATCATAGTTCTTCAAGTGTTCTTGCTTTTAGTTAGTTACACTTTTCCGTATACATTCATACAATGTGCTTTATTAGCCAAATTTCCCACCATAAACAATCAACAGATAATTACTGAGCATTTGATGTGCTCACTTCAGCAGCACATATACTAATTACTGAGCATTTACTATTTATAAGACTTTGATGGACATTGTAAGAGAGAAAAGAAATAGATGACAGGTCATTTGCCTATGAAGAACTACACTGAGTGGGAGAGATAAAAAAACAAATGAAAAATGAATTCCTTTTAAAACATTCATCCCATTACTATCTTGACTCCACAAATACCTGACTCTGGCCACCCCTCACTTTCTTTTGCTGGCTCCTGTCACTCACCCTTTAATGTAACTCCTCCTCAATGTTCTCTTGTTCTCACTATACACGGTCACCCTAAATGATCTCAATTCTTCCAAGTCTTCAAATTAACGTCAATGCAAATGACTCCCATGTCTCTACCTCTTTGTGCTGTGGAATCACATTTCCAACTGCCTGCTGGATTCATTCCAGTGGACTTTGTGGTTATCTCCTTACATGCATCACATCCCAGGTCCAGAGCTAGGCTTCACTGGGCCAAGAATCCCGTCTACCTCTCTTGCTAGTTACTGGTTTAAATGAGCACAAAGCATTCTTTTAGGTCTCACACTGATTTAGTGCTGGGTATTGAGACTCAATCTAGGCATTGACAAGCAAATAAATGGAGAGCACCACATGGAGAGATGGCCTCTTTCTTCCTCAATATAGTGTAAGGGAGGAAAACTTGTTTTTTCTTCCTATCTACATTCTTCAGCTGGTATAATAATAAAATTGACATGAGACAGATTAGCAGGAGAAAAATCTAATTTCATACTAATGGGAGCTCATAAAGCTCAAAGAAGTGACAAAGCAGACAGTTTTTATACCTTTTAGACAAATAGAAAATAAATTTGTGGGCAGCCTGGGTGGCTCAGCAGTTTGGCGCCGCCTTCGGCCCCGGGCCTGATCCTGGAGACCCGAGATTGAGTCCCATGTTGGGCTCCCTGCATGGAGCCTGCTTCTCCCTCTGCCTGTGTCTCTGCCTCTCTGTGTGTGTCTCTCATGAATAAATAAATAAAATCTTTTAAAAATAATAAAAAGAAAAAAGAAAATAAATTTGTGAAGAACTGACAAGACAAGTTTGGGCATGGGATAGTAAAATACATGAAGAGGTTTGTATGCACTACTCATGAAGAGTGAGTGCATAACTAAGTTTGTTTATAAAGCCTTCTTAGCCCCGAATTTCTTATCTCTGGCAATCAGGGTGCCTTCTACCCTCCAGGAGCAAGGAGGGCACACTTCACATAGGCTATTTATTTTCTGTCTTGAGGGGGACAGAAGGTTAGAGTGCCTTTCGTGCACTGATTCTTTCTTAAGTAACTATAATTCAAAAGAATCTAGATGCCAAAGTGGCATATTTGGTGGTAGCATGCCCCAAACCCTATCAAACGTCTTATGCAGGTATGAGGCCAGAAAATTTGCAGGAATCATAAAAACTAGCCTAAGGAAGAGGTTGACACAAGAAAGAGGACAGAGCAAGAGAAGGGAAATGGAACTGGAGCCCATCCCACTTCTGGATTTCTGATTGTGAGCCCAATACTATCCTTATTATTCCAGCCTGTTTAAGGGCTTATGTTGCTTGTAGCCAAAAGCATTCTAGTTCATATACTCATTGTTGGTTAATGGAATCATCATATACACACTCACACTAGAAATCAAAGACACTGGAGATGCCTCCCTCTTTCACAATCATATTGCTCTGTTGTTTTTGACTCCATAATCTATCTCACCATAGCTCCTCTTTTTTATTCCCTGTTGTCATCCCCCATGGCCATTACCTCTGACCTACAACATTGCAATGCTTCCTAACTGGAGTCTCTCTACTTTTAATCTTTCCTCTTCTTTCAATTCATTCAACGTGTTTCTTTCTTCTAGTAAGTTTTTAAAACATAGAATGAAAACAGATTTTTAAAAATAAAACATAGACAAGATTGATGCTATAACTTTGCAGGATTCCAATGGATTTCATTGCCTATAACAATATTTCCTAAATGTGTTCCATACAACAATAGTTTCAGGAAAATATCAAAGAAAGGGCTTTGTGATTAAATACATTTAGAAATTTCATCTGTGGTAGCCAAATTCTGTGATAGTCCCCAATGATCCTTCCTGTCTTCTGGTACTTACTCCGTTCTGTGATGCCTTCCCATACTCAATCAGGATTGGTTTATGTGAGCACTAGATTATGGTAGAAATGATGATATGTCAGTCCAAGGTTAGGTCATAGAGGTTAGCTTCTGTATTGGTTTTTCTTGGATCACTCATCATGGGGAAGCCAGTTGCCATTTCATGAGAGGAGATCCATATGGCAAAGAACCAAGGCCTTCAGCCAACAGCCAGGGTCTACCTGATAAGCTTATAATCTTTCTCTACTGGGGTGCTTAAAAGAGCAATGATGGAGGAGCCTTTCCCTCCTTACCACCCTGTCCATTGAGCCTCCACAGATTAACACAACAGATTGTACTGGAATAGAAAAATAATTATTTATAAAGGAGAACTATAATATGCAAGAGACAAGAGTTAACATATCAACTAACTTGAATTTTCCTTTATATCCCAGAAGGAAAAGCACCCAAAGACTTCATTGGGAGGGAGCCCTCATGGGGCTGTTCCCTCCATTCCTAACAGGATAGTCCAGGCCCTTGCCCTTGCCTCTGCTCCAAACATCTCCTCTTCAAGATAATCCTACAACCCCACACTATCCTTGGAAAAAAACCTGGCCCTGCTCTTTCAATAGGAAAAGATTTCTTCTCTGGACCTTTCTCCTACCATCTCCCTACAATCTAGGCCATATTGTTTCAAAAAGGGACTCTAAGAGAAGAAGTCAGCTCAAATCACTACAAGAAGTCTAACTATATTGCCTATTTTTAAAAATTTTTTATTTATTTATGATAGTCAGAGAGAGATTGAGAGAGAGAGAGAGAAAGGCAGAGACACAGGCAGAGGGAGAAGCAGGCTCCATGCACCAGGAGCCCAATGTGGGATTCTATCCCGGGTCTCCAGGATTGCGCCCTGGGCCAAAGGCAGGCGCCAAACTGCTGCGCCACCCAGGGATCCCTATATTGCCTATTAATACTAATCTTCTGCTGAGTAAGAATTTTTCATCTGTGGGGTACCCACTCTTAGTGATTCTGGTCTCAAGTAATTTTCTGAACTTCAACTAGATGAGCAGCAACACTGCCAGTCCTTTGGTCATTTGGAGGTAAGTATATCTCCCAGGACCTTGCATTAATGATTTATCTTGAAGATATCAAAGTCTAAATTCATACTGAAGAAAGAATGTGCCCTCTGTCATCAAGATTCCCTGTTGTGCTAATAAGTTCCCAGTGGTTTCTTTCCTACTCCTCCAAGTAGCTTAAGCCATTACAAAATTAGTGGCTTTTAAAGTCTTCCTTCTCTTTAACTCAGAGACTGGCACCAGCCTCAGTTGTGTTCTTTAGACTCAGACACTCCTCCTGATAAGAGATGAGAAGGATGGGCAGCCCCGGAGGCGCAGTGGTTTAGCGCCGCCTTCGGCCCAGGGCCTGATCCTGGAGACCCGGGATTGAGTCCCATGTTGGGCTCTCTGCGCGGAGCCTGCTTCTCCCTCTGCCTATGTCTCTGTCTCTCTCTCTCTCTCTCTTTGGGTCTCTGTGAATAAATAAATAAATTCTTTTTTTTTTTTTTAAAGATTTTATTTATTTATTCATGATAGTCACACAGAGAGAGAGAGAGGCAGAGACACAGGCAGAGGGAGAAGCAGGCTCCATGCACTGGGAGCCCAACGTGGGATTCGATCCCGGGTCTCCAGGATCGCGCCCCGGGCCAAAGGCAGGCGCCAAACCGCAGCGCCACCCAGGGATCCCTAAATAAATAAATTCTTAAAAAAAAAAAAAAAAAAGAGATGAGAAGGAAATTGTTGATACTTTCCATCATTAGGGCATGGTCTAATGAAAGCAAGAATGGAAAAGATCAGGGAAAGGGTATCTGGTTGGCTCAGTCAGAAGAGCATGTGATTCTTGATTTTGGGTCATGAGTTCTAGACCCGCATTGGGTATAGAGATTACATAAATGAACTTAAAAAAAAAATCAGAGAAAAACAAACAAGTTGATAGCTTAAATGCATAACTCCAGGAGAATATTTTCATGTTTATTCACTCAAATACTATTTATTGAGTGCCTGCTATATGGCAGGCATTCTGGGTACAAAGACAAGTAAGATGTAAAACATGTACCACATGATTCTCTGAGAATTCATAGCTTAATAGAGGATTGATTATTGATAAATTGCTTGGCCAGATGTTTTAATCTCCAGTCTAATCCTCAGTTTGCTAAGTGAGCCCCTTTGATTTCCTTGTCCTCAAATTCCTTGTCCACACTTAGTAAAACTTCCTCAGAGTCTACATTCGTAAGTGTACAATATTTGATTTGGACAAATATGTGATCTTTAATTCCTGCTTCCTAAATCAATTTCAAAGATAGACTAAGATTCCTCTTTTTTTTTTTTTTTTTTTTTTTAGATTTTATTTATTTGACAGAGAGCGAGCACAAGCAGGAGGGGTGGCAAGTAGAGGGAGAAGTAGGCTCCCCACTGGGCAGAGAGCCCAACAGGGGCCTCCATCCCAGGATCCTATATCATGACCTGAGCAGAAGGCAGATACCAACCAACTGAGCCACCCAGGTGCCACTCAAGATTCCTCTTTAAAACTAGATCAAATCCTAAGCAGCTAGCTCTATGTCACCTTCTCTTGGTTGCCTTTGGTTGCCAAGAACTAAAAGGTTCAGGAAGCATTCTTTCAGAGAGAGAGAAAAAGAAAACAAAATAAAAAACAAGAATAAATGAATCTTAGCTATTGTGGAACCTAAAGTCCCAAAAGTTTAAGAAAAGAAAAGCCTCTAGGGGCTGGCTGGCTAATTTGGTAGAGCATGTGACCCGGGTTGTGAGTTGGTATGCCTTGCCGGGTGTAGAGTTAGTTTACTTAAAAAAAAAAAACAAACACACACACACACACACTTAAAAAAAGAAAGAGAGCTTCCAACCAGAGTCCAGGCCAGTCTTGTTCTCTGGCATTCAGACTCCTTTCAATCCCTTTGTAAGTCTCAACCAAGTGTTCAGATACAATCATTTAGTGAGGGATAAGTAGGACATTTGTCTACTCCTCTTCCTACCAGCCAGTACTATCAAACAGTATTTGCATTTCCATGGTAACTCCAAACCACTCCCCTTTGTCCTCCTTCATTATGGATTCTTTTTTTAAAATATATTTTTAAAAGATTTATTTATTTATTTGAGAGAGAGAGAGAGAGGCAGAGACACAGAAGGAGGGAGAAGCAGGCTCCATGCCGGAAGCCCGACACAGGACTCGATCCCAGGACTTGATCCCGGGTCTCCAGGATCCCAGGACTCCAGGATTGCGGGACTCCAGGATCACGCCCTGGGCCAAAGGCAGGCACTAAACCGCTGAGCCACTCAGGGATCCCCTTCGTTATGGATTCTGATGCCTTTCCACTTTCTTTCCTATAAGGTACAGTTGAGAGAAACAGGATGGCTAAAATTGGAAAGAGGAGCCAGTGTGTTCCTACAGAGCCACTGATTAATTATAAATTAGCATTTTTCAACATAACATGATGGAGAGCTATGACATGGAAAACAGTTCCCATATATTATGTTATATAGAAAAATAATAAAACTTGCTTTGACCTCATTTTCTTCTCATTATCCCTTTTCTCCTTTATCGCATTTTGCAGGTTTTTGTCTTTTTATTGAATTTACATTTTCCATTGTGTCCTTTATCTCACCAGTTCTCCTTTTCCCTTTTTTTTACACTGCTTAGTACATTGTAGAAATGCATATTTCTAAATTTGTTATGCTGTACTTTTTGTTCTTTAATAGATACTGGGCAAAAGGAAGAGTTTAGGATACAAGACATTTGTGTTATATTCATTTTCTGCCTCAGTAGAGAAATAGTGCCTTCTAGTGTTTGCAGTAACATTTTGTATTTGCACCATTTCCATTCTGAAAAGTAAAATGATAGTTACTTTTCATAGTTCTACTTATTTGTTAAATATATTAATAATATTTTCATTTTAGAGACTTAAAAGTAAGGACCATAAAACATTTCTTTAATGAGTTGATAATAGCACTTAGTCCAAATATGTGAAAGGATTAGAAAAATGTATCCTACTTAATGCATTGCCCATTTAACTGACATCAGTCACCAACAGGTGAGGAAACAAATCACAAAAATTTGATTCATGATATTGCCAGGACTCTAAAAAGATACCATAAATAGAGAATTGCAAAAATGCTTGAAGGCACCATGAACAGGAAATATTACAGAAGGGTTGCTCAAGGTATCCTTTTTGGATTTTGAAATTTTTTTAAAGATTTTATTTATTCATGAGAGACACAGAGAGAAGGCAGAGACACAGGCAGAAGGAGAAGCAGGCTCCCTGCAGGGAGCCCAACGTGGGACTAGATCCCAGGAACTCTGGGATCATGCCCTAAGCTGAGGGCAGACGCTCAACCGTTCAACCACTCAACCGCTGAGCCACCCAGGCATCCCTTGACATGGGTTTTGAAAGGATTTGACTGACATGTCTTCTTTGGTTCTGCTGCTCCTAAGTCACCTCTATTTCTCCTACAACTGGCCATGTTCTTTGGGAGAAGAGCCGTTCTCTCAGAGAAGCAAATATATTCCTTACGCAATTTATCATTTGTGAGAAGTTAACTGTTGTCCAGTATTTCCCAATTTCCTGTGGCTGGATAAGCATTCCCTGAAATGGATTCTCACTTGTTGACTATTATGAAAACATGAGGAATAAGTATGTGAATGTGTATTATCTATGTATTGTATTAGGGTTCTCTAGATATACAGATGCAAATATAGATATATATACATATATATATAATTATATACATGTTTATGTTTTTATGTATCTACATATACACATATCCTAATGGTTCTGTTTCTACATATCTTTATTTTTTTAATGACATTTTTAAAAGATTTTTAAAAATTTATTTGAGAGAGAAAACACACAAGCAGAGGAAGGGCAAAGGGAGAGGAAGAAGCAGACTCCCTGCTGAGCAGGGAGCCTGGTGAGAGGCTTGATCCCAAAACCCCAGGCATCATGACTAAGCCACCCAGGTGCCCCTATATATTTATATTTATAAAGAGATTTGTTATAAGCAATTTGCTCATGAAATTATGGAAGCTGACAAGTCCCTGGATCTGCAGGGTAAGTTGGCATCTGGAGATGGAGAAGAGCTGATGGTACAATTCTAGTCCAAATTCAAAGCCTGAGAACTAGGAAAACCAATTTTCAATTCCAATTCAAAGCCTGACAGGCTTGAGACTCCAGGAAGAGTTGGTGTTTCAGTTTGAGTCCAAAAAGAAAAAATTCTCCTTTACTTGAGGGAAGGTTAGCCTTTGTGTTTTATTCAAACCCTTCAACTGTTTGGTTGAGGCACATCCACGTTTAGGGGGATGTGCTTTACTTAGTCCACTGATGCAAATTTTAATCTCGGGACCCTGGGTGGCTCAGCGGTTGAACGTCTGCCTTCTTCTCAGATCGTGATCCTGGAGTCCGGGAACGTAGTCCCGCATTGGGCTCTGCCTAGGTCTCTGCCTCTCTCTCTGTCTCTCATGAATAAATACATAAGTCTTTAAAAAAAAATGTTAATCTCATCAGAAACACCTTCACAGATACACCCAAAATAATGTTTGGCCAAATACCTGGGCACCCCATGGCCCAGTCGAGTAGATACATAAAATCACAGGTATTATCATCATATACATATTAAAATATGTTTCTTTGTCCTGCATACTCTTTAAAATGTTTACAGCATAATTGTTTTATAATGAGCATATTGTTTTAGTATTCGTTGTTTGAGTCTTATAAATTTCTTTCTTCAAAGAAGTAGACTGTACAATCTCTAAATGAGTTATTGTAGACAGTGTCTTTACTCCACAAATAACTGGAAAGAATATGGAGATAATATTCATTGAGTACTAACCATTTATTTGGAATTAGTTGTTTGTACATTTAATTTTCACAGTAATCAACTGAGGTAGGTAAGATTACTATTATTTTAGAGCAAAGAAACAGAGACTTAGGTTAAATAACTTGCTCCAAAGGAGCAGAATATGATTCTAGAAATAGAAACTGATATTAGGGATGCCTGGATGACTCAGCAGTTGAGTGGCTGCCTTCAGCTCAGGGCATGATCCCAGAGTCCCCAGATCGAGTCCCGCATTGGGCTCCCTGCATGCAGCCTGCTTCTCCCTCTGCCTGTGTCTCTGCTTCTCTCTCTCTCTCTCTCTCTGTCTCTCATAAATAAATAAATAAAACCTTAAAAAAAGAAACAGATTTCAAAAGCCCATATTCTTTCTACTCAATTTATCATTAACAAGCTATATTACTAAAGCAAACTAATTAACTTCTTAAGGCCTTGCAAATTTCTTATTTGCAAAATGACTATGAACTGGGTGATTTTTTTTAATTTGTTTTTTAAGTAATCTACACTCAACATGGGGTTCAGACTCAACTCTGAGATTAAGAGTTACATGCTCTGCAGACAGAGCCAGCCAGGTGCCCCTAAACTAGATGATTTCTTAGGTCTCAATTGTTAGAGTTCATGGCAGACATTTCCAATTATCTACCCAATATCCATTAACCTATTCATCCTTGCAAATAAAATAGAGACAAACTCATTTAACACACTTTCACCTTTACCCTTATTCCTACCTGAATTCAGACATGATGCTAAAAGAGAAACAGCATGTCCCAATTCCTTGGTGCAATATTTGTTTTCTACTGTTCTCCTAGCTAACAATCTTTTCAATTTCATTCCAGGGTCTAATGTTGGCCTTCAAAGTACAGACAGTGTGTTCACCCCAGGGTAGAATCAAAATGAGTATAGTTGTGCCAAAATAAATATACATATATTTAAAACCATAGTGTTTTCCTGAACACAGGGAAAATTTTGTCATTGAAGCAATTTGGAAAATACAGAAATATTGGAAATAAGAAAAAATAAACCTGTTATTCCTTAATTAAGAGAGAGAGAAAACCACTTTTGAAAATTTTGCTGTGTTTGAATTTCACTTCTGGTTATAGTGGAATAATCAACTGTAAACCTGCGTTAAACATATTCAGCAACTATTTTCAGACAGTGTACAATTAACAGCGTAGACTGCAGTTTCTGAGAGAAAGAAAACTCATGAAGTGAGTCTCATGATTGGTCAGCTCTCTGCATAGGGAAAATTTCCTAACTATAGTGCAGAGAGTTTGAATTTGCAAAGAGCATAGAGATCCTGCTGAACTGAGAAGGCAGACATGACACTCTGTGGCACCTTGGGTTGGCTAAAATCTCAGGGGCAAGGCTTTGGAGAGGTAAAGGTACAGCTGTACATAAAGGGGGGTTCAGATACATTTACATATAGCTATCTAGATCTATAAAGCTATATATTGTTTTTGTTACACTGAACTATATAGCACTACACACACATACATATGTAGCAACAGAGCAGCGGGGGAGAACAGCTAGGTATAGATATATAAATATATATAGTTATATATTTCCTATCAACACAGAAAAAGAATTTGATAAAATAACCATTCATGACATAAATTCTCTTATCAAATTAAAAATAGAAATGTTCTGGGACGCCTGGATGGCTCAGCAGTTGAGCTCCGCTTTCAGCTTAGGGCGTGATCCTGGGGCTCAGTGATCGAGTTCTACATCAGGCTCCCTGGGGGGAGCCTGCTTCTCCCTCTACCTATGTCTCTGCCTCTCTCTGTGTCTCTCACAAATATTTTTTAAAAATAGAAATTTTCTTAGTCTGTGTAGAAACATGTACAAAAACTGCAGATAATATCACTTCTTGATGGACAAAGGAATGCTTTCCCTCTAAGACTGGGCATAAAGATAGGATATCCACATTCAACATATCTAGTATTATTGTATCAGAGGTCTTAGCTGATGCAATAAGGCAAGAAAAAAAGATACAGAAATTAAAAAGGAAGAATAAAAGTGTCTCTATTGACAGATCACATTATTGATTGCTTACATAGAAAATTAGAGGATATCCCAAAAAAAGTGCTATATATTTTTTTAAGATTTTATTTATTTATTCATGAGAGACACAGGCCAAGGGAGAAGCAGGCTCCATGCAGGGAGCCTGATGCGGGACTCAATCCGGGACTCCAGGATCATGCCCTGGGCCAAAGGCAGGTGCTAAACCGCTGAGCCACCCAGAGATCCCAAAAGTGCTATAATTAAGAACAAATTTCGCAGGGAATCAGGGTTAGAGAATCACTTGTATGTCAATATGACAGCAACAAACTACTGGAAAATAAAAAAAATTTAAATGCTATTTATGATAGTATTTAAAAATAACATAATTAGGAATAATTTAACAAAAGGTGCCTAAGACTTCTTCACTGAAGAAAAGTAAAGCATGACTGGGAGAAATTAAAGATCTAAATAACAGAAAAATATAACATATTCATGAATTGAAAGATTCAAAATTGTTAAGAGATCAGTTGTACCTAAATTGGTCTATAGAATCAATGCAATCTTAATCTAAGTGTCTGAAAACTCTTTGGAGAAATAGACAAGCTCGTTTTTAAATTTATATGGAAATGTAAGAAACTAAAATAAAACAATTTTGGATAACCTATGTTATTTCAACACTATCTGTTGAAAGAGTTTTGTTTCCCCATTCCATTACTTTGATGCTCTTGTCAAAAATAAACTGATCTGGGACACTTGGGACATCTTCAAAAAAAAAAAAAAAAACTGATCTTATAAGTGTGGATCTATTAAGGCGCTATTCTGTTCCATTGATCTATTTATTGATTTTATGCTGGTACCACACTATCTTGATTGGTCTATATGACTGTTGTTTGTATGACTGGTTCTAGAGCCTGTAGTCCACAGGGCAAGTACTCAGGAAAGGAAAATGGATGTGAAGTGGGGGAGGCAAGAACAAATTGAAATTTGTAAGGTTGAGCTGGATGCCAATAAGATGGACTGGAACTTAGGTAGGCCTTTTATCGCCTTCCAATTTTAATGATGGGGGTGCATGCAAGGAATCCAGCTGCTGCCTTTTATCTAAGAGCTATTCAGGTACCCTCCCCAGGAGGCAAAGAAGCTGCAGGAGGAGATCTGGCAGGAGCTAGAGTTGCTGTACTGTCCACACCAGCAGATAAGAAACAACTGTAACATTTGCTGGTGCTCTGCACTGACATTACAAGTATAGGAAGAAAATAGCTGCTACTTCACTTCTGCTTTCTAAATCTCATGCAAAGAAATCCCTCATGGCCCTGGAACTATGTGTTGGGCAACTATTCTCCATAGTTCTCTCATTTTTTTAAAAGACTTTATTTATTTATTCATGAGAGACACAGAGAGAGAGAGGCAGAGACATAGGCAGAGGGAGAAGCAGCCTCCCTGCAGGGAGCCCGATGTGGGACTCGATCCCAGGACCTCAGGATCATGCCCTGAGCCAAAGGCAGATGCTCAACTGCTGAGCCACCCAGGCGTCCCTCTCACTTTTCTATACATTTTTAGAGCAAAGGCAGTGTCAGACTTTATTTGGGAATATCATTTATTTCTTATTTCTTTATTTATTTTGGGGGAGTGGCAGGCAGACGGAAAGGGAGAAACAGACTACCCACTGAGCAGGGAGCTCAACATGACCCTGAGATCATAACCTGAGCATGATCATGGCAGATGCTTAACCATCTGAGCCATGGGAATGCCTCGGAATATCTTTTAAGAGATATTTGTCTAGTGAACAGCCTTGAAAGAAAGAGGTAGTGTCTCCCTCTGGGACAGAAGTTACATTTACTTGCTCTCCAATATAAGACAATAATGTAATAATGACATTTCCAAGGCAAAGGTTGGGCAGGTTTGCTTGCTGCTCATTATAAAAGACTGGGAGTTTTCCTAAACTGAAAGTCCCTTAGCTGTGACACAAACCTATGACATATGTAGCACCCACCTGAGTCCACCTCCATGTTGCCCCTGCAGGGCTTGGTGGGGGTGGGCATGAGGGCAAAAGGAGCTGTATGAACATGAAGCTCATGCTGACTGCTTATGCCATGAGAAATAAAGTCCTCTATCTCTAACCTGGGTATCTCACGTCTTACACCAGATCCATGAACTCTGGCAGACTTTTAAGAGGGTAAAATCTGGAAAATGTGGTTCCAGCTTCAATAAATTTGTGTTGTATCACAACACAAATCCACTGCAGAGAGACAAAGGGAGAGAGGTCTAAGGGACAAGAGAAGGAGGGAGTATGTGGTAAAATGTTAGCAATTGGTACATCCAGATGAAAGCTATGTGGGTGTTCATTACACTATTTTTTTTTTTTTTGAGAAAGAGAGAGAGAGCAGGGGAAGGGCAGAAGAGAGGGAGAGAGAGAACCCTGGGCAGACTCCACACTCAGTGCAGAGCCCGCATGGGGCTCAATCTCACGACCTTGAGATCATGACCTGGGCTGAAATCTAGAGTCAAACGCTTAACCGACTGAGCCACCCAGGTTCCCCCTATACTATTCTTTCAATTGAAATTTTACAAAGTAGAAAGTCAAAAGGGAAATATCACCCAGACTGCTATGTGAGACAGTAGAGTGGGAAGAGTTGAAGCAGGGATCTTAGTTTGGAAGTCTTAAGGAGAGAGCCAAACCACAGAAATCTAGGAGCCATTTTATCAACTTTCTTTCCCACATCCAAACTATCACCAGGTCACCGGGTTAATGTAACCTCCTAGTCAGCTTAAATTTGGGCAGAATCTCTGCTTCAGTACCAATACTTAGATTAGGGAAAGGCTAATAAAATTAGCCTAATTGGTGATCCTGCCTCCAATCCAGCCCTCTCCAAGTCATCATCCAAATTGTTGCCAGGATAATCTTCAAAGATCTTTTCTGACCAGGTCATTTCCCCACTCAAAACCCTCAGTAGCCAGGACAAAGTTCAAATTCATTTACATGGCCCACATGGCCTCATGATCTGGACCACACACTTGACTTACACATGCACCAGAACAATGGTCACATCTTTGTTTCCCATACACATCACACTCTTGTACATAGTGTTTCTGCTGTCTGGAATATTATTCCCACTTTGACTTCTCGAGAACCTGTTCATCCTTTCATATCTGGTGACTGCATCACTCACTGGTGCTGAGACACTTTCCCAAACCTTGCAGTGAGAATTTCCTCCTCTGCACTATTTCATAGCCTTGCACATACTTCAATTGTTTTACACATCACACACCGTTATTTTATTGACATGGTTGTCTTCCCAACGAGGCTGTGTCTTACAGAGACTGACTCATAGTTGTAATCCAATGCAAAGGACAAGTACTCCATGTGGCAGGTGTTCTAGAACAGCTCGTTGAAGTGAACTAAAAATCTTGTCACATTAAGAGAATTTAGGAAGAGCAGTGAAGAGATGAAATACTGAAAATGCCAAGCATAAACTTTGCGTGGCTGAATTCTAGGATGCCCACCCAAAGAGTCAGCTCTGAGTCACATCTTTTGAGGTTTGAAAACACATAAATGAAGCAACTGAATGTAGCATTTTAACCACTTACTTTTAAGAGGATTTCTTGCTAGCTACTTGGGGAAATACAAAATGATGGCAAATATCTTTTTTTTTAAACAGGAAATCTATGGAAATTCAAATCGAGTGTTAAAATATAAGGCTAGTTTATGAACAGAGAGAATGAATAACTTGGAAGGAGCAAGATGGTATAAACAAAATTTCTATTATTAATATAGTATCTTTTTTTCTTGCATTATCATTTTGTACTCTCTGAGAGCTAGAACTCAATTTCTATTCCTATCATTTGAAAGGTCCTCCAGGGCAGCCCCAGTGGCACAGTGGTTTAGCCGCCTGCAGCCCAGGGTGTGATCCTGGAGACCCGGGATCGAGTCCTGTATCGGGCTCCCTGCATGGAGCCTGCTTCTCCCTCTGCCTGTGTCTCTGCCTCTCTCTCTCTCTCTCTCTCTGTGCCTCTGTGAATGAATAAATAAAATCTTTAAAAAAAAATTAAAAGATGAAAAATCCTCCAAAAAATCCTTTAGATTTTTTTTAATCTAAAAAAGCTGAAGTCAGATAAAGATAGAATAGAGTAGTGGTTGCTAGAGGCTGGAGGTGGGTGGAGGAAGTGGGGAGATATTGGTCAAAGGGTACAAACTTCCAGTAATAAGATGGCTAATTTCTAGGGATCTAATGTATAGAATGGTGATTACAGCTAATAATACAATATTATATATTTGAAAATTGCTAAAAGAGTAGATCTTGGGCAGCCCCGGTGGCCCAGCAGTTTAGCGCCGCCTTCAGCCCAGGGCCTGATCCTGGAGACCCAGGGTCGTGTCCCATGTCAGGCTCCCTGCTTCTCCCTCTGTCTGTGTCTCTGCCTCTCTCTCCCTCTGTGTCTGTCATGAACAAATAAATAAAATATTTTTTTAAAAAAAAAGAGTAGATCTTAAATGTTCTCACCACAGAAAAAGAAATGGTAATTATGTGACAGGATGGAGGTGTTAGCTAATTCTTTGGCAGTTATCATTTTTGCAATATATGTGTATAGTTTAAATTTACCCAATGTAAGATATGTCACTGATATCTCAATGAAGCTGGAAAAAAAGGTCTTTGTTTCATCAATAAAGTTGTTGAATTACTGCCTGAAACTTTATATTTTACAAGAAACATTGTAAATAGGATATTTTGTAGCTACTATTTTTTATGCAGCAGAACAGCTCTAAAATGCGTTAAGGGGATCCCCGGGTGGCTCAGCGGTTTAGTGTCTGCCTTTGGCCCAGGGCATCCTGGAGTCCTGGGATCAGGTCTCACATTGGGCTCCCTGCATGGAGCCTGCTTCTTCCTCTGCCTGTATCTCTGCCTCTTTGTGTCTCTCATGAATAAATAAATAATAAATATTTTTTAAAAATAATAAAATAAAATGCTGTGAGATAGGCAAAATAATTTTAAAAGCAAGATTTTGTACCAAACTGTCTATGATATGTTTTAATAAATTAGTCCAAAAATACTACCTTGTAATATTAATATTTAAGAGAACCAATAGGGCAGCCCTGGTGGCGCAGTGGTTTAGCGCCGCCTGCAGCCCAGGGCGTGATCCTGGAGATCCTGGATGGAGTCCCACGTCAGGCTCTCTGCATGGTGCCTGCTTCTCCCTCTGCCTGTGTCTCTGCCTGTGTCTCTGCCCCTCTCTCTCTCTGTGTCTCTCTGAATAAATAAATAAAATCTTAAAAAAAAATTAAAAAAAATAAGAGCACCAATACATAAAGGCAGTGTCAGGAAAATTGATGTCCTCAGCAAGAAGAACAAGGAACAGAAGGTGTAATGATAACAGATGAATGAGGAAAAAGAATTCATCAGTTCCTACTTTGCTTTCATTTTCCATCACAAAGAATTATCCTCAAATTAGAAAAGGTAAGAGCTACACATGAAAGGCAGGTGAGGATGTGAGAAAGCATCCAGCTCTTTAGTGTAACTTCACCTCTCTGGTGTACTAAGAAAACTTGAAATGTGGTGGTAACTTTGTTGGGAACGGGAAAAGTGCCAGAAGACTGGAGATGGACAAATGTCCTCATTTTCTAAAAGAAGAAACTATCAGCCTGTGAACACATTTTTTTCCTTGGCAAAATTCTGGAATGGAAAATTAGACAAATGGTTTGTGAATCTTTTTAAAAGTGGTGAAAATAAGACACAGCATGAATTCACTAAAAAACAAGTGGATCTAAATGAAGCATTCTTCCTTTCTAATAGGGTTCCTATTCTCCCTGGTCTGACCCCTTCAGGGTGACACGAGGGAAGAAGGTGGGCGTAGGAGTGGAATGAGGCTGAATTCCCTTCCCAGCTCCCCTACTTACCAAAAGTGAGACTTGGCCACTCAAATTCTTGGAGCCTGTCTTTTAACCCAAATGTGATGGAGCTTCTTTGAGCTGGCTCTGCTCTCACCCAGGGACTTACTTGAGACCAGTCTCACATGTGTGGTCTTATTACAAAACAATTCAAACTTTGAAGGCATTGATAAATAATAGGGATTATGTTATACATGACACAACAAAACTTCTCAAAAATCCCCTTAACTAACCTGACTCTTTCCCTAAAATTCTTCCCCTCAGGAATCTACATCATCTCCTTCACTTTAACTCCCTCAAAACAAACAGACAAAACACCAAAAAATTCCACTCTACACAGCTTCTCCAGGTATATTTCTGCTTTCAATAAAATGCCAATATTTAGGAAATGAATTTGTGCTTAGCTAAAACCAGACCATACTCATGTGTACCCTAGGGAGCCTGAATTTGGTCACATCAAAAATTAAAATTATAATACCTATGTCAGAAACTTTGATAGGACTAGCTTACCAATTATATGTGAAAAAGTTTTGGTCTCATCACACAATAAGTAGTAGCCATTATTATTCATCACTACTCTCACTGCTGTGATAGAGCAAGAAAATGGTACGGACTCTGTATATCCTTATTTTTTCAAGGTGTTTGACTAATCTTCATGGAAAAGGAGGGTTGGATGATAGTACAGTTCACTGGAAGTTGAAACATTTCACAAAGGTGAAATAGAAGTTTCTAGTAGTTTGTCAGAGGCCTCTATGATCCTATGCTGTTAAACATTTTCATGAATCACTTAACATAAAGGAGGGTATTAGACACATGCTCATCAAATTTGTAGTTAATATAAAATGGGGGGTGGTGGTGAATAGATGACAAGCTTAATGACAAAACCAAGATTCCAGAAAATCTGAAAAGGGTGATACAAAAAAGCATTTTAATATGGGTTAATGTAAAGTCAAGTTTCCCCCAATGGTTACCTCTTACATAATTATAGTGCAAAAACAAAACCAAGAATCTGACATTAGTACAAAGTGTGTGTTTAATTCTGTGTCATTTTCTCATGTGTAGATTTGTGTAACCACTGCTACAATCAAATCTATTGGTGTTGACATTTTAGCTTACCTCCCTTTATGTTCCTTTACCATCCCACATTTATAGTATAACTGTCTTAAATACTTCCTCTATATACATTGAGAACCACATTAGACAGTGTTATAATTTTTGTTTCAATGGCCAAACAGAAAACCCATTACAAAGGAAGACTGTTTTATTTACCTATATTTTGCTCTTTTTTAAAAAAATTTTATTTATTTAGAGAGAGAGAGGCAGAGACACAGGCAGAGGGAGAAGCAGGCTCCATGCACCGGGAGCCCGACGTGGGACTCGATCCCGGGTCTCCAGGATCGCGCCCTGGGCCAAAGGCAGGCGCCAAACCGCTGCGCCATCCAGGGATCCCTCTTTTTTTTTTTTTTTTTTTAAGATTTTATTTATCCATTTGACAGAGCACAAGCAGGGGAGGAGCAGAGGGAAAGAGAGAAGCAGGCTCCCCATGGAGCAGGAAGCCCAATGAAGGACTTGATCCCAGAACCCTAGGACCATGACCTGAGCCAAAGGCAGACCCTTAACCAACTGAGCCATCCAGGTGCCCTATTTTACTCTTTCTGTGTTCTTTCTTCCTTTCTGATGTTACAAGATTCTTTTATCATTTCCTTTCTATTTAAAAGAGAACTTCCAGGGGTATCCCGGGTGGCCCAGTGGTTTAGTGCCGCCTTCAGCCCGGCGTGATCCTGGAGACCCAGGATCGAGTCCCACGTTGGGCTCCTGGCGTGGAGCCTGCTTCTCCCTCTGCCTGTGTCTCTGCCTCTCTCTGTGTGTCTCTCATGAATAAATAAATAAAATCTTTTTTAAAAAATAAAATAAAAGAGAATTTCCAGGGATCCCTGGTTGGCTCAGCGGTTTGGTGCCTGCCTTTGGCCCATGGTGTGAGCCTAGAGTCTCAGGATCGAGTCCCACATTGGGCTCCTTGCATGGAGCCTGCTTCTCAACCTCTGCCTATATCTCTGTCTCTCTGTGTCTCTCATGAATAAATGAATAAAATCTTTAAAAATAACTAAATAAAACTTCCCTTAGCTACCTACCCTTTTAGGGTAGGTCTAATTTCATGAATTTGATGTCATATTCTTTTAGTTCTCCATCTCAGTATGTCTTGATCGATGCTTACTTCTGAAGGATATTGCTTCTGGATAGAGAATTCTGATTTGACTCTTCTTCTCTTTCATAACTTCATAATGTTTTGCCATTTACTTCTGGTTCTACAGTTGCTGATACAAAATTTATTATTCCAATTGTTTACTCTATATAATATTTCATTTCTCTGAGTGCTTTCAAAATTCTCCCATGTCTTCAGTTTTCAAAAGTTTGACTATGATATGCCTTGACATAGATTTCTTTAAGTTTATCCTGTTTGGAGTTCAGTCAGTTTCTGACAACTACTTATGGGTTTTTTGGTTGGTTGGCTGGTTGGTTGGTTGGTTTTGCCAAATTCAGGAACTTTTCAGTTCTTTAACAAATACTTTTTCAGCCCTATTTTCTTCTACTTCTCTGTGTAGGACTCTGAAAACATGACCATTAGTCTTTTTTGTTATAAGCCCACAAGTCCTCAAGATTGCTAATTTTTCTAAAAATTCATTTCCTCTCATTGTTCAGACTGGGTAATTTCTTTTTAAAGCGTTTTATTTATTTATTTAGAAATAGAAAGTGCAAGCAGGGGTAGGGGCTGACAGAGGGGGGAGAGAAAATCCCAAGCAGACTCCATGCTGAATGCAGAGCCCTACATGAGGCTCCATCCCAGGAACTCTGAGACCATGATCTGAGATGAAATCAAGAGTCAGTCACTTAACTGACTGAGCCACCCAGGCACCCTAGACTGGGTAATTCCTAATTCTTCTATCTTCAAGTTCACCAATTCTTCATCTGTCCTCTCCATTAATCTGTTGAGCCCATCCATTAAGATTTTTATTTTGGTTATTGAACTTTTTAGCTCTAAATTTCCATTTGGGGATGCCTGGGTGGCTCAGCGATTGAGCGCCTGCCTTCAGCCCAGCGCGTGATCCTGGAGTCTTGGCATCAAGTTCCACATCAGGCTCCTGCATGGAGCCTGCTTCTCTCTCTTTGCCTGTGTCTTTGCCTTTCTCTCTCTCTCTGTGTCTCTCATAGAATAAATAAAATCTTTTTTTTTTTTAATTTTCCATTTGGTTCTCCTTTATATATTCTATTTCTCTTTTAAGACTTTGTTTCTTTGCAAAACTTTTTTTCTTTAAGCATGCTCATAATTGCTTGTTAAAACATATTTATGATATCTGCTTTGAAATCCTTGTAAAATAATTCTAACATCCTTGTCATTTTGGTGTTGGCATCTGTTAATTGTCTTTTTTCATTCATTTTGAGATCTTCCTGGTTTTTAGTATGAGCGATTTTTTTACTGAAACCTGGACATTTGAGTTATTACAAGACTCCAGATCTTATTTAGATCTTGTGTTTTAGCAGGCCTCTCTGCGCTGGTGGGAAAAGGGGGGAACACTACTTCATTACTGCCAGGTGATGGTGGAAGTGTTCTATGTTCTATCTTTTATGATACCCTGGGTGGATAAGAGGCATTTGATTACTCCTGAGTAAGGGTGAGAGTTCTGGCTTCCTACATGGCCTCTGCTGACACCATGGGGGTTTGTATTGTATTGTTACTACTGAGAGGTGGTGAAAGTCCTGAATCTCTATTAGGCTTCTTCTGACACCACTCAGCAAGGAGGAGGGATGTCTTGGGTACAGATGGAAGTCCAGGCTCTCCATATGGTCTTCACTGACACCACAAGGAATCCCTATGTTCTTAACCACCAAGCTCTTCATTTGGCTTTCTCTGACCCTTACCCAAGCAGGGAGATTGGGATGATTCATTACAGCCTGGAAAAAGTGGAAGTCTAGGCTCCCTACTGGGCCTTTGCTGGTGATTATGTGGGTGGAGCCACAGATTTTTTTTCCTTTGATGTTTGTATAAAGTATGGCAGTTATTTTTTTTTAATTTTTTTAAAATTTATTTATGATAGTCACACATAGAGAGAGAGAGAGAGAGAGAGAGAGGCAGAGACACAGGCAGAGGGAGGGAGAAGCAGGCTCTATGCACCGGGAGCCCGACGTGGGATTCGATCGGGGTCTCCAGGATCGTGCCCCAGACCAAAGGCAGGCGCTAAACCGCTGCGCCACCCAGGGATCCCAAGTATGGCAGTTATTATTTAAAGAGTTTTTGGGGATCCCTGGGTGGCGCAGCGGTTTGGCGCCTGCCTTTGGCCCGGGGCACGATCCTGGAGACCCTGATCGAGTCCCACGTCAGCTCCCGGTGCATGGAGCCTGCTTTTCCCTCTGCCTGTGTCTCTGCCTCTCTCTCTCTGTGACTATTTTAAATAAATAAAAATTAAACAGTTTTTGGCTAGCAAATATCCCCTTCCCAGTCCTTTGGCTAAAGAGAACAGGCTTTTCTTGGGGACACTATTTTTTAAATCTGTGCCCATTGGTAGTCCCATGTTGCTGGCTTTTCCAGTATACAGTCCGGAATATATGCAGTGAAAAGAAAACCCAACAACTCAGCACCATGTTATTCCTTGAGACTTACCATCATTAGCTGGTCTGCTTTATCCTCTCCATGTATCCAGGGATTTTAGTTGCACTTAGTGGAAAGAGTAGGTAGGGTATGTAGAAGTCTATGCTAAGTTTTAAAATCCTCATGTCAATCCTATGTGGTAACTATTATTATAGCCATTTCATCTCTTTTTTTCTCTTTTTTTTTTAATTTTTTATTATTTATTTATGATAGTCACACAGAGAGAGAGAGAGAGGCAGAGACACAGGCAGAGGGAGAAGCAGGCTCCATGCACCGGGAGCCCGATGTGGGATTCGATCCCGGGTCTCCAGGATCGCGCCCTGGGCCAAAGGCACGCGCCGAACCGCTGCGCCACCCAGGGATCCCTATTATAGCCATTTCAAATGGTGAAACTGGGTACAGACTGGTTGTCATTTGCCCAAGATCACACAACTAGCAAGTGGGAGTATGAGATTCAAACTGAGGCAGTGTGGTGTCAGAGCCCATGCTCACGACCACCACATAGGCTTATGACAACCATTTATTTATTCATCACTACATTTCAGTCAAAGTATCATCACGTTTTAGTGAAATGCTGGGACACCTGCACCCCAATGTTCATAGCAGCAATGTCCACAATAGCTAAACTGTGGGAGGAACCATGATGTCCTTCGACAGATGAATGGATAAAGAAGATGTGGTATAAATATACAATGGAATATTATTCAGCCATCAGAAGAGAAGAATAGCCAATGTGGAAGGAGCTGTAGGGTATCATGCTGAGTGAAATAAGTCAATCGGAGAAGGACAATCATCATATAGTTTCACTCCTAGGTGGAATATGAGAAATAGTGAAAGGTATTATAAGGGAAAAGAGGGGAACTGAGTGGGAAAAATTAGTGAGGGAAACAAACCATGAGAGACTCCTAACTCTAGGAAACAAAGGGTTGCAGAAAGGGAGGTGGGTGGGGGATGGGATAACTGGGTGATGGGCAATGAAGAGGGCACTTGATGGGATGAGCACTGGGTATTATACTATATGTTGGCAAATTGAATTTAAATAAATGTAAAAAATAAAAAAGTATCATCACATTTAATTTCATTCATTAATTTAAAAAATATTTATTGAGCACCCATATGAAACACCTTGTACTAGATATAAAAAGACATTAAAAAGACATGCTCCCTGACCATAAAATGATTACAGTCTAGTAAAGGGTGTAGAAATATAAATAATCATAATGGAACATTATGACTGCAATAGTAGATATATGTGGTAGATACAGTGGCTGCACAAGTTTGTTTGGAGAAGGAAGAAAAGTTTCACAAGTGTTTAATTTGGATCAAGAAATGGTTGAGGCAAAGAAGGAATTCCAAGCAAAGAGAATAGCATACACAAGGGCATGGAAGCATGAAAATAGCATCATATGTTTGGGAAGCAGTAAATAGAATGACATAGCTGTTGTACATGGTGCATGTTGTAGTGTAGAGGGTAGCATTGTTTTTCTCAAATTATCCTGAAGTTGCTTATTAAATAATTCATTATTTCTCTACCTATTTGAAATGCCTCATGTATTACATACTAAATCTTTATAAACTGTCAGATCAGCACATTCCTGCTTTACTACCTGTTCAGAAAATGATTTGTTTCTCAACAACTTTAAATATTTTGATGTCTAATAGTGTCTTTCTTTTGCAAAGATTCTTAGATTTTTTTTTT
The DNA here is from genome assembly GCF_018345385.1 of Vulpes lagopus. Taxonomy (NCBI): domain Eukaryota; kingdom Metazoa; phylum Chordata; class Mammalia; order Carnivora; family Canidae; genus Vulpes; species Vulpes lagopus. Next base: position 133,129,257 of record NC_054827.1, on the reverse strand, counting down.
TAATTTTTTAAAATTTTTATTTATTTATGATAGTCACAGAGAGATAGAGAGAGAGGCAGAGACACAGGCAGAGGGAGAAGCAGGCTCCATGCACCGGGAGCCCGACGTGGGATTCGATCCCGGGTCTCCAGGATCGCGCCCTGGGCCAAAGGCAGGCGCCAAACCACTGCGCCACCCAGGGATCCCGATTCTTAGATTTAGAATGAAATAGTTCAGATGAGGAAAAAAAAAGCCCCTTGGAATTTTAATTGGAATAACATTAAATTTATAAAGTATCTTAAGTAGATGGGAAAATCATTAAAATTTTGAGTCTTCCAATAAAGAAGTGTGTCTTTTTATTTGAGTCTTCTCAATAAAGTTTTATGTTTATGTGCTATACAATTATAATGTTTATTGCTAGATAATTATTTTAGTTTTGTTTTATGAAAACACAATTATGAAATTAATTTTTTATTTCTTTAAGATTTTATTTATTTATTTGACAGAGAGATAGAGCCAGAGAGCACAAGCAGGGGGAATGGTAGAGAAAGAAGGGGAAACAGGCTCCCCATTGAGCAGGGAGCCCAATGCAGGGTTCAACCCCAGGAACCTGAGATCATGACGTGAGCCAAAGGCAGACACTTAACCAACTGAGCCACCCAAGTGCCCCTGAAATTGATTCTTAAAATTATTATACAAATACATAGTGAATTCATGTCAAAGTTTTATTTAATTCACTAATGAGACAATCAGTAAAATTGAGGTCCTTCAGAAAAGAACTATGGGCACCTAGCTGGCTCAGTTGGAAGAGCATATAACTCTTTATTTCTTCTTTTGAGGAACTCATGCACTGGAGAGTGGTAAGGGCAGAGGGAGAGTGAGAGTGAATCTTAATCAGGCAACACTCCATCTCATGACTCTGAGATCATGATCTGAGCAGAAATCAAGAGTTGGATACTTAAATGACTGAGTCACTCAGGCACCCCAGAGTATATGACTCTTGATCTTGGGGTTGTGAGCTTGAGCTCCACGTTGTATGTAGATATTACTTAAATAAATAAAGTCTTTAAGGGGCACCTGGGTGGCTCAGTGGTTGAGCGCCTTTGGCTCAGGTGATCCCGGGATCCTGGGATCAAGTCCTGCATCAGGCTCCTGGCAGTGAGCCTGCTTCTCCCTCTGCCTATGTCTCCACTTCTCTCTGTGTGTCTCTCATGAATAAATAAATAAAATGTTTAAAAAATAATAAAATATTTAAAAAAGAAAAAGAAAAGGAGAAGTAGAAGCATAGAGTTAGTGGGAAAATAATGCTGAAATAAGATTGCTAAATTAGATGCAAAACCGGTCAGTTTTACTGTTCTAGGAACAATAAAATATAATCTTGGGCCTATCCTTACTCCTAACAGAAAAAAAATTACATCCTATTCATTTCTATAAATTAAGCTCAACTATTACAGGAAGACATCTAGTCCCTAATCAATTATTGGTTAGTGTTACAATTTCTGAGTCAGAGATGATCCCTGGGCAGTTTACTTTAACATGTTCTAAAAAAGTGCTGAAGCACAGAAAAGCCAACACAATATTGAAAAAGAAGAACAAAGTTGCAGGACAGACACTAGCAGACTTCAAAATTTACTATAAAGCTACAATAATCAAGACAGGGTGATACGATGAAAGAATGGACAAAGAGAAATAGAGTACCCAGAAATAGACCCATACAAATATATGCAAATATATACATATATTTGTATGTATAGTGAATATAGTGAACTGATCTTTGACAAGGAGCAAAGGCAATCCTGGAAAAAAATTATGGAGAAGAGATAGTCTTTTCACAAAAGGTGCTGGATAACTAGATACACACATACATATAAATGAATCTAGATACTAACCTTACTTAAATCTTTCAGAAGAATTAGCTCAAATGGACTTAACTAAAAAAATCGCAAAACTATAAAACTTCTAGAAGGTAATATTCAGATAATTCTAGGTAAAACTAGAATTTTTAGAAATAACACCAAAAGAATGGATATCTATGAAATATATTAATAAATTGGACTTAATTAAAATTTAAAACTTCCTTTCTGCAAAAGATAGTCATGAAAAAATAAGCCATAAACTGGGAGAAAATATTTGCAAAATCCATATCTGATATAGCACTTAATATTCAGAATATAGAAAGAGGGCAGCCCCGGTGGCACAGTGGTTTAGTGCCGCCTGCCGCCCAGGGCGTGATCTGGAGACCCTGGATCGAGTCCCACATCAGGCTCTCTGCGTGGAGCCTGCTTCTCCCTCTGCCTGTGTCTCTGCTTCTCTCTCTCTGCATCTCTATGAATAAATAAATAAAACCTTTTAAAAAAAAGAATATAGAAAAAAAAAAAGAATATAGAAAGAACCTCTAAAATTCAACAATAAGAAAAATATATGTTGTTAGGGAATTGTGAATTAAAACAATAAAATATATTAATAGAATGGCTAAAATCTCAACTGCTGACAATACCAAATGTTGGTGAGGATGTAGAGCAACAGGAACTCTCAATGCAAAATGGCATCACAACTTTGGAAGACAGTTTGGTAATTTCTTTTTATCTTTTTTTCTTTATAAAGAGTTTATTTTTTAGTAATCTCTACACCGAACTTGGTGCTTGAACTCACAACTCTGAGATCAAGAGGTGCACACTCCACCGACTGAGTGAGCCAGGTGCCACCAAGTGGCACTTATTTTTAAATTAGCATATGTTGTGTTATTTGCATGTATGTTAATGAAATATTCTATTTCCCCCAATAAATTGATAGTTTCAGAGTCTTCAGCAGAATCTACATCTTATTCTTCTATGTATCTATGAGCATCTATGAGCATACTCATAAATGTTGATAATAGCAGCTTTTCTTCACATGTAAAGCTTTGCCTGGGAAGAAAGATGAGAATAACCTGTGTTTAAAAGCTTGCGACGGGATGCCAGAGTGGCTCAGCGGTTGAGCGCCTGCCTTTGGCTCTGTGTGATCCTGGATTCTCAGGGTCGAGTCCCACATCGGGCTCCTTACATGGAGCCTGCTTCTGCCTCTCTCTCTGTGTCTCTGACTCTCATGAATAAGTAAATAAAAATCTTAAAAAAAAAAAAAAAAAAGCTTGAGATGATCCCTTACATATATGGTCAAAGGATTTTCTTTTTTTTTTTTTAATTTATTTTATTTTTTATTTTATTTTATTTTTTTAAAGATTTTACTTATTTATTCATGAGAGAGACACAGAGAGAGTCAGAGATACAGGCAAAGGGAGAAGCAGGCTCCATGATCGTGACCTGAGCCGAAGGCAGATGCTTAACTGACTGAGCCACCCAGGGCCCCTTAGACCATGCAAATCTTGATCTCAGGGTTGTAAATTTGAGTCCCACAGGGCTTTATTTAAAAAGTAAAAAAAATCTTTTTAAGATTTTATTTTTATTTATTCACAAGAGACAGAGAGAGAGAGAGAGGCAGAGACACAGGCAGAGGGAGAAGTAGGCTCCATGCCAGGAGCCCGACGTGGGACTCGATCCCGGGACTCCAGGATCATGCCCTGGGCTAAAGGTAGGCTCTAAACCACTAAGCCACCCAGGGATTCCCCCCAAAATAAAAAGTTTTAATAAAAATAAATAAACCTCTTACAACTCAACAACAACAAAACAAACAACTGATTCAAAAATAAGAAAAGGACTTAAATATTTCTTCAAAGAAAGTATACAAATGATCAATAAACACATAAAAATATGCTTAACATCATTAACTATTAGGGACATGCATATAAAAACCACAATAAGATATCACCTCACACTTGCCTTTAGGGCTATTAACAACAACAACAACAACAACAAAAATAACAAGTTTTTGTGAGGATGTGAAGAAATTGGAATTGTGAAGAAATTGGAATCCTTGTGCACCCCTTGAGATTGGGGTGCCTGGGTGGCTCAGTGGTTGAATGTCTGCCTTTGGCTTGGGTCATGATCCCGGGGTCCTGGGATTGAGTCCTGCATCAAGCTCCCAGCAGGAAGTCTGCTTCTCTCTCTGCCTATATTCCTGCCTCTCTCTGTATGCTCTCATGAATAAATAAATATTTTTTATTTTTTATTTTTTATTTTTTTTATTTTTTTTTTAAATAAATATTTTTTAAATCTTTAAAAAACCCCAAAACCTTGAAATGATGAATTGGAACAAAGCCTTGTGAGCCTGATAGAAATCCTTGTTGCTTAGTTTTATATAAGGACAGAAATCTAAAAATCTAATTGTCTAGTGCAGAGAATAAGGTTTTGTTGTTTTAAAAAAGTTATTCTCTTTATCAATAAGTGTGCTTAGACTACATACTACTCCAGGGGATCCCTGGGTGGCTCCACGGTTTAGCGCCTGCGTTTGGCCCAGGGCGCGATCCTGGAGTCCCGGGATCAAGTCCCGCATCGGGCTCCCGGCATGGAGCCTGCTTCTCCCTCTGCCTGTGTCTCTGCCTCTCTCTCTCTCTCTCTCTCTCTCTATGTCTATGAATAAATAATAAATAAAATCTTAAAAAAAAAAAAGACTACATACTACTCCAGATACTTTTGAAGCTCTAATTGTGGTAGTATACTTTTCCTGCACTTTTCAGAGGGGAAATATGGGAATGTATCTTTCTTAATCAAATATACAAAATTGTGGAATAATATATTATCAAATGCTATTTAAACTTTTTTTTTAAACTAACTTCCTGGGGAGGAGGGAAAAATGAAAAATAAATACACAAAACTGTCTTTCCTAATGTTAACTTAAAAATATATTATATTGGGACGCCTGGGTGGCTCAGTGGTTGAGCATCTGCTTTTGGCTCAGCGTATCCTGGAGTCCTGGTATCGAGTCCCACATTGGGCTCCCTGCATGGAGCCTGCTTTTCCTCCCTCTGCCTGTGTTGTGTCTCTGCCCCTCTCTCTGTATCTCTTGTGAATAAAACCTCTGAAAATATATATACATATTATATTAATAGGTTAAAGATATGTAAGAATTCACAACCTTGTTAATACATAGAAATCATAAAAAGGAGGATAAAATCTACTTGCATCAAATCAGAACACAGTGCTTTTGCTGAGATCTTTATATGATAAGTCTATCTCCTGCTACTTTGGATTATGCTTTTCATTACTGTTCTCCTATACAGAGAAGCTTGGCCTCTGTGGGATCTCCTGAGAGTGCCTAAGACATGCTGCTTGCTAGCTTCAGAGGGCACAGGGAGAATTGTTTGCATATGCTTTCCTAAACCTCTGGGAAGAAAGACTTAAAGCTGGATCATTCAACATAGAAGGGAGTCATTCCCTAGGATGGTATAGTTGAATGCTCAGCTACAGAGATCTGCAAGTGGCTATGAATTTCCACCCCAGGGAGCATCAAGAAAGGGAAAGATATTTATCTATTATTTATAGGACACTACCTACTGTAGTCACTCTCACTTGGTCCTTCTGAGTTAGGTCATCACCCTAGTGGGGAAAGTTGTTACAGCATGCTCCTCTAATCCTAATGCAGAGGCTACAGAACAGCAGAGTGTAGCCCTCCTCATAACAGCAATATTCAGGAAAGTAAGAAATTATGGTTGTACCTTGTTGTATCAGATAGGGTCCTGGCAGGAAGCTAGTGGTTAATCAGAAGAGTTTAAGAGACTATAAAAGTTACAGGAAGCTGACAAATGCTAACAATAGCAGGGGCCACTTGGCACCTCCATGCTTGAAGGGGTAGAGGGAGCAAGTTACCAGAATACTTTTTTTTTTTTAAGATTTTATTTATTTATTCATGAGAGACACAGAGAGAGTCAGAGACATAAGCAGAGGGAGAAGCAGGCTCCCTCTAGGGAGTCTGATGCAGGACTCAATCCAAGGACCCCAGGATTATGACCTGAGCCAAAGGCAGATGTTCAACCATTGAGACACCCAGGTGCCCCAAGATTACCAGAATCCTTAAAGAGCCATAGCAATAGCTTTAGCTACAGCTGAAAGAGAGAGCTATTGGACAAGAACTGCAACCTTTAGTAGGGAAATATAGCATTGCTAATCCTTGGTTCATCTCCAGCCAGAGCCTAGCCACACTCAGCTGGAATCCAGAAGGTAATGAAGTCTTATTGATGTCAAGACATCAGATGATACTTCCAGCATCTAGGGGCACAGAGTAGAGAATGTTGGAGAGTGGATTTGCAGGAGCAAATGAAGACTATCTGACCAACTTAACAAGGCTTATATGATTTATGAAATTCTGTATTCTAAATGGATGATAAATAATTGACATGATTGAGTGGTGAGGTAGGTAGAAGCTGGTTGTGGATTTTATTTAGTGGGAAGTTCATGGCCTTTGATATGACCAAAGGAAGGGGGCAGCTTTTGAAGAACAGCTTCTAAAGGATTGGGATCTTTGCATTGGGGCCCCAGCGATTCTAGGGTCTGGTCTAACAGAGAGGACTCTGGTTTAGAGGACAGAAAAGAATTAATTAACTAACTCAGCCAAAACAACTGAGATGGTCAGCAGAGGGCAGTCTACCGGAAAGTTGGCCAGTGTCTTAAAGTGTGAAGGCTCTATAGCCATGTCCCAGTTGTAGCCAGATATTCCTTGGAAGGAGTGAAATTATAAAGTTCTTCCCTTAAAAAGTTCCCAACTAAAGAATCCCTGTGCCTAACAGGAACCAAATCAGTAACATAAGACAAGGAAACATATTCTGTGCTATCAAAATAGCTTTCCACTCCATACTGCAGGTATTCTGAAAGCCACAATGGTGGGAGTTCTGCTCTATTCTCCAAATCTGGAATAATATAAAGTGCATTACAATCAATACTGTGGTGCTCACTGGCCTGGAGCAAAGTTTAGAAGTTCAGACTGTGGATCTAAATGCTGCTTTCCATTCTTGCCGCTAGAGCTCCTCACCACAGCTGGGGTGAGTAGGAGATAGAAGCTAACAAGATGGGAATGGCAAAATTCAGTGAAAAAAAAAAAAAAAGAAGAAGAAGAAGAAGGCAAAATGACCTCAGAGTTAGGACTGGGTGTTTCAAAAGAAAGTTAAATGAGAGGCTTGGGTAAAACAGGCAGTGATGAGAGAAAGAAAAGAAAAAAGTCTCAAAAAGCTGGTAAACACAAGATCAGGAAAGAGTGGTAGGGAAAAAAAATTGCTCTGCATTTGGAAGAAGAGGAAATTTGAATCTGAAGAGCAGTAACAGTAGCAGGAGCTACAAAAAGGAAGACTTGCACATTTCAAACACTGGTGATTATTATCAGGGTCAGATGAACCAAGGATTAGCATTACGCCTTGCTGCATTTTTTTTTTTTTTTACTGTGAATCAACACATAAAAACACATTGTTCAGTTAGAGGCAACAGAAGAGTTACCAGATTAACTCTCCATCAGTCTAAAACCAAGTTGACAAACGTTCACATATATAATGTTTTTGTAAATTATACTCTGAGAGTGTGTGACTTTTTATATCTAACCCTTGTGTCTAAGCAGTACAGTATATACTCAAATGTATGTAAGACTCATTTATACTCTTTGGAAATACTGAGGATTCCAAAAAGCACTAGTTTACATGGTTAAACATTGTGGTAGAAATTAAAACAAATTATTGAAATATTTATTTTAAAATAACTATAATAGGGGTGCCTGCGTGGCTCAATCAGTTGGGCAGCTGACTCTTGATTTCCGCTTGGGTCATGATCTCAGGGTCATGCTTGGTACAGAGTCTGCTTGGGATTCCCTCTCTTCCTCTGCCCCTCTCCCCCTTTAATAATACAGTTACTATAATAAACAAAAAACTATAATAAACCTATTACATACTTACATAAATAATATATCTTTAGTGAAAAATAATTATATTTCCCAAGATATAATCTCTTTCTAATGCCTGGTTTAATAGAACACAGCTGGATTTTCATATATACTTTTGCATTCAGTATGTGCATATATTGTTTTGGTTGAAGTATATAAAGAAAACCCAATCTCATACAAATTCAGTTGTAAAGGAAAGAAATATTTTAATAATTTTTCCAAATAATTGTGGATATTATTCTTCAGTACTACACTAACTCCAAACAAGGGGGGGGTCATTCCTCAAAGGTTAGTTGCAATGTGGAATCTGAAATGTACCCAGTGAATTTTTTGTACTCTGTTACATTAAAATGCATTGGTCTCTCTCAAACCTTGAATGGATGTTATACCTATGCATGGTTTTGTAACATCATGTATTGGTCATTTGGAAAATATTTGTTCACTGACTTCTGCAGATTTTTAAAATATTAATATATTTCATTGTACAATATCAAGCAACCACATTTGTTAATATCACCACCAATTTAATCAGAAACATCTTTAAGTATATTGGGAAGCTGTCAAGTCACAGTGACAAATATTTTCTAAAACTCTAATTTTCAGTTGAAAGTTTGAATTTTATCATTGGCAACAAATTCTGCCAGCTGTTTTCCTTGAAGTGACAGGCTTACCTTGTTCATTTATGATAAAATGTCTGCCAAATACCCAACCCTTGATAAACATAGTTTGCTTCAATAATTATTTTAAATAAAAATGGTGTTCCATGGAAATAGTGGCTAATTTAGCTCCCAACTCAACCAGTTTGGCAAGTGCTTTATCGTGTGCTTTGGTATGCAATAGAAGTGCTTTCTCGATCCTTCCCATGAATCACACAGAGTATTAAAAAGGCATGTATTCAAAAGCTGAAGTTTGATAAAATCAATTTCTACTGCTTCATCAAACACATTCTAAAGTGAAACTGGTAAAAAGAAAAAAAAAAGAGTGGCACCTTGTTGGCTCAGTAAGTAGAGTATGCAATTCTTGATCTTGCAATTGTTAAGTTTGAGCTCCATCACGGGTGTAAGCAATTACTTAAAATCTTAAAAAAAAAGAAAAAGTGAGGGGTGCCTGGGTGGTTCAGTTGGTTTGGCTCAGATCATGATCTCCAGATCAGACTCCCAGCTTAGTGAGAAGCCTGCTTCTCTCTCTCCCTCGGCCCACCCTTTGTGCTTTCTCAAACAAACAAACAAACAAACAAACAAACAAACAAGCAATTCTTACTAAAAAGAAAAAAGTGAAACTGTTTTTCTTTTTTTTTTTAAAGTAAACTCTATACCCAATGCAGGGCTTGAACTCACAACCCTGAGATCAAGGTGCATGGTCTACCACCTGAGCCAGCCAGGTGCCCTGGAAACTGGTACTTTTTTCTTTTTAAAGATTTACTTATTTGGCGGGGCGAAGGGGCGGGGGCGCTGGTGCAGAGGGAGAGATTCTCTTTTTTTTTTTTTTTTTTTTTTTTTTTGAGGGAGAGAATCTCAAAAGACTCCCCACTGAGCACAGAAGCACAGAAACAGATGCAGGGCTCCATCTCACCAACTATGAGATCATGACCTGAACTGAAACCAAACATTTAACTGAGCCACCCAAAAGCCCCAAAACTGATATTTTTTAATAGTGAGTGGGTGGCATTAATCAAATTATTACTAGTACATTAATTGTTTTTGTCCACTATTGCTTTTATGTCATCAGTGCAAATGTCAACACAGTAAAAGTCAAATAATGTCTTAGTTGTATTATGATAATAGTTAAAACGTTATTGCAGCCCAACCCTTGAAAACATTATCAGGGATCCTTGTATTTCTGTGGGCTATACTTTTGAAATGAATTCTCCCTATCCCTGATAGAATGTAAATCCTGCAATTCCAAAGGTTTTCTGTTTCTTGTTCACTGATTTATCTCTAGGGCCTACATCATGCCTGGCTCATAGTAGACACTCAATACATACTTGTTTAGTTAATTTTAATGAAGTAATCAACTGGAACTAGATCATTATAGTGGAGAACTTAGAATCTACATTCCTGGAAACTCATTTTTAAAAATTTAGTTTTGAATAGGTAAAATATACAAGAGGGTACATGGTGAAAATTCTCCCACTTTGCCTTCTCCAAGGCATTTAAATTGCTTTCTCAGAGATATCCACTACTGTCAGTTTCTTATGCAATTTTCTAGTGATATTTTGAGGGTTCGCAAGCATTATAAACACAAGCATATTCCTTTCTTCCCTCACACATATGGTGGTATCCTATACACAATATGGACTGCATAGTGGTTTTTTAAAAGTAAACTTTTTCTTTTGGAGTAATTGTAGATTTATAGAAAAGTTTCAGAGATTCTTGTACACTGTTCACTTCTCCTAATGTTAACATCTTATATAACCATAGTACCACATCAAAACTAAGAAATTAATATTGACACAATACTATTAACTAAATTACAGGATTTATTTAGATTTTACTAGTTACTAGTTAGGTCCTTTCAGTTCTAAGATTTAATCCAAGATACCACGTTGCATTTAGCATATCGCTTTTTTTGCCCTTAAAATGTACTTTGGGGATTGTCTCATATCAGCTAATATATAGTTGTCTCATTCTCTGGAAGGATTGTAGAATGACTTCCTAGAAGTAGAATTTCAGAGCCAATGATTATGTGTATTTAAAAACGACATGGGGCGCCTTGGTGGCTCAGTCGTTTAAGCGTTGGAGCCCTATGTCTGGCTCCATGCTAAGCAGGGAGCCTGCTTAAGATTGTCTCTCTCCCTTTCCATCTGCCCCTTTCCCTCTTTCTCTCTCTCTCTCAAGAAAAAACAAAAAACAAAAAACAAAAAACAAAACAAAACAAAACAAAACAAAAAAACCCCAACAAATCCCTCTCCATCAAAGAAATGACCATACTCTCCAAAGTAGTCCCCCTGTGATTTGAATGTTGCACGTCTCCTTGAAGTTCCAAGATTAAGATTGGGTACTGAATGAAGTTGATAAATGTAAAGTACTCAAAACACTTCAAAATAATTATTTTTATTTATTTGTTTATTTTTTCAAGGTTTTATTTATTTATCATGAGAGACACAGAGAGGCAGAGACATAGGCAGAGGGAGAAGCAGGCTCCCTGCCGGGAGCACTGATGCAGTACTCTATCCCAGGACCCTGAGAGTACAACCTGACCCAAAGGCAGATGCTCAACCACTGAGCCACCCAGGTGCCCCCCAAATAATTATTTTTAATGTATTGACACAAATACACATAGCATTGCAATGATTTACATTACACCAATAATTCATTGTACCGTGACCCACATGTATAACCTCTGCGGACCACTAGGGGGCTCTGCTGGAAGGGTTTTTTATAATTTATGTTAGTCCACTAGGGAGGTGTTTCCAAACGATGCTTTAGAATTCTGACCTCTTAAAACCTGAAAGAGAACATCTAGTCCAGCTTCCTTATGTTACAGATGAGGAAACCAAGGTTGGCCAAGATAGCTAGCATGGAGGAGAGCTGGAATCAAAAATTTCCTCTTGGTTCCGATGGCAGAAGTTCAAGAACTTTTTTTCCGTGTGCCTCCACTTGAATGATTCACTGCCTGTGAATCACTTTGGTGCCACAATTTTAGTAATTCTTGCTAAGACCGTGTATTTGTGATATTTTTCTCGGAGGATACTTTACTAACTGATGAGGAGAAAGCAGCTCATGAAATAAAAACTTCTAAATAAACTTTATTACTTTATTCCAGAATGTTCTATGTAAAGTACCGCTCAGCACCAAAACCATATCACTTCCTGAAACCCTAGCAACCATTTTCAATTTGCCTTTCAAACTTACTATATACGTAAAACATTTTACTCTTATCTTCATTTGTTCACTCAATATTTATGGAGTGCCTACTAGTGCGAGACAGTCATAGGCCCTTAGGTTTACAGAAGTAAAGCTACCATTCCTCCGCAAGAAGCATCTATTTCTCCATTTTTTAAAAAAAATATTTATTTTATTTTATTTCTCCATTTTCCACTTTAACATACAAACTATTTTCACATGTTTTAGTTTAGTGGTGCTGGTAGTGTGGTCCCTGAACCAGCAGCAAGAGCAGCAGCATCTGAGAACTTGTTAGAGAATCAAATTATTAGGCCCACCCCACACTCTAGGGATGGGGTCTAGCAACCTGTTTTTGTTTTGTTTCGTTTTTTTAAACAAACTCTTGAGGGATTCTGATGTAGATTCAATGTTAAAAACTTTTTAAAAAAATGTCACTAGTGTCAAGGTTAAGAAACCCTGTTCTCTTTTTTAAAAAAATTTTAAAAAAAATTTTAAAAAATTTATGATAGTCACACACAGAGAGGCAGAGACACAGGCAGAGGGAGAAGCAGGCTCCATGCAGGGAGCCCGATGTGGGACTCGATCCCAGGACCCCGGGATCATGACGCGAACCAAAGGCAGCCGCTCAACTGCTGAGCCACCCAGGGTGCCCCCAAGGTTAAAAACTATTACACCTCGGTACTGATGATCTAAGTAGCTCAAAGATCAACATCTGCCTTCGAAATCTACCTCAGGCATCTACACGGAGTTACCTGTTTCAAATACACCTGATGCGACCCAACAATGACCACTTTGAATTCAGCGACGTGGAGTATCTGGAACAATCGCGTTAGTAGTGGCACTTTAATGGCTTCAGAACAAAAACGGACCGCCGTGGGATTTTTCTGGGCCTACACCGACAGAAAATGGGCCGGATGAGTCTGGAACGTTTTTGTGCCCTCGACACAGTCAGGCGCAGCAAGCCGGGGGTCCTGGGTCTGGCTGAGTCAGGACGGCGCTCGCAGCCGACCGGGGCCGCGAGAACCCGCGAGCCTGCGCTCAGCCCTCCGTCAGAGGCCGCGGGTGGGAAGCCTCGGCCGCACCACGGCGATTGGAAGAGGGGCGGAGGCACCCGAGAGGACCCGGGAGGCCCGCGCAGGGCCGGCCAGCGCGGAAGCCGCACCCTCCTGGCCTCAGACGCCGGCAGGGCGGAGCCACGCGGCCGCAGCTCCGGCAGAGACGCGCGGCGCAGCGCGGCGCGGGCTCGCGTTTGAGGCGTATGGGGCTACAACGGGAGCGGCTGCGCCGCCCGGCCGGGTCAGCGTCTTGCGCATGCGCGGACCCGGCGCCATTTTGGTGGCCGGGCGCGGAGGTGATTCCACACTGAGGAGAGCGCGGCGGCCGGGGTGGCAGTGGCAGCGTTCGTGTGCTCGGGTGTGAATCGCCGAGGGAGGAGGTGCTGGTGGAAGAGGTGGCGGCGGTGGCGGTGGTCGTAGCGGTGGCGGAGGAGGCGGGTACGAATCAGCTGCGGGCGGAGACATGGCCAACATCGCGGTGCAGCGAATCAAGCGGGAGTTCAAGGAGGTGCTGAAGAGCGAGGAGGTCAGAAATGAACTCCCAGACATGCCCCCACCCCAGCCCTGGGCGGGAGGGTGCTCCCAGCGGCGACCCCGGCCCCCCCGGTAGCCCCTGGGTGGCCCTCTTTGCGGTCGCCCTTTCTGCCTGTGGGGAAGCAGCAGTCTCCCCCCTGCTTCCGTCGCCCTCCCCTCCCCTCCCCGGGCCCTGGGATGGACAGTCTCGCGGGCGGGCGGTCTGGAGAGGAACACGGTTTGGGGGCAGATGGAGAAGGGGGCGCTTCCTGGAGGGGTGTGAGCTCTAGAGAGAGCCCCGAGGCCGTGGCAACAGCTGGAAGTGTGGATGCAGGGTGGGGAGGGAGCAGGCCGGGCCTGAGAAAACCCGGGAAGTGGGTTGGGGGAAGGGGAAAGGTGGTAACTGGATCCCGAGAGCCGCGCCGCTCCGAGGCCCACACTTTTGAGGGTTTTCTACGTTACAGCCTGTTTGGCCTCCACTGTCCTTTTCTTTTGGGAAGGAGCGGTAAAAAGACCTTAGGTACTGATGAAAGAAGGACGTTTCAGAGTTACTCCCTTCTTAGTTCGGTGTTGGGAGAGAAGAGGAGACGTAATGGGATACTATTCTATTGGAGTGGGGAATGAGGGAATTTTCACCCGAGGTAGGGAATTAATTCCAAAATAGATCATTATCTCATTTTTCCCGATCCCCCCCCCCCCAACCCTTCCTTCACCCCACCCCCAATTCCTAGGCCTCTTTTCTGTTGACATCTAAAGCTTTCTGATTGGGTCGAAGGCATGTTGTTTGGTGTATTAAAGGCTTTTAGATGTTTTTCGATAGGAAAAAATAATGGAGGGTAAGAGTAGCTTATTTCAAAATATTGTTTACAAGTTACAGGGCAGAGTCTCTCCTAAGACAATGCTCTGTGACTGTTGTGTTATGCCATGAAACTTCATTATGATGTCTCTCATAGTTAACTTGATTCTTACTTTTGAAAAACCAGCCCTATTAAAAACATGGGATTTCCCCCGGATTAATATATTATTATACCTCCTTATTGAGTAGGTTTGTATCATAATTGAAATTATTGGAAACACTTTTTTTTTTGTCTCAAGCTGCTCTTGAGTCCTGCAGAATTTAAATACTCTTCTGTTTGCCATATTTACTTATATAGTATATTCAGAATATTCTAGTGATTTGACTCAAAACTGTACAAGGATCAGTACAATTTTTTATACCCACAACAACAAGAATGCCAAGTTTTTCCTCCTTGGATTTAACAAAGAGAGAGATGAAAAAGTAATACTGAAATAGTTATTATTTTCAAGATGTCACATACCATTATTGGGTGTATCATTACTATTTGTATTTTTCTTTTATGTTGGAGCATTGATCATCTCAATGATTTGTGAAATTCAGCATTCTAATGAGTAATTGACATAAGTGGTAGTATTTGAGCTTTATTTATGTCACTGATTCTATAGTAATCATTTCTCCAATTAGATATGGAGAATATAATTCTTTAAGATTAACTTAAAATAACAAATACTAGCGATTTACTAATGTAGTAGTCTATAAGAAATGATCTGTTTTACAGAGCATGTGTATGAACTCTGACCTCTGTATTTGTTCAAGTGCCAAAACTCTGAATGGAAGGATGACTTTGTATTTTTGTGGTACAATGCAGAAATAGGGTCATAAATGTCTGTACTGATATACAGAGAAACAATGATTCTAACTTTTTATTCGCAAGAAATATATTCCAGGATAGTCGACATATATAATCCTATGAAATATTCAGCTAATACTGTTGCCAACAGCCTAAAACATTTCTTCTGTTAATAAAGTTGTATAAGCCTGAGACTTAATATGACTTCTTTCTAATGCTTTATTTTCTATTAAAAATGGTAAGTTACTGCTCTCATAATTCATGTGGTCTCTTTGCTTCATATGAGGTGACTTTCACTATATTTTTAGTACTTCAATTAAAGCTTAAAAGAAATCTTGTATCAACTCTAGTATGCATATTGTTAAAACAATACTGCTCTGTAAGGGATGTTGAAGTTTTGCTTCAAGTAACCATTATGGTATTTCAGAGAAAGAGAATAGGAAATGCTAATAAATTGTTTTAAGAAGAGTACCTTTATAAACCTGGAAGGAAATTTCTTCTAGAAAATAAATTGCAGAGTACATTTAGGAAAGGGTCAGATAATTTAATCTTGGATTATAACCAATAAATAGCTTTATTTTCATCGGTATTTTAGTAGGTCCAGTTTTATAAGTGGATTATGTTGATTATTTTCAGCTCATTGAATGACTTGTAGTAGAGTCCACGTGTTTTCCTTTTTAAGTGTGGAAATGTAGTATTTTGAGTGTCTGGTCAAGTAATTAAGTATTTCATCATGTCATCTACATAAATCTTTAGGTTTCCCAAAGTTTGTTTCATATGGTCTTGTTTACTAAGAATACTGATTGGTTTAAGGATTTTTTTTGTGTGTGTTTTGTATTCTAAAGATAGCTGATGTTTGCTGAGTTCTAACCATAAGACGTTATAAGTAGTCACTCTTGGAGTGTGTTAATTAAAATCTAGCCTTGAAGATAAATGTGAAAAGCTAGGTGCAGAATAGTGTGGAGGAGGCTACCATTTGTATTGGAATAAGGGGGGAAATACGTGTATTTTTCTCCGTGAGAAATTGGAAAATTGATTACTTCTGTATGAGGGAATTGGGTGGTCTGGGGTAATGGGCATCAAAGGATCCCTTTTGAGTTTGGAGTCATGCATATATATTATTTACTTAAATAAAATAATAAAGGCTTTTAGGTCTTTTTTCCTTGAGACTGTTTGGAAATCCATCCTCTATGTTTCAGATACTAATTTTAAATCTGTGTGAATTTTAATATTTCAAATTGCCAGGAATGGAAAATTGATTAAACTACATTTTTTTAAACTACATTTTATAGTTATTTTATGAGTCGAATTACTAAGTGAAATGTTGGTTGTGAGGATATAATAAAACCATAATTTATATTCAGGTTGTATTATTGTTAACAACTAAGCACCATTTGTAGATTGACTCTTAATAACATTTGTTTATGCATTCTTGCTAATTTTCAGGAACAGTTCTTTGAATTAGATTTCTTGTTTCTTCGATGAGGAAATTGAGATTCAAAGAAGTTAAATTATTTGTCTGCAAACATGTAGCTTTGGGACTTGGATCTAGGTGTGCTTGTGTTTATATTGTACACAGTGTCATTACTTTCCAAGGATAGGCATGCTTTAATTATTTAAAAATAACTGAGACTGGTTTGTATTACTGATTAAAGGATATAAACACAACCTAATTTAATAGTTTAAACATTAAAAGAAGTATTACTTGTTAAGTAACTTAAATATTTATTTGCATGTCAGTATGCAAAGTACTTTAAAACATGTTTTTTGTTGTTTACTTCAGAGAGAAAGAGAGCACCCATGCTTACAAGCCAGCAGGGGCAGGGGGTGGGGGAGGGGGGGTATGGGGCAGAAGGAGAGAGAGAGAGAATCTTAAGCATACTCCCTGGACCTCAGAGCCCTGATGACCTCGAGGTCATGATCTGAGCCAAAACCAAGAATCAGATGCTCAACCGACTAAGCCACCTAGACACCCCAGCAAAATACTTTTAAATTTGAAGCTCAATAAAATAGTATGTCCCAAGTCAATGCTCAGACTCTTGGGGTTTTTGTTGTTGTTGTTGTTATGTGTTATCTGTAGTTTTTTCATATTGTAGCTGTACTTTGCTAACATTTGCTATGATTCTAATAGGGTATATTTAGGCAGCCCAAGTGGCTCAGCCCAGGTGGTTTAGCACCGCCTTCAGCCCAGGGCCTGATCCTGGAGACCCAGGATCAAGTCCCACATCAGGCTCCCTGCATGGAGCCCGCTTCTCCCTCTGCCTGTGTCCCTGCCTCTCTCTCTGTGTGTCTCTCATGAATAAATAAAATATTTTAAAAATAATAGGGGATATGGCAATTACAAGTTGATTCGTGAAATTCCCATATGTAATTTATGGCATTACAAGTTGATTTCATGAAAACTGCTATTGTGAAGTTTTTTTCTGTTTCAGTGGATTTTGTATTCAGTGTCATTATTTAATTTTTTTTTTATTTTTTAAATATTTTATTTATTCATGAGAGACACAGGGGCAGAGACATAGGCAGGGGGAGAAGCAGGCTCCCTGCGGTACCTGATGCAGGACTCCGAGATCACAACCTGAGCCAAAGGCAGATGCTCAACCACTGAGCCACCTAGATGTCCCTTTTAGTGTCATTTTAAATTTAATATATTTCATCTGATTTGATCCAAAAAACTAATTGGTGAGTCTTTAGAAGTAAGTCTGTTGATTTTGTAGACCATAGTTTCTGTCCTTAGCTCTATTGACATTTTAGGCAGATAATGAATTCTTTGCTGTGAATGGCTCTCCCTTGCCTTGTAGGATGTTTAGTAGTATCCCTAGCTTCTATCACTAGTTGCCAGTAGCACAACCAACGCTCTTCCCTACCTCTTTGCTCTCTTTCCCTGCGAGTTGTATCAACTAATAATGTCTCCAGACTTTGCCTAATGTTGAGAACCACTGCTGTAGACAGAACTCTTTAGAAGAACATCTCAGACAGTTATCTGTGTAAGATATGTAGTATATTTTATCTAAAAGTTGAATGGACAGTAAAGGTACAAAAAAGTTTGTAGTATGGCTACTACTAGTTTTGAGTGGTGTTTTTGTTTTTAAGATTTTATATTTTTCCCTTTGTAAATTAATGATTATTTTTTCTTTTAAACTTTTTCCTTTTTGACTTAAAGGAAAAGGTGAAATTCCCCGCTCAGAATGAATGTAACTAGAATGTGAACAATTTTTTCAGTCAAAAAGCGGTTTTTATAGTTGTGTAAGTTACAGCTCCATGTAACATTTAAATAGTCTACCTTACGGGGTTCTGGGTGTGGGTTGAGTGAGGAAAGCTTTTGATTGGATTAAAAAATGGTGCCTGTCAAGTAATATTGTTTGGGGTACATTTTTTTGTTTCATTTTACTGTTATAAAAAGACTGATCTCTATCTGTCAGGTATAGATTTACTTTCCAGTAAATAATGTTATCAATAGTTATTGAGCAGATTGACCACATCCCAAGAAGACTTACTTTGTTGGATATAGATAAAAATGTTAGATGCAAAGGGTAAATGTTATGGGAGTTTTGAGGGTATGTGTATGGAGGAGGGTTTTTGCTTTTTTTTTTTTTTTGGTTTTTATTTTTTCAGTTAGTTAACATACAGGGTTATATTAGTTTCAGGTCTTTAATATTGGAGGGAGGTTTTTGGGTCATGTTCCAAAGGAGGGTTAAGACCGACCTAAAATTTCAGAAGACAGTGCCAAAGGAATTTCAGGAGTACTGGAATTTATAAGTAAATGATTTTTTTCTGTAGGCACCTGAATTGAAACTAGGGAACAGAGATTATTGACAAAATTAGGCAAGAAACTTTTGCATATTTAGAAAGGTTATATGCACAGTTCTGATATACACAGAGTTGTGGAATTAGCACCTAAGTATCTGCACTACTATCTTTAGGAAAAAACATCTTTTTCACGTCAAAGTAAAAGGTAACAATAAAGTGTGACCAGCTCGCAGATCAGGTGTGCAACAGTAGTACCAGCACCACAGGAACCCTCAGCCATCCCTTTCCAGGCATTTTCGTGATTTCTAATAGTACAGATTAGCTTAGGATATGTTTGAGTAAAAGAATAGATACAAGTATATACTATATGATTGTTTTAATTCTAAATATTTTTATTTTTTAAAAGATTTTTTACTTATTTATTCATAGAGACACAGGGAGAGAGAGAAGCAGAGACACAGGCAGAGGAGAAGCAGGCTCCATGCAGGGAGCCCCACGTGGGACTCAATCCCCTGTCTCCAGGATCACACCCCGGGCTGCAGGTGGCGCTAAACCACTGTGCCATCACGCCTGCCCTGATTGTTTTAATTCTAAAGGTCTTCAAAAGATGCCCTTCAAATTCTTTGTTCAGGGGACGCCTGGGTGGTTCAGTTAGTTAAGCTTCCCACTCTTGATCTTGGCTCAGTTCTCCAACTCACAGTTGTGAGTTTGTGCCCTGCCATTGGGCTCCACACTGGGCATTGAGCCTGCTTTAAAAAAAAAAAAACAAGGGGCAGCCTGGGTGGCTCAGCATTTTAGCGCTGCCTTCGGCCCAGGGTATGATCCTTGGAGACCCGGGATCGAGTCCCATGTCGGGCTCCCTGCATGGAGCCTGCTTCTCCATCTGCCTGTGTCTCTGCCTCTCTCTCTGTGTGTCTCTCATGATTAAATAAAATCTTTAAAAAACAAAACAAAAAAATCTTTGTTCAAAAAATGTATTAGTGGTATCTTAGAAAATGTGTTAAAATGCATTAAGTATTCAAGTTGAAAGAGACCTTAGATCTAGGCCAAATCCCACACCTAAAAGATTAGGAAACTGAGACCCGAAGACATTGATTGTTATTCAGTGATACAGATCTGGTTAATGAACCCAGGCTTTTGGCATACTGGTCCATTCTAACCATTATATATGGTTGCTTTATGGGACTTCTCCCCCCCCCCCCCATAATACTGTAAGTGCTGAATGCTAATAAAACTTCCAAGAAGGAGTGACGTTTAATACTGACTATCGTAGGGGCGCCTGGGTGGCTCAGCAGTTGAGCATCTGCTTTTGGTTCAGCGCATGATCCCAGAGTCCTGGGGTCGAGTCCCACATTGGGCTCCCTACCGGGAGCCTGCTTCTCCCTCTGCCTATGTCTCTGCTTCTCTCTCTCTCTCTCTCTCTCTCTCTCTGTCTCATGAGTAAATAAATAAAAATTTTTTAAAAATTGGCTATTGGGGGCAGCCCCGGTGGCGCAGCGGTTTAGCGCCGCCTGCAGCTCAGGGCGTGATCTGGAGACCCTGGATCGAGTCCCACGTCAGGCTCTCTGCATGGAGCCTGCTTCTCCCTCTGCCTGTGTCTCTGCCTCTCTCTCTCTGCATCTCTATGAATAAATAAATAAAATCTTTAAAAAAAAATTGGTTATTGTATTTAAGTATACCTTTTTTTTTTTTTCCTCTCTTGGTGTGAGAACTTAAATCTGGCAGGAGGTAGAGATATTTCACTCCTTAAGCATGATACAGTAAATTTAGCTTAGTGATTAAGAGCGAGGGCTTTGGAATTAGATTTGCTTTGAGTCCTGGCTTTTCTACTTAATACCTGCAGGACTGACTCTGTATCTTCGTTTTCTTATCTGTAAGAATATAGGAAGATAAGAGAGTCTTTACAGTGCTCAGAGCAATTCCAGGGTTATGTGAATGCATAGCTCTTAAGATGTCAAAATTACCTGTATGTTCATATTCTGCTTATTGTTCTTGGATCATAAAGGTTTCCTACAGTGGTGTAGTGATAGCTCTATGTGAATTTGCCTGAAGAAAAGATTTAAAATGAAGGGGGTTTAGTACTTCTGATAGTGTTTCTTTGTCATCTATGTGCAAACAACTGTGGCCAAGGGGAATACAAAAGAATATATGTGGGCCTTATTCTCAAGGGGTTAATTAATCTTTCTTTAGGGGCCAGTTATAAATTGAGGAAGAGTTTGTGTTAAAATGTGACTTTTTAAAAAATGTGACCCCCTTTTTTTTTTTTTTTTTAAGATTTTGTTTATGTATTCGAGAGAGAGGAAGGCTCCAGGCAGGAAGCCTGATGTGGGACTCCATCCCTGGTCTTCAGGATCACGCCCTGGGCCAAAGGCAGGCACTAAACCGCTGAGCCACCCAGGGATCCCCTAAATGTGACCTTTTTAAGTGAAAAAAAAAAAAGTACATTATTTGGAAGCCTTTCAAATAATATAGCTTTATGGGATTATTTGGGATTTCTTCATGTGGCTCTGGACTAAGAAATCTAGATTCTAATCCTATGGTTTATGTAATCTTGAATCCTGTGTAAAATTCCTATTTTATTTTTAAAAATATTTATTTATCTGAGAGAGTGTGAGAGCCTGAGCTGGGGTGGGGATTATTGGGGTGGGTGAATAGGGAGCCTGAGGCAGGGCTCCATCTCAGGATAGAGCTGAAGGCAGATGCTTAACTAATGAGCCATTCAAGTGACCCTAAAATTCCTGTTTTAAAATTGGTCTTGAGGGATCCCTGGGTGGCGCAGCGGTTTAGCGCCTGCCTTTGGCCCAGGGCGCGATCCTGGAGACCCAGGATCGAATCCCACGTCTGGCTCCTGGTGCATGGAACCTGCTTCTCCCTCTGCCTGTGTCTCTGCCTCTCTCTCTCTCTCTGTGACTATCATAAATAAAAAAAAAAAAATTTTTTTTAAATAAAAAATAAAAAAATAAAATTGGTCTTGAAAGATAAAAAGTGGCAGTCACATCCGTCTGACATCCATGGTGTTCTCTTTTATAATTTTGCAAAGGAGAGAAATTTCATTCAAAACCCTTGTCCTGGGCAGCCCTGGTGGCTCAGCGGTTTAGCGCCGCCTTCAGCCCAGGGTAGCGGGATCCTGGAGACCTAGGATCAAGTCCCATGTCAGGCTCCATGTATGGAGCCTGCTTCTCCCTCCGCCTGTGTCTCTGCTTCTCCCTCTCTCTCTGTGTGTCTCTCATGAATACATAAATAAAATCTTTAAAAACAGAAACCCGGGATCCCTGGGTGGTGCAGCGGTTTGGCGCCTGCTTTGGCCCAGGGCACGATCCTGGAGACCCGGGATCGAATCCCATGTCAGGCTCCCGGTGCATGAAGCCTGCTTCTCCCTCTGCCTGTGTCTCTGCCTCTCTCTCTGTGTGTGTGTGACTATCATAAATAAATAAATAATTTTAAAAAAATAAAAATAAAATAAAAATAAAAACAAACCCTTGTCCTTTTTCTCCCCTAGTTCTTTGCTTTTATTGCAGATTTAAAATAATACCTACAGTTGAATGCCTACTATCTGATGTTTTATATGTATGGCAGTTTTATGAGATTGATGTTATTCTTGTTTTACAGATTAGAAAATTGCAGCTCCGAAGAAATTACTTAACTTTTTCAGTCTCAAAGAACTTGTTGGTGGAACAGGGATTGGAAACCAAGTCTCCCAAATATTTACTGATTATCGTGGAAAGAATAGCATACAAACATGTCTGCTGCTTGCTACCTGCCCATTATTTTTGAAAATTTTTAAACAATTACGGAATAATTTACATTTAAAGTTCAGAAAACATTGGTGTGAATACCTTTATGTTCATGGTATAGATTTAACAGATCTTAACTCTCTCATATTAGGTTAACTTGCCTCTCCCCCAAGGAATAAAACAAAACATACAGATGAAGCTAACTTTGTAACCTTTTCCCTTTTCCGTTTTTTTTTTTTTTTTAAGATTTTATTTATTGGGGATCCCTGGGTGGCTCAGCAGTTTCGTGCCTGCCTTTGGCCCAGGGCGTGATCCTGGAGTCCCGGGATCTCTCTTTCTGTGTCTCTCATGAATAAATAAATAAAATCTTCTTTTTTATGATAGACATAGAGAGAAAAAGAGAGAGGCAGAGACACAGGCAGAGGGAGAAGCAGGCTCCATGCCGGGAGCCCGATGCAGGACTCGATCCCGTATCCCCAGGATCAGGCCCTGGGCTGAAGGCAGCGCTAAACCGCTGAGCCACCCAGCCGCCCTTCCATTCTCTTTTTTAGAAGTAACCACTGTGCTGAAGATGCCTTTATTCTTCCCATTCATACGTTTGTTTTTACTATTGAAACCATAGTATTTTTGAGTGTGAAAACACTTTTTAGTGTTTTGAAAAGTTTAGCATTTTTTTCATAGATGATTATAATATTCTGCGTCTTCTGCAGTTTTTCTTCTTAGTGTTATTCTTTTGAGAATTTATCTATGACAATGCATATTGTTTTAGTTCTTTAAATTTTTTTTTTTTTTTAGATTTTATTTATTCATGAGAGAGGCAGAGACATAGGCAGAGAGAAGCAGGCTCCCTGCAAGGGCATCATGCCCTAAGCCAAAGGCAGATGCTCAACCACTGAGCCACCCAGGCATCCCTAGTTCTTTAAATTATTGTAGTATTTCACATCAGTTTTTTTTTTTTTTTTTAGGATTTTATTTATTTACTTGAAAGAGTGAGAGCAAAAAAAAAAAAAAAAAGAAAGAGTGAGAGCAAAAGAGCACAATGGTACAATGGGAGAGGGAGAAGCAGACTTGCAGCTGAGCAGGGAGACCTATAGAGGGCTCAATCCCCATACCCTGAGATCATGATCTGAGCTGAAGGCAGATGCTTAATCAGCTGAGTCCCTCACATCAGATTTGTTGTTGTTGTTTATTCTCTGTGGACAGCATGTAGTTTCAACTTTTAGTTGTGTTAAAAAAAAAAAAAAAGGATTGAACATTATTATACTTATGAGTTTCCTAGGAAATAGGATTGTAGGATTTGAGCGTATTTGCATCTTCTGCGTTACTGAATATTACTTCATTCTACCCGTGATTGTATCAATTTATGCTGTTCTAGCAGTGTATAGGAGTTCTAGTGACCTGACATTTTTAAGATAACATTCTTGTCGGTCTGATGGATGTGAAATTGTAGCTTATTTTAATTTCCATTGCCAGTAGAGATATTAAGCATATTTTTGTGTTTTGGCCATTAGACTTTCTTTTGCAAATTTAGTGTTTTCATTTCTTATCCATTTAAAAAAATTTGGATGGTTTGTATTTTTCTTATTGATGGGCAGGAATTCTTTATGTGTTTGTGTAATTTTGTCTACTTCCATTATGTGGCTTGATTTTTTAACTTTTATGCTTTTTTTTTTAATGTGGTATATTACACATGTAAAACTTACTATCTTGTATATGTTGAAGTGTACAGTTTCAGTGTACATTATTGTACCATTACTACTGTCCATCTCCAGAATTTATTTCATCTTGTAAAATTGAAACTGTATCTATAAAATGCTAGCTTGTTACTTCTTTGTTGCCCAGCCTATGGCATTCATTGTTCTACTTTTGTCTTTATGAACTACTCTATTATATGTTATTTGTTCTCTTGTGACTATTTTATTTGGCTTAACTTTGGCATATTCTTTATATAACTGAAGTTTAATTTTAAGTAGTCACATTTTTAGAGGGGCACCTGGCTGGCTCAGTTGGTAGAACGTGTGACTCTGTCTTGGAGTTGTGAGTTCAATCCCTACATTGGGGGTAGAGTTGACCTAGAAAGAAAGAAAGAAGTAAGTCACATTTTTCTATTTTTTCTTGTATGGTATGCTTTTTGTATTTCGTTAAGAAATCTTTACTTTGATTATCATAAAGATACCTCATATTTGGTTTTAGGAACAATTGTAGGTTGTATTCCTTAACCTCTATACTCAAGCTTCTATCTCTACCATATCATATGGAAACTATTTCTTCAGGCATTACCAGTATCTTCTGATATGTCAAATGCAGAGTAACTTCTCAGCAATCCATTTTGTATACCATTCTCTTCATTTCTCAGAGGTTTCCTCTTGGGGTTGCTCTGATGCTGCTGGTTTTCCTTCATCCTGTGTTATTAATCACTCTAGGTCAGGTTTTCATATCTCAGATAGACTATAGTAAAAACAGTTTTATTTACATGTATTTCTCTGCAATTTCTGTTCAGCCCTCTTGGTGCCATGCCACAGGATGGATGGATGGATGGATGGATTTATTCGTTTTATTTATTTATTTATTTACTTACTTACTTACTTAACCTAAAAATATTTTATTTTTTTTGAGAGAGCAGAAGCAGAGGGAGAGGAAGAAACAGACTCCTCGCTGATTAGGGAGCCCAACGTGGAGCTCCATCGAGGGACTCTGGGATCATGACCTGAGCCAAAGGCAGATACCCAACTGACTCAGCCACCTGGGTGCCTCTGTGCCACAGGATTTAATTTTTAAAATATGATCATTTTCCTTTAGGGTCTCTACCGCCTGTTGCATAAAGTCAAAACTTTTATACTTTTGTTCTAGCCTACTTTTCTTGACCTACTTCCTGTCAAGTCTCAACACAGTTGCATGCCTATGCATACTTCACTCTCTCATATCTTCAGCTACACTAAATTACTCACTGTTTAGTTGCTCTGCCTGGAACAAGCCCATACCTCCTCCTTTGCTTTTTGAAATATACTTATCCTAAAATGCCACTCCTGATAAACCTTTTGTGAAAACACAATTTACCCCTCTTCTCCAGTGTCAGTTTCTGAGGATTTAGTTAGAGTAGTTACTGTATTATTGGTAATTGTACATATGTCTTTCTGTTCCTGCTATATATCCTTGAGCTCCTTGAGGATACTTACTCATCTTTTTTTCTATATAGTGCCTGGAATTAGTAGGCTTAGTGACATTTACCGTAAGCCAAAAAATTTTTGATAGGCGTGTACTTTTTTTTGGAGCTGCTGCTGAAAGTGCATAAACTTTCATAGGTTTTAGGGAGGGCCTAGTACTCTGTTACTTATTTTTAGCCTTTTTGGAATTACATATTTTTCTAGTGATTACAAATTCAGGGCTAGTATATGTAGCCTTCTCTCTCAAGTGACGGTTGGTACTTTATTTTTATTATTATTTTTTTTAAGATTATTGATTTTTTAATTTATTCATAAGAGGCACAAAATGAGAGAGAAAGAGAGGCAGAGACACAGGCAGAGGGAGAAGCAAGCTCCATGCAGGGAGCCCAACATGGAACTTGATCCCGGATCTCCAGGATCACGCTCTAAGCTGAAGGCGGTGCTAAACCGCTGGGCCACCGGGGCTGCCCATGTTTTATGTGAACTAGTTCAAGAGTTGGTTGTCTGATACTATTGCTTTTCAGCAGTGATAATACACTTTGCTTCATTTTTCTTAAATCTTTCTGTAGTATTTCCATCTTTTTATTTTTTTTGTTCATTTATTTATTTATTTATTGCAAGATTTTATTTATTCATGGGAGACACAGAGAGAGAAGTAGGCTCTGTGCAGGAAGCCTGATGTGGGACTCGATCCCGGGAAGAGCCAAAGGCACGCTCAACTGCTGAGCCACTCAGCTCAGTTTTATTCTACATATGTAGAATATACTGAAGTTCATTCATCTATTGAACATCTGGTAATTTCCAGTTTTTGCTGGGGCACATATATAAGAATTTTGGGTGTATATCTGAGAGTCGTATTACTAGGCCATTGAGTGTTTGGATGAGATGTTAGGTATTTGGGTAAGATATTAGGTGGTTATATGTGTCAGACATTATTTATATCTGTAGGTTGGTTATACTTTGATTATATCTTTAGTTGTTTACTTAAATGTTTTATTTACTCTTACGAACTGTGAGTGAGAGTCATTGAAGGCAGAGACCTATCTTATATTTTTAATTTTCCATTGCTTAGCTCATTACCAGGTAGCAGGAGGCACTTGTTTTCCTAAATGAGTTTAAGTTGTTTTTTTTTTTTTTTAAGTGTCAAGGAGCTCATCATCAACCATTATGAAAGTGTAACCACTTATCCTACTTCTGGGACTAGGGACTTTATAATATGTTGAGAAAGGTGGCCTGTAGATGAAGTTGGGTTTCTGTTCATTTTAAGTGTTGATAATGTAGTCAGGCCATGATTTGAAGTGATATAATATAAAAGGCAAAAACTGGGAAATAAGGTGGTAGGAAGGCAGCCTTTTTTTGCTTTATTCTGTAGTTTTCCCTGTTAAAGATCTTAGGGGCCATCTGTTTAGTGTTCTTTATGATCTCTGGTGTATCACTATGGGTTAACTATTTTAAGGCTACATGCTTAATATTTATTTATTAAAGATTATTTATTCATGAGAGACAGAGAGGCAGAGACATAGGCAGAGGGAGAAGCCGAAGCAGGCTCCCTGCAGGGAACCCGATGTGGGACTGGATGACAGATCCTGGGACCACGCCCTTAGCCCAAGGCAGATGCTCAACTGCTGAGCCACCCAGCTGTCCCTGTTCCACAAATATTTATTGAATGCCCTCTATTGTTGTTAATAAGATAGACATAGTCCATGCTATTATGGAATAAATTATAGCCTAGTAAGGCAGTGAAACATTCAACAGTTATTTGTTTATTGAGTTTAAGTAAGGAGAACTGTCTGGGGTGGGGTAACCTAAACCTCAGGGAAAGATCCTTGGGAATAACCCTTAAACTGGTATTTGGGAGGGTAAATTGGAATTAACTTAGTCATATATTAAGTTGATCAATTTTTTCACGCATACCAAAAGCACGAGTAATCATACAGTCAAGAATATAAAACCATTTAATTGCTTTTCCCTTTTATTTTATTTTATTTTTTTTTAAAAGAATGGTTATATTTTTTTAATTTATTTATGATAGTCACGCAGAGAGAGAGAGAGAGAGAGAGAGGCAGAGACACAGGCAGAGTGAGAAGCAGGCTCCATGTACCGGGAGCCCGACGTGGGATTCGATCCTGGGTCTCCAGGATCGCGCCCTGGGCCAAAGGCAGGCGCCAAACCGCTGCGCCACCCAGGGATCCCTGCTTTTCCCTTTTAAATAAATATCCAGTTTCTATGAATACAAAAGTAAACATTTGCTTATTATTGAATTTTTGAAAATACAAAGAACTATAATAAAGGAAAAATTATCGGTAATCACACCCCAGGGATAATTCTTTTTTTTTTTTTTTTTAAGATTTTATTTATTTATTAACAAGAGACACAGAGAGAGAGGCGCAAAGACACAGGCAGAGGGAGAAGAGCAGGCTCCATGCTGGGAGCCCGATGTGGGACTTGATCCCAGGACTCTAAGATCAGGCCCTGAGCTGTACTAAACTGCTGAGCCACCTGGGCCGCCCTAATTCTTTCCTTTAAAATATTTTTGTCTGTCTGTGAAATTTCAAACATGTAGAGATACATCTTAAATTTGGTTATTTTCTTACACTTTTTTTCTTTAATTTTTTTTTTACATATGTATATATACACACTTATTTAGAAGTTTTTATTATTTATTTATTTTTAAGATTTTATTTATTTATTCATGAGGGACAGAGAGAGAGGCAGAGACACAGGCAGAGGGAAAAGCAGGCTTCCCGCAAGGAGCCTGATATGAGACTCCATTCTGGACCCTAGGATTCATGCCCTGAGCCAAAGGCAGGTAGATGCTCAACTGCTGAGCCACTCAGGCGTCCCTATATAGAAGTTTTTAAAAGACTTTTGAATATAATTCCAATCTGACTTTCAACCCAAATTTGTAATTTTTAATGTGTTTTTTT
Source organism: Vulpes lagopus (assembly GCF_018345385.1). Lineage (NCBI taxonomy): Eukaryota > Metazoa > Chordata > Mammalia > Carnivora > Canidae > Vulpes > Vulpes lagopus. The sequence continues at coordinate 133,100,847 of NC_054827.1, read as the reverse complement.
TTTAGTGATCTGAAGCTGTCTTTCCCTACTAGACTCCCTATTCTTGAGAAGTTCAAGAATAGGCATTGTGGCTCATCTTTGTATATTCAGTACCAACAGCTCTTTAATTTATTTAACAAATATTTGAGGGCTCCTTTTATCCTTGGTGCCATGATATATGCTGGGAATATAGTGATGAGTGGGGCAAGGTGGGACACACAAACAAGAGAGAGAGAGAGAGGCAGAGACACAGACAGAGGGAGAAGCAGGCTCCTTGCGGGAGCCTAATGCAGGACTCGATCCCGGGACTGGGATCATGTCCTGAGCCGAAAGCAGATGCTCAACCACTAAGCCACCCAGGTGTCTCTTAGGAAGACCTTTTGTGAAGTCTTTCTAAATAGCCGGGGCAAGAGATGATTGTAGCTTGGGGGTTACAGTTGAATAGGAGGCTAAAGAAGAGTATTGGGGATATGTTTTAAAAGTAGATTCAGGGATGCCTGGGTGACTCAGCAGTTGAGTGCCTGCCTTTGGCCCAGGACATGATCCTGCAGACCTGGGATCGAGTCCCACGTCGGGCTCCCTGCATGGAGCCTGCTTCCCTCTCTGCCTGTGTCTGCCTCTCCCTCTGTGGGTCTCTCATGAGTAAATAAATAAATAGAATCTTAAAAAAAAACCAAAAAAAAACCTAAAGGTAGATTCACAAGGGCTTGCTGATGGTGTAGTTGGAAAGTTAACTTAGAAAAACCCCTAGACTTTTGTCTTTAGCAACCAGACAGATGGTGGTGCTAATTTCTGAGATGGGAAAGAGTGGGTGGAGCACATTAAAAGTTGGGAGATACAAAATTTTTGCTTCATTCTTGTTAGATTAAAGCTTAGACTGGGTAACCTAACTCTAGGAGAATTTGGTTAGAAAAGGAGGGAACCTAGTAGGACAAAGCTCTGGTTTTCACCATGAACCCCAAGCATCTTTTGTAGTTGAGCTTAGAAAAAACATGGAAAGATAAAGAAAGTGAGCTATTAGTGATATATTAGGAAAACCAGCGGAATGTGGTATCTCTGAAACCGAGACAGATCCAAGAGTGGTTAACTTTGTCATGCTGCTGAGTGAGAGAAATGACCACTGTGAATTTGCAGCGCAGTTATCATTGGTGACCTTGGCTATAATATTTTCATTGGAATGGTGAAGATGGATATATGATTGGACAGAGTAAGGGGGAATAATGTGAGGAACTGGCAGCTGTAGTCAACTTTTTAAAGTTGTACTCTGACAGAGAGCAGAGAAGAGGCGGAGCTGCAGAAGAATATGGCTTCAAAAATTTTTTAATTTATTTTAGAGCGAGTATGTACCCAAGTTCAAGGAGGGAAAGGGAAAGGCAGACTCTATACTGAGCTTGGAGCCTGATGTGGGGCTCGATCTCATAACTCTGAGATCATGACCTGAACCCAAATCAAGAGTCAGGTGCTTAACTGAGTCCCCTAAGTGCCTCTTAAAAATTTCCTAATATTATGTTGATGATGTTTATATGTTGATGGATGGGAGAAATTGATTATGCTAGAGGAAGGAGGAGTAATTGAGCCTGCAGAGTCCTTGAGAATAACAGGAGTGGTATTACTAGCATAAATGAAAGGATTAATCTTTAATAGGAGCAGAAACACTTAGGGCAATGTTAAGTTTTCATTTGGGATTTGTGGTCTTCACTTGAACATGAAACCAATTAATGATGGTTGTGTGTGTTTCTTTCCCCAGCAGTGCTGCTTGGGGCAGACACAGGAGGTAGTTTTGTTTTGTTTTGTTTTAAGTTAATTGAGGAATGAGTTTAACTAGCAGTGGGGCTTTGCCATATGAGTACCGTGAAGGAACAAAAGCATCAATGTTAGCAAGGGAGTGATTGATAATGACACAGTGGTGATGTACAATTAATCCAGCTAATAGCTGAATTTGGAGTACTAAATAGTGAACTTGATCTAAGGAGGTTGGAAATCTGAGAAACTTGAAATGGATTTCAGAGAAAGTACAGTTTTTGGTGATGACAAAATTATGTGTATGACCATGGGGATAAGAGCTTACAGTCTATAAATATTAGAAACAGTCTCTGTCTCCTTACCTTTTTTAAAAAATTTAAAAATGTACAAAGATGACAGAAGTAGCAGTCTCTCATAGGCCAAATATAGCCATTGCTATTAACATACTTTTTCTTTTTACTAAATCAAGGTCTTAGTGTGTAGTATACTGTTTTGTATTTTTTCTTAATATATTTTATATTTCTTTCTTTCATTAGTTTCTTCCTTCCTTCCTTCTCCTTTCCTTCATAGGCTCTATGCCCAAGAGGGGCTTGAACTCACCACCTTGATAAGATCAAGACCAGAGTTGATATCAAGAGTGAGATGTTTAATTGACTGAACCACCAAGGCATCCGAGACATCTTATATTTTCTATGTGGCATTAAATATTCTTTTAAAATGTTTCCTCTTTAGGTTTGGCTGGCTGAGTTGGTGAAGTGGGCAACTCTTGATCTTGGGAATACGAGTTTGAGCCCCACGTTGGGTATAGAGATTACTTAAATCTTTTTAAAAAATGAAATATTTAAATATTAAGTAGTATTAAATATTAATAGTATTTAATTCATATATTTAATATTTTTTAAAGTTTTATTTAAATAAAACTTATTTACACAATTTCTATGTGGGGGTTGAACTCAAAACCCTGAGATCAAGAGTCTTATGCTCTTTTGACTGAGCCAGCCAGGTACCCCTAAACTGTTCTTTGGTTGAATGTTTAAAAGTTGTTTCTGTTTTATTCCACTATGTGCATGTGTGTGTGTACTGAATGGAATATCTTTGTATAATTTTTATATGAGTTTATTTCTCTAAGATAGATTTCCTGGAAAAAAGATCCTGGATCATAGTGTCTGAACTTTTCATATGCTTATGACTAAAGTGCTTCCCAGAAAGTTTGTTGTAAATTACTCTAGCACTGGCCCTGAATGGGGCAGCCAGTTTCATCAGATTCTCACCTTTAAAACAATCTTTTTTAAGAACGAAATAGGAAAATTAATTGTCCAATTTTATATTTTAATTTTACTTAACTTAAAAAAAAGATTTATTTATTTATTTATTTATTTATTTATTTATTTATTTATTTATTTATTTATGAGAGACATAGAAAAGAGAGGGAGGCAGAGACACAGGCAGAGGGAGAAGCAGGCTTCATGCAGGGAGCCCAATGCAGGACTCGATCCTGGGACTCTAGGATCACGCCCTAGGCTGAAGGGAGGTACTAAATCGCTGAGCCACCCAGGGAATCCCTACTTAACGTTTTATTAAGAAAATTTTCAAATGGAAAGTTAAAGTATAATTACATTCCCACTACTGAGATTTTACAATTGTTAATATTGCTGTTACCAAAATCTTGAGTTTGCATCTGCTAAAAATAACATTCTTTTACTATTCTACCAGAGAAAATGTTAATTCCTTGGTATCTAACATTCATATTTCCTCAGGTTTATTAGCCTTTTGGGAGAGCAGAATCTATTTAAGGTTTACAAATTGCATGTGAATGTTATTTTTAGTCATTTAAAATTTACAGTGGTTCTCTCACACGCACCCTTTTTTTTCTTTTTGACACTGAAAATCTTGGAGATTTCTTTATGATGGTGCTTTTTATAATTCTTGTAAACTAGGAATTTATGTGTAAAGGTTTGACTAGATTCAGGATAAATGTTTTTGACAAAAAGACTTGTAGTATATGTTTCATATTCAATGATTAATAAATGTGTAATAATATCAGGTTGTCCTCAACTGTTAGCAATGCTAGGTCATTTGATCATTGCCTGCATTAGTTATTTCATTGGGGGTTGTAGAAAGTTGATTTTCCTAATTGCCAACTTTAAATTTGGTTAGCTAATATTCTACTAGAAAGAAGAGTTTTCCATCATCAACTGGAATGAAAATTACTTACTATCAGAGTAAATATTTGGTTTAATAGTCCCCTCCAATGGCAATAATGATTTTTTCCTTTCTCTTCTTTTATGATTGAATGTGTGGATCTTAGGCAACTTGGGCTACCATAACAAAATACCATAAAGTAGATGGCATAAACAACAGAAATTAGTTTTCTCACGAAGTTCTGGAGGTTGGGGACTTCAAGTTACAGCTTCAAAAGTAATTTGAGCTTTGTCTCTGTTGTTTAATATTCTTGTGGTTAAAATAACATTTATGCAAACTTGGATTTGCACGTTGGATTTTATAAAAGTGTTTAGGTGGAAGATTAGTCTTAAGTGGTAGAAGTGATTTTTTTTTTATTGGTGTCCCAATAAATATTAAAAATGAACAAAAATTTTTTTTTTTTTTTTTTATAAAGGGACATGGAGGGACACCTGGGTGGCTCAGAGGTTGAGCATCTGCCTTTGGCTCAGGGCGTGATCCTGTTCCGGGATCCAGTCCTGCATCAGGCTCCCTGCAAAGAGCCTGCTTTTCCCTCTATCTCTCTGCCTCTCTATCTGTGTCTGTCATGAATAAATAAATAAAATCTTTTTTTTTTTTTTTTTTTTTAAGGGACGGGATCCCTGAGTGGCGCAGGGGTTTAGCGCCTGCCTTTGGCCCAGGGCGCGATCCTGGAGACCCGGATCGAGTCCCACGTCGGGGGGCCTGGTGCATTGAGCCTGCTTCTCCCTCTTTCTATGTCTCTGCCTTTCTCTCTCTCTCTCTCTCTGTGTGACTATCATAAATAAATTAAAGAAAAAAAAAAGGGACTTGGAAATGCCTTAATTTGACTTAGACCTTTTTTGAGAGAGAGAGAGGCAGAGGGAGAAGCAGGCTCCCTGCAGGGAGCCCAATGCAGGACCGGATCCCAGGACCCCGGGAATCACGTCCTGAGCCAAAGGCAGTTGCTCAATCACTGAGCCACCCAGGTACCCCCGACAAATACAGACCTGAAATTGAGACAAAATTTTATTTTCCTAAAGAAGGGAAATGACAAAAAAAAAAAAAAAAAAGAAGAAGGAAAGAAAGAAAGAAAAGAAAAGAGAAGAAAGAAAAGAAAAGAAAAATGATTCTTGAATTCTTGGAATAAATCCAGTAATTTTTTAAAGATTTTATTTATTCATGAGAGAGACACAGAGAGAGGCAGAGACATAGGCAGAGGGAGAAGCAGTCTCCCTATGGGGAACCCACTGTGGGACTCCATCTCAGGACTGCAGGATCACGACCTGAGAGCCCAAGGCAGATGCTCAGCCGCTGAGCCATCCAGGCATCCCTGTGAAAATTTTTTCAAAGAAGAAATACAGAGTAAAAGCTTTTGTTGGTTTTTTCTTGTTTTTGTTTTGTTTTGTTTTGTTTTGTTTTTGGTGGACGATGAAGTTTATTGAGTGATAAGCATCTGAAGTGGGAGGGGACCTGAGAGGGTTGCCCCAGAGTAAAAGTTTTCTTTTTTTTTCTTTTTTAATTATTTACTGAGAGAGAGAGAGAGAGAGAGAGAGAGCACGCGTGGTGGGAGGGAGAGGGAGAGAGTTTTAAGTGGACTGTATGCTGAGCATAGATAGAGCCCAACGTGGAAGAGATCACAAGCTGAGCCAAAACCAAGAGATGGTTGCTTAACCAGCTGTGCCACCCACGCATCCCAGAGTAAAAGTTATCCATACTTACTCTTTCCTTCCTCTCCTCAGTCCTAATCCTCTCTTTCAGTAGTAACTTTGAATAATTTTTTATGCATTTATATATTTAGTAAATACAGGAATTTTCAGTTTATGAACTTTCATAAATTTGAACAAGTGTACAGCCACACTAAAAGTATTTCAGCTCTGTGTGTGGTGACAGTTACTGTAAAGGAAAGCTTGCGCAGTATCACAAGACTTAACAACTTTTTGGCATCCTTTGCTCCCACAGATGCATAGCTTCTTAGATTATCAGCATTCCCTACAAACCACCAAGATATAGGGTTACATTTGTTATAATATGAGCGTACACTGATAGATCATAATCACCCAAAGTCCATACCTTAAGGTTCACTCTTGGTGGTTTTTATTCTGGAAACAATGTATGTAATGACATGTGTTCATCATTATAATTCTTATAGAGTATTTTCTTTTCTTTCTTTTTTTTAATGTTTATTTTTTAGTAGTCTCCACACCCTACATGGGGCATGAACTAATGACCCCAATATCAAAAGTTGCATGCTCTTCCAACTGAGCCAACCAGGCACAGTCTCCCGCTCCCGCCCAGTGTATTTTCATTGCCCTAAAACTTTGTGTCATCCTATTTCCATCCCACCACCACTACTGCTGACATTTTTACTGTCTCCATAGTTTTGCTTTTGCAGAATGGCATATAGTTGGAATTTCACAATATGTAGCCTTTTCATTTTGGCTTCTTTCACTTAGCAATAAGCATTTAAGTTTCTTCTGTATCTTTGTGGCTTCATAGCTATTTCTTTTTATTATATATTTGTTGTATACGTAATTAATATATATTTAATATTCTGTTATCTGAATATATTACAGTTTATCCCTTCATCTACTGAAGTACCTCTTGGTTGCCTCCAAGTTTTGGCAATCATGAATAAAGCTGCTATAAACATCTGTGCGCAGGTTTTTGTGTGGATGTTAGTTTTCAACTCCTTTGGGTAAATAATTAGGGAGTGATTGTTGTATCATATGGTAAAGAGTATGTTTAGTTATTTTTTTTTTGTATGTTTAGTTCTGAAAGAAACCACAACTCAGTTTTCCAAAGTGACAGCATAATTTTGTACTCCCACCAGCATTGATTGAGAGTTTCTGCTGCTCCATATCCTTGCCAGCATTTGGTCCAGATTTTGGCTGTTCTAATAGTGGTTTTTTGTTTTTTTTTTTTAAGGATTTTATTTATCCATTCATGACAGACACACACAGAGAGAGAGAGAGGCAGAGACACAGGCAGAAGGAGAAGCTCCATGCAGGGAGCCCAATGCGGGATTTGATTTCCTGTCTCCAGGATCATGCCCTGGGCTGAAGGCGGTGCTAAACCGCTGAGTCACCCGGGCTGCCCCAGTATCTCATTGTTTTAATTTTCATTTCCCCCATGGCATATGAAGTGGACCATCTTTTCATATGCTTATTTGCAATCTATATATCTTGTTTGGTCAGATGTCTGTTAAGTTCATTTTTTAATTGTGTTGTTTTCTTATTCAGTTTTATGAATTCTTTGTGTTTTTTGAGTAATAGTCCTTTATCAGATACGTCTTTTGCAGATATTTTCTCACAGTCCCTTTTTTCATTATTCTCGCGACAAAACTGTCCTTTGCAGAGTAGTTTTTTTTTTTTTTTTTTTCAGAGTAGTTTTTTATTTTAATGAAGTCCTACTTACCACTTCTTTCTTTCATGAATTGTACCTTGGTATTACATCTAAAAAGTCATAGGTATATCAAGTTTATCTAGATTTCCCCCTTTGCTCTTTTCTAGTTTTTTACTTCCGTATTTTACATTTACATCTCTAATCCATTTTTTTAAGATTTTATTTATTCATGAGAGAGACACAGAGAGAGAGAGGCAGAGACACAGGCAGAGGGAGAAGCAGGGAGCCCAATGTGGGACTCGATCTCGGGTCTCCAGGATCAGGCCCTGGGCCAAAGGTGGCGCTAAACCACTGTGTCACTGGGGCTGCCCCTCTAATCCATTTTGAGTTAATTTTCCTGAAGGGTGTTGTAAGGTTTGTGTCTAGGTTCTCTCTTTTTTTTTTTTTTTTTGCATGTGTGTATCTAGTTTCAGAAATATTTGTTGAAAAGACAGTGCTCTGTTGTATTTCCTTTGTTCTTTTGTCAAGTTGACTATATTATATTTATGTGGGTCTATTTCTGGGTTGTCTATTCTGTTTCATGGATCCCTTTGTTCTTTGGCCAATACCATTTTTTTGATTGTAGCTTTACTGTAAATCTTGAAGTTCACTCCATTTTTTTAGTTCTTTGATATTATTCATCAGAGCTTTGTAAGTTTTCTTCATATAGTTCTTGCACATACCTCAGTATGTTGGCTTGTTGGTGCTTTTTTTTTTTTTTAAGATTTTATTTATTCATGAGAGAGACAGAGAGAGAGAGAAAGGCAGAGACACAGGCAGAAGGAGAAGCAGGCTCCGTGCAGGGAGCCTGATGTGGGAATTGATCCTGGGTCTCCAGGATCACGCCCTGGGCTGAAGATGGTGCTAAACCGCTGAACCACCCAGGCTGCCCTGTTGGTGCTAAAGTTAAATAGTATTGTGTTTAAACCGTTGAACCACCCAGGCTGCCGTTTTGGTGCTAATGTTAAATAGTATTGTGTTTTAATGTTAAATTCCAATTGTTCATTGCTGATATATAAGAAAATGGTTGACTTTCATATGTTTACCTTGTATCCTGCAACCTTCCTGTAATTGCTTATTCTTAGAATTAACTTTTGTCATGTTTTCCAGATTTCTACAATGGTATCATTTGCAAACAAAGTTTTATTTTTTCTTCCTCAACTTGTATACGTTTTCTTATTGCAGTAGCTAGAACTAGTGTAATTTTGAAAAGGAGTGGTAAGAGGGGGATATCCTTGCCTTATACCTGATCTTAACTGAGAAAGCTTTGAGTTTCTCACCATTGAGTATGTTAGTTAGCTGTAAGGTTTTTTTGTAAATACTACTTACCAACTTAAGAAAGTTCCATTCTATTTCTAGTGTGTAGAGTGTTTTTGTGCGTGGGTTTTGGATTTTGTGAAATTCTTTTTCTGCATCTATTGATATGATTGTGTGGTTTTTGTTGTAGCCTGTTGATGTGATTGGGTTATGTTAATTGATTTTTTGAACATTGAGCCAGCATAAATACCCAGGATAAATTCCACTTGTCATGGTATACAATTGACCCTTGAACAACACAGAGTTGAATTGCACAGATTCTCTTACGCATTTTTGACAAATATAATACAGTGGTGTGAATGTATTTTCTCTCCCTTTTGGCCTTGTTAGTATTTTCTTTTGTCTAGCTTACTTTATCATAAGAATACAGCATTAATGCATGTAACATGCAAATTAAGTGTTTATTGATTGTGTTATTACTAGTAAGGCTTCTGGTCAGTAGTGGGCTATTATTTAATACTTAAGTTTTGGGGGCATCCAAAGTTACATGCAGATATCCAACTGTGCAGGGTATTGGCATCCTTGACCCCCATGTTGTTCAAGGGTAACCATATGATTCTCTTCATTGTTGGAGTAAAGTCGCTAATTTTTTTTGAGGATTTTTGCGGACATGTTCATGAGAGACCCTGGTCTGTACTTGTCATGTGTTTGTTTGGTTTTGGTATTTGGGTAATACTGGCCTCATAGAATGAGTTAGGAAATACTTCCTGCTTTGTTTCTACCTTACAAAAGAGATTATAAGAGGTAGAGAATTGGCATAATTTCTTCTTTAAATATTTGGTAGAATTCATCATTAACAGTATCTGTGGCTGGTGCTTTTTCTTCTGTAAAGTTATTCTTCTTTTTTTTTTTTAAGATTTTATTTATTTATTCATGAGAGACACACAGAGAGAGAGGCAGAATCATAGAAAGAGGGAGGAGAAGCAGGCTCCATGCAGAGAGCCTGATGTGGGACTCCATCCCTGGACTCTGGGATCACGCCCTAAGCAGAAGGCAGATGCTCATCCACTGAGCCACCCAGGTGCCCCAAAGTTATTCATTATTGATTCAATTTCCTTAATACATATAATCCTATTTAGTCTATTCAGATAGTCTGTCTTCAGTTTTGGCAGATTGTGTCTATTAAGGAATCCGTTCACTTCTTAGGTTATCAGATTTGTGAGCATAGTGTTGTTTGCAATATTACCTTGTCCTTTTAATGCTGTGGGATTAGTGGAGATGGGTCTCATTTGTGGTATTTAGGACTTTGTGTTTTCTCTCTTTTCTTAGTCTGTCTAGAGGTTTATCAATTTAGTTGATTATTTCAAAGAACCAATTTTTGGTTTAGTTGGCTTTTCTATTTCTTATTTTCAGTTTAATTGAATTCAGTTTAATTTTTCTCATTTTCATTGCTCCATCTTTTAAATTATTTTCCTTTTACTTTGTTTATAATTTGTTCTGTTTCTGATTTCATAGGTGGAATCTTAGATTATTAATTTTGACTTTTTTCTAATATGCATTCAATGTGAATCTCCCTCAAAGTACTATTCTTATCACATCCTGTAGATTTTGATAAGTTGTCTTATTGTTTCATTTAGTTCAGAATATTTTAAAATTTCTATTAAGATGTCTTCTCTGACATATGTGTTATTTAGAAGCGTGTTGTTTAATCTCCAAGTGTTTTGAGGTTTTCTAGTTCTCTTTGCATCATTGATTTCTAGTTTTTGTTTTTGTTTTTTTTAAGATTTTGTTTATTCATGAGAGGCAGAGATAATAGGCAGAGGGAGAAGCAGGCTCCCTGCGAGGAGCCTGATGTGGGACTCAATCCCAGAACCCTGGGATCACAACCTGAGCCAAAAGCAGATGCTCAACCACTGAGCCACCCAGGTGCCCCGATATGTATTTTATTTTTATTTATTTTTAAAATATTTTATTTTATTTTATTTTATTTTTATTTTTATTTTTTATTTATTTATGATAGTCACACAGAGAGAGAGAGAGAGGCAGAGACATAGGCAGAGGGAGAAGCAGGCTCCATGCCCCGGGAGCCCGATGTGGGATTCGATCCCGGGTCTCCAGGATCGCGCCCTGGGCCAAAGGCAGGCGCCAAACCGCTGCGCCACCCAGGGATCCCTAAAATATTTTATTTTTAAGTAATTTCTACAACCAATGTGGGGCTTGAGCTCACAAACCTGAGATCAAGAGTTGCATGCTCTACCGTTTGAGCCAGCCAGGTGTCCCTGATTTCCTTTTTTTTTTTATTATTATTTTTATTTATTTATGATAGTCACACAGAAAGAGAGAGAGAGAGAGAGAGGCAGAGACACAGGCAGAGGGAGAAGCAGGCTCCATGCACCGGGAGCCCGATGTGGGACTCGATCCCGGGTCTCCAGGATGGCCCCCTGGGCCAAAGGCAGGCGCCAAACCGCTGCGCCACCCAGGGATCCCCATGTCCCTGATTTCCAACATAATTCCATTGTGGTCTAAAAGCATACTTTCTATGATTCTTGTTCTTTTGAATTTGTGCTTTATGGCCCAGAGTATGGTCTAATGAATGTTCTATGTAAACTTGAGAAGAGTGTATGTTCTGCTACTGTTGCATAAGTAGTCTGTAGATGTACATTAGGTTCAGTTTAGTGTTTGTTGATCAATCCATCTATGCCTGCCTGCTGGATGTATTAAATAGTGGTAGAGAGATGTTAAAGTTTGACGATAGTAGTGGATTCATCTGTTTCTCATTATAGTTTTTTTTTTTAAGGTCTTATTTATTTGACAAAGCATTAGAAAGCATAAGCAGAGGGAATGAATGGGTAGAGGAAGAAGCAGACTCCCCACTGAGCTGGAGCCTGATGTGAGACTTGATCCCAGGACTCTGAGATCATGCACTGAGCCAAAGGCAGACGTTTAACTGACTGAGCTACCCAGGCACCCTCTCATTACAGTTTTGTTCTTACTGCCTTATGTATTTTGATATTCCACTTTTTAAAAATTGTTTATTTATTTTAGAGAGAGAGAGGGGCAGAGGGAAAGGGAGAGCAAGAATCTCAAGCAGACTCCCTGTTGAATATGGAGCCCAATGTGGGGTCGATCTCACAACCCTGAGATTGTAACCGGAGCCAAAATCAGGAGTTGGATGCTTAAACGATTGAGCCACCCAGACACCTCTGAAACTCCATTGTTACACTGATATATACTTTAAGGATTTTTTTAAAAGATTTATTTATTTTGGTGGGGGAGAGGGAGAGAGGGAATCCTCAAGCAGACTCCGTGCAAGTGTGGGACACAGTGTGGGGCTTGATCCCAGGACCCTAAGATCATGACCTGAGCCAAAATCAAGAGTCAGACGCTTAACTGAGAGCCACCCAGCTGCACCCCCCACCCCTTTGGCTGTTTTGAATAGTGCTGCCATGAAATGAGTGTGCAGGTTATTTGAGACCCTGTTTTTTGAGCATGCACTTGGAAGTGGAATTGCTTGATCACATGGTCAGTCCATTTTCATTTTTTAAAAAAGATTTTGTTTGTTCATTTGATTGAAAGTAAGAGAGCACAAGCAAGGGGGGGGGGGGGTAGCAGAGGGAGAGGGAGAAACACACTCCCTTCTGAGCAGGAAGCCGAATGTGGGGCCTGATTCCAGGATGCTGGGATCATGACTTGAGCCAAAGGCAGACACTCAACCGTCTGAGCTACTCAGGTGCACCTGTTTTCAATTTTTTGATGAACAACATACTGTTTTCCACTGTGGTTGCACTGTTTTACATTCCCACCAGTAGTGCACAAGGTCCCGGTCTCTCCACATCTATGTCAACACTTGTTATTTTCAGTTTTTTTGATAGTAGCCATCCTGATAGATCTGTGTATCATATTGTGTGGTTTTTTTTTTTTTTTAAGATTTTATTTATTTATTCATGAGAGACTCACAGAGACATAAGCAGAGAGAGAGAAGCAGGCTCCATGCAGGGAGCCCCATGTGGGACTCGATCCCTGAACTCTAGGATCATGCCCTGAGCTGAAGGCAGATGCTCAGCCACTGAGCCACCCAAGCATCTCTATTCTTTTTCATTTGTTTTTCCTTTGATTACAGTTTTTAGAGTTTCTATTGACATTTTTTCTAACTTACGGACTCATTTTTTGTTTGTGTTCACTTACTAATAAGCCCATCAAAGGCATTTCTAATTTCTGTTACCATATTTTTTAAAATTATCTAGCATGTTCTTTTAATTCCTTCTTGGAGTTACCATCTCTCTGCTAACATTACCCATTTGATTTGGATGTTGTCAGCTTTTTCCTTAATGGCACTTAGCATATTAACCATAGTTTAAATTTTTAGTCTAATTCTAGCATTTCTACCTTCTGAGTCTTTTTCTGTGGTTTTGTTTTTTAGTATGCCTTAATTTTTTTTTTTTTTTTTTGAAAGCCAAAGCCATACATGATGTCATGGGTAAAAGGAACTGAAGTAAATAAATAGGCCTTTGGTGTGAGACTTTATGTCTATCTGTCCAGGGAGGATTAGTCTCTGTTTACGGTTTGCTGTATATATCAGAATCCAAAATCTCTGATGCTCTTGTTTTTGTCTTCCCTGTTGCCTCTGAGGCTCCTTAGAGACATCTTAAGTCAGGCCTGAGACGAGGTTCTTTGAGTTGTAATCCCCTGTTATTACACAGGAGGCCTATTGAAGGTTTGAGGAGGGGAAGCATTCTGTAGTCTTGTAATTGGGTCTTAGTGTTTTAGGGAGTCTACACCCCTAAGCTGTGACCTTCAAAAGTGCTTCTCATTCTCCCTCCCCCTCATATAATACTGGAAGACTAGAGGGGTTTGGAATAGGGTACTTCTCTTCCCTCAGGTTGGTTAGATACGTTAAGACCCCTGTTGGAAGTTTCTCTTGAGGACAGGCCTTGGAAATCAGAAAACTCTAGGTTTATTTCAAAATGGCTTCTTTACCTTCCCCCTGCTAGGAGCATGAGGGCATTTTCTTCTGATTTTCACTGTGAGAACCAGTAGGGATCCTGGAGGTAAAAACTGAACAAAAAGCAGGAAGGCCCCTTGAGAGTTTTTCAGTCTCAAATTCTTCCAGACTGTGCCTCCAGCAGTTTGTCAATTACAGTTTAGGCTTTCCTGCCTGGGTAATGCTTCATACTTGTGAGCTTTTGCCCTGGTAAGTTTGAGTTTTATTTTCTACCCATTGTGTATCCATGATTTGGGGGCAGCATTTTGTCCTGTGGCTTCAATTCTCTGGTGGATTTTAGAAGAGATGATTTCCAGTGTGTTTAGCTTCTTTTGTGGATGGGAGTGATGATTTCTAAGTTTTTACATGTTGGATTGGAAACCAGAAGTATACTCCTTTATTTTTGTTTGTAGCATTCTATTAAATGCTACAACCTTGTGAATAGTATGAGTACTCAGTAAATATTCATGGGATTAATATGTTCAGAACTTTAATTATTCTGAATTACATATTGTCTGAAATATGAGGACAGAAGTCCAAAAAATAAAATTTTAATGACAGACTGTTTTAATTGGAAAGGCTGTTATTTCCTGGTTCTCTATAGCTGTACTTGTCCAATACTGTAGCCACTAGCCACATGTGATTTTTTTTCAAGTTTTTAAAAATTGTTCTTGATTTTTTAGAATGTACAATTCAGCAGTCATTAGTATATTCACACACAAAGTTGTGCAACTCTTACCACTATGAAATTTCAGAACATTTCATCTCCCCTAAAATAATTCTCATGCCCATTAGCAGATCCTTCCCATCTCTTCCTTCCCTCTCCTTTCTTAACAGCCAATAATTTACTTTCTATACCTGTGAATTTGAATATCACATGTGGCTTTTGAACACATGTAATGTGGGTAATCCAAATTGAAATGTGAATATGATTTGTAAATTAAACACTGGATTTTGAAGACGTGAGCTTTTTACAAAATGAAAATATCTCAGGAAATTTTATTTTGATTGCATGTTATTCTTTTTAGTGTGATTAGTAGAAAATTTTGTGGCTCATATTAGCTATCTGTTAGACAGAACCGATCTAGAACTTGTATTTAGTGAGTGTCGTAAATGTTCCCCATGGCTTCAGTTTCCTTCTACTCTCAGTTTCCATGTCAGCCTGCTTTGGATTTGTGACATGCCCTAACCTTCAGAATTTTTTTTTTTTTTTTTAATATTATTAACTGCTTGGAAGGTGGAAATCTTTCTTAAAAGGGAAATTCTATAGGGGAATCTTTCTTATAAGGCCCTGAGGGGCCTTAGTAGGGGAAAATAAGTCATTCATATTAAATTTGGGGAAAACAATGGCAACTATTAAACCTTTTCATCTGCATTTTCAGCAAATTTTAGGGAGAATTGAATTTCACATTTGTTTGCATGATACTGATAAACAGTGCTCCTAAATTTTGGTTCTTGTGATCTGACTGGGAAACAAACCAATAGTTTATAGCATATGAGAATGTGAGAATGTTCTGTAATGTTAGGGGTAATTCAGAGTTATATTTGTCTATCTGAAATTTAGATTGAAATTTTGTTTTAGAATAAATCTTACAGAATAAATACACGTGAGGATAATGTGACAAGGGCTCCTTAAAAAACAACAACCAATATTTGCTTTAG
This sequence comes from Vulpes lagopus, assembly GCF_018345385.1. Lineage (NCBI taxonomy): Eukaryota > Metazoa > Chordata > Mammalia > Carnivora > Canidae > Vulpes > Vulpes lagopus. The sequence goes on along the minus strand of NC_054827.1, from coordinate 133,085,663 downwards.
GTGGAAGTTTTCTGCTCCTACATCATTGTCAAAAGTCAACATATTCCAGTGTTAAATGACCACTATACATTCAGCATTTATTATATACTGTTTTATATACTGTATTCATTAAAGTCCCCCAGGAACTGTATATAGTAAGTACTATTATAATCCCCAGTTGATAGAGGATGAAACTGAGTTTCATAGTTGTTAATTAACTTTCTTGAGGTCACATGGAACTTTAAACAGGTTAAGTAACAATGTACTTAGCGCTTTTATGATGAAATCTTTTAGTTTTTAGTTTTTCTTACTAGAATGTAAGCTCTAAGTGGGCAAGGACTTAGTTTTGTTGACTTCAACACTTGAAATTTCTTTCTGGCATATAGTATACTCAAGGAATTTGAAAGAATTTTGTGATGATGATGTCAATTCACCAAGAGATGTGCTGTGGCCTTGGAAATCTATTAGAATTGCTTTAAATTCCACACTATTGCTTATTGGCAGTAATGCTAATTTACCAAATTCAGATTAGGTGTGATCTTATGTGCTATTTTGCATATTTTGTATTACATTTTAATAGTGCATTTAAAATTTTTACTAGGAACTGTAGCTTTTATTCATCTCTTTTCCTTTTACATGTTAGAAACACATTGGAGCCACAAAGGAACATCAGAAAAACCAGGACTACTAGAGGCCCCACTGTGTGTTTAGTTGAGTTGGGAGAAGAAAGTATAGAAAAGCGATTTTGTAGCTGTCCTCACAAAAAATGTGTAACACAGTTCTTCAAGGTTTCATACCAAAGCCATAGTGTTCCTGGTCATTAAAATGAATAACACATTGTTTTGTTATTTATTTTTAGGAATAACATTTCCTTCTTATACTGGAAACAGAGCTGTGAAAAGAAATTTCTAAAATAGGGCTTTGAAATCAAAGGTTTTTGTAACTAATATTATTAGAGAAAGGGTAACTATGCTGCTTCTTTCCAGAAGATTCTCATTTAAATTTGAGATTTGTATTCTTATTTTACAGTAATAAAATTGAGAGATGTTATGTGACTTACCTAAATTAATGCCACAAGTAAGTGACAACTTGGATTCAACTCCCATCTAACTTCAAAGGCCATACTTTTTAAAATACTGTCACATCTCTTGCCATTTTTCATTATATTCCTTACAGTTCTTGGTCTTAAGTGGGATTTTAAGGTAGTTTGGGCACTGGGAACAGAATTTTGTATTATGGAGTAATTGGATGTTAAACTGAAGATAATAAAGGATAATTGTTGTGTGATAGAAAAATTAAGCTGTGAAAAGTCTGTTTTTAACTTTCCATTTTCTTTTTATCTTTGGTTATCTGCAGATAAAGGCCCTACTCTAGACCATATAGGATTCTTCTTTATAATGGATTCATCATGGTGATTGTATTTTTTTTAGCTAATTTAGTACATTTTTCATACACTAATAGTGTGCTTTCTCTAGAGGAAAAAAGAAAGACCTATTTTTCTCAAATTATAATTTGGAGGTAGTGACAGAAATAAGGACAGAGGAATACTAATAAAATTAATAATTGTTTATTTAGCATTTTACTAACTCAAGAATTGGGGGCAATCTGGAAGGCAGCTTCTCTTATTTCTCTTATCTCTTCTTTTCCTCCCCAAAACTTTAATCATCCTTTACTATCTTCACATTTTAGGGTTATGTACTTTTGGAAAGTGGGTATTGTGGGAAGCTATAAAGAACTTTGAAGGCATTGATGATTTGCAAGATCGATTACTCTAGTTTTACCTAGAACTTTCAGGGGAGAAATGGAAGTCCTATAGTTCTACTTGGGGCTTCTTAACTTGGTCCGTGAAAGTGTGATGCCTCTGATTTTCATTTTAACATTTTTCATTCCTGTGCATACTGGAAACGTATTTATTGTTGGTAAAATTGTATATTTCATTCTCCACCACAAATACCAAAGGTGATAATGATTTTTGAGAGCACAGGAAAAAGTTTTTCATGTGTCGATTTGTAATTAATTTTAGTTTGGGGGCAAAACTAACTTCAGAAAAATATGAAAAACAATCCCAAATGTAAAAGGTTATGAAATAAACCTACTAATTAGAATATTTTAAGTGCATAAAATAAGTTTTTAATCTTATGTCATTAAAAGATTAATTAGAAGTCATGAAATCTTTAAAACTTGGGTTTTAAGATATATGTTTTCAGTTCTTAACATTTCTGTATTAATACAAACTAGTAGAGAAAATGTAAAATGCTAGCTTCTTGTTGGAGGCTTGGGGGGAGGAAGCCAAGGACCTTAAAACAGTAATTCTTACATTGTACATCCAGTAAGCAAGCTTAAGAAGGTAGGTTTGAAAGCAAAAAGTTTACTCTTGAAATATTGCAAGGCTTTTTTTCATAAAAGTGGTTATATTGTGTTACTTAGGTAAAAATATGAAATCCTAACCAAAAAAATGAAAACATAACTTGTAAATTAAGGACTTAGGTTTTTAACCATTGAGAGAGAAAATTTACCATATTAGGAATATAGACTTGGACCAGTAAGGTACTAGTATAGATTAGATAATATAAGTGGAGAGCTCGTTTGTAGACAGGTACTTTTGAACGTTAATGTGAATTCCAGTGGAGATTTTTCTAAATCATTTAAGGTCACCATTGACTCAGAATGGATTGAGAAATTGAAATGATACTGTAGATGTGAAAGGACTTTGAGATATGTAAATTGCAAAATAAATAGATGTATATAAATTTAAAATAAGTCTGTTTTGAAAAGTAGGTAGTTGCCACTGAAGTAACTAAAAAGTTTAAGCAACTTAAATTGAAGAAGGCATTAGATGATTCTAGTGAGGCATTTAGGCTTTAGTAATTTTTTATGGAAAAGGAAATTAGATGCTTAGAGTTTTCACCATCTGGGTGGATGGAATAGTGTTTCAGTTAACCAGAACAGCCAAGTTGTTGCAGTTTAAGTGAGAGCTTATACCCTAAATGACTTTTAATGATCCTGAGTTTTCTGTTTATATGGATAGAACTCACTGTTTATATGGATAGAACTCATGTAACATGGGGGTATAGTATAGCAGTGTTCATCTGCAGATGAATAGTCTTATCACTTTGGACCTAACTTACATGAAGTTGGCAAATATAAAATAGGTGTCTGCTATTCTTTTCTAAACATTCTAATAAAGTTAACAAGCCATTGTAGTGTTGTTCAAAGTGGTGTTATTTCATTAAAAACAATGAAGTGAAAATTTGTTAGTTTTTTTGTTTTAAATATTCTTAAAATTGGCTAATTAAATTCTAGAAAAGCACAGGCTATTATTTTTACTAGAGCAGAAAATCAAGTTTATTTAAGAGGGGGTTTCAAAATTTTTTATAGATAATACTTTAAAACAGGCTTTTTTCTTGCTGATATAACTAACATTTATTTTCTGTTTATTTTTAAGACGAGCAAAAATCAAATTAAAGTAGATCTTGTAGATGAGAATTTTACAGAATTAAGAGGAGAAATAGCAGGACCTCCAGACACACCATATGAAGGCAAGTACTTTTTTCTGTATCAAAATATTGTGCGTATTAGAACTTATCTGGAACATTAAATCAGAATAATCTTAAGCATCTATAAACTACATGGAAGATAACTTCATTTGGCTTAGGATATTACAACATTTAAATAATAAATTTAGATATTTATATAGATGGATTTTTCTTACTGAATTTTAGCTGATTTTTTTTCTTTCCCCAATATAGATTTAGTGGAGCCAAGTTACAGTTATACAGGTTAGAATTTAGCAGTAGAAAACATCTAGCATGTTAAGCCTCAAATATATGGACTATATAGATGCTCAGTTACCCTTCATATGGTATCTATAACAAACCTTGCCTTAAATTTCTGATAAATTTTTTTTTTAAAGCTCTTCTCCCTTGTTTGTCATTTAGCATTTCATTCATTCATATGTCTTCACACAGGCTATATTCCAGATATTTAATTTTCTTTATTCAGGAAAGCTTTGAGTTATCGTTTTAAGACCGAGAAAAGAAAGGAGGCAACTTTGTTGAAATTTGTGTTCACAAACTAAGTTTGTAGCTACTTTAGACTAATTGGGTGGTAAGATACAGAAACAAGCTTTATAGCTTTTTATTTCCTCATTAGGCATAACCTTCAGTAATGAATATTATTGTAATTTTGGGTTATGTAGCATAACCAAGGTTCTTGCATATAATAGGCATTCAAATATATGCTTAGTAGAAATCATAATAACAGAATTTGTGGTAATAGAGCTTTATATGCGTTTTCTCGTTGAATCCTTAAATCTTATGAGGTAAGTAGTTATCACTGATTCATAGATGAAGAAATTTAAGCTCAGAGAAATTAAGTGCCTTGTTTAAGGTCACACATCTAAGTGGCACAGCTGGAATTTGAGTCCTAATAGCCTTTGACTTCAAAGCCAATGTTTCCAATTACTCTGCTTCTGAATAAATGAGGATTGACTGAATATTGGAAATGGTGGTTATGTCTACTCTGAGGTGGTTCTATAATTCTGTAATGAACAGATAAAAGTTATCAGAAAAGTCCAATATTCTAGAATATCTTTGTTTTCATTTAAATTGTTAAAGATCCTAGAACGTCTTTAGCATATTCTACTAAATCTTAAATGATAAAATTGTATTTACTGTTTTATAGTTCATATGAACCATTTCTTGAAATCCTTTAGTATTATATTGTTTGTTGAGTGCCTCCTATATGCCAGGCCTTGTCTGGATACTTTGATGGCTGCTGTTCACTTAGTCCTTTTGACAATTCATTAGATGGAAAAAAGATCTTTAGTTATCTTATAAAAATCAAGTTCTTAGTAGTAGATATTGTATGGAATGATACACTAACTTCTTAAAAGCAGGCATTATGAATATTCTTGAATCTTTTTTAGGTTGTTTAGATGTATTTTTAAAAGACAGTATGGCAGTAGCATTATCATTCTAGGACTCTTTCAGCAAACTGGTATTTATAAACAAAGCACCTCCTGAACTAAAGCTAGGTAGGCAGAAAAGTAGACAAATTTTAAAAAATTGGATAGTACAATGGAGTTATTTTTTTTTGATAATTGAGTTATAAATGTACTATATTCTTTATTAATTAGAAACAAGTTTGGTTATGTTTAAGTGTTTATTTCTGCTGCTGCCACTAAATAAGATATTAATGTTTGATAATACTAATTGTTTTTGTTTTGATAAGCCTAGTTTCAATATGCTTTTTGAGTATAAATCATATTCTTTTTATCATAAATAAAATGATTGTTGAGAAGTTCATTTTATTTAGGAAAAGCACTATTGAAGGGCATAAACTAAGGTACTTTTTTTTGAAACATGAACATGAGAAGTATTTGATATTTATTGTGGGTTCTTGCTAGTTTTTGAGAATTCTTTTGTTGTTTTTTTCAATCTTATAGCCAAGGCAAGTGTTTCCATGTGTAATGTTAAACTGTTTATAATTATTAACTAATGAGGAAACTATTTTATGTGTGTTACAAGTAATCAAATTGAAAAGTAGAACACCCATGTTAAAATTACCATATTGCACATACTATACTTAAATCTATTTTCTTCTTTTGCTATAATAGTGGCAAAGGAACAGTTTAGTTCTTGAACCTTTCTTCCTAATAGTTGTTTTGAATTTATGGAATAGTTGATATTTAAAAAAATTCCATCCCTTCCCTATCTTCTTTTTAGATGAAGTTAAAGATTATAAATTTTTAATATTAAAAAGCTATTCTTTAAAAAGAAATGGTTTATAGTGAAAACTTATGAGTAATGTAGTTATCATAAAGCTCTCTTAGTTGTTGCTCTATATATATATATATACATCAAATAATGCTATGGTTAATGTTACAGTGGTTATATATTGAGAGTTGTCAGATAATAAGGCAAGATAGAGCATATTGATAGATGGTATTAATAGCATGTGGAGTAAAAATAGGATTGGGGGGACTCTAGGGTCCAACATTACTTAGATAGTATCTCTGGACTTTCACACTAACAAGAAATTCTTTTGAGCATCCAAGAAGGAAGAACTTTATATGAAAGTTTATAGAGACAGTAATCTTAGAATTTATCAGAAAAAGTAAGATTCTTAGAAAGGAAAAAGAACCTATATATTACTTAGGCCAAACTTCTATTTGAAGCTAGCAGTTATAACTCTAAACAAAAACAGGTGTATCCATATACACAAAATTTTCTCCGGTATTCTTCTTTTACCCCTTCCTTCCTTCCTTCCTTCCTTTTCTTTTCTTTTCTTTTCTTTTCTTTTCTTTTCTTTTCTTTTTTCTTTTCTTTTCTTTTCTTTTCTTTTCTTTTCTTTTCTTTTTGTTCTTTTCCTGCTTTCCTATTTTCCTACTTTCCTTTATTTTGATTTCACTATTGCTGTATGCTCTGGTTTAGGCATCTAGTTCAACTCACGCATCAGTCATTGTGGGATACCATTAAAAAGAATTAGCAAGAAAATAAGAATTGGAACCAAAAAGGGCTTGAAAAAAGTGGTACCAAGTGAATTGTTCTTTTGTTTTTCTCCCAGGTCCACATTCATGTATTCCTAACAATGGAGGGAGGTGGATTTGAGAGAACCCAGGATATACTGAGAGTTGAATTATGAAATTATGAAGTTAATGCTAATGCATACTTTTATTTTATTTTACTTTTATGATGGAAAGTGTTATATATAGAAGACAAATGGTATAATGAATCTTTGGTGTGCTCATCATCTAGCTTTAATAACTATCACCTTAAGGCCAGTCTTTGATCTCATCCATCCCTTTATTATTTTGAAGCAAATCCTAGGCATAGTTTCATATATGTTTCAGTAGGACAGTTTTATTTGTTCCGTTTTGGAATAGTGTGTATTCTATGTTAAAGAATCATAAAATCTTAGGATTGGAAGGTTCCTTGAAGTTAGAATTCAAATCCACCCTCTCATCCAGTGGAAGACTTTCCCCTTCAGAGTTTCCCTGAGTGACAGTTATCTTCCCCTTGAATTACCCAGTTACGGGATGCTAGATAAACTTCTTTAAAAATATGTATTTGGCTGCTAGTTGCTCAAGATAACTTCAAAACAGAATGTTGCCTTCTCTTTACATATTATTGGCAAGAACAACCTCTTTGTTTTTGTTTTTTAAGGATTTTATTTATTTATTCATGAGAGACAGAGAGAGAGAGAGAGGCAGAGACACAGGCAGGGGAAGAAGAAGCAGGTTCCGTGCAGGGAACCTGATGCGGGACTCGATCCTGGGACTCCAGGATCACGCCCTGGGCCGAAGACAGGCGCTAAACTGCTGAGCCACCCAGGGATCCCCAAAAACAACCTCTTTGTAAAGTGTTTCTTTTTGTATACCTGTTGAGAGGACGATAATAGGGTTTTTTGGTTTTGTTTTGTTTTGTTTTTATCTTTATGCCTACCTGGTATTGTTGAACTTTATTTTTAAAATTTTAACAAGAAGTGTTGGCCTTTAATTTTGGGCACAAGTTAAAAGTTTGGAGGCATTTTTGTATTTGAGAGAAACGAGCTAGAAGTAGATTTTTCCAGTTTATGACATAACCATATGTACTTTTTTTCTGTACCATTTATGCCTTTATACTTCTTGTGTTCTTTATGTCTTTTTATTCTTTCTGTATTTTCTGTTACTTAGCGACTCTCCTCAGTGTGAACTAGAGGAAACAAAAGGAGACAGAACCTGTATTAATTGTCCCAGTGACGCATTGCATTGTCTTTGGATTTAATGTATTCATCTATCTCCAGCTCTGTTTTTCACTGATAAACTAATATAGTTGTGTAAAATGGCTATATGTTTTAAATAACTTCTAAATGAAAAACTAGTGTTTTTATTATTTACTTTTTGAATATCAACTTTTAAATGAATTTGTTGTAACTGAATATAAAATAGTACATGGTTTGAAAAGCTATTTCACTATGTTTGGCTTCACATATTTGGGGTGAGTAGCCTTCTTAACTTTCTGTTTTCCCCATTTTTTAGGAGGAAGATATCAGCTAGAGATAAAAATACCAGAAACATATCCATTTAATCCCCCTAAGGTATTGTAAGCCTATTTTTTGTGCATGAACTTCTAAAATTTTTTTCCCATTTGATTTATATTTTAGTGCTTATTATTATTAAGATTACAGCTTTTTGAATTGTTGTCTTATGAATTTAGTATGGACAAGATTTCAGGTAATGGCAGATGGTTTGCTTCTGGAATTAGAATGAAAAGCAAGCTTACTCAGAAGCATCTAGTAATGGCTATAGACAGGAATAGGATTTTCATCTGACAATGGCTTAAATTCTAGGTCTGGAAAAATTTGCAATGTTCCCAAATTTAGAGAATCCTTATACAAATTCTTACTTGCCTCGAAAAAGTTTTGTTGTTTTTTTGTTGTTGTTGTTTTGTTTTGTTTTGTTTTTTTAGGGAAGAGTGTATTCTGAATTCATTCAATAGTTATTTGAGTACTGTGTGCCAATGTAGCGATAAATAAGACTTATACTGTCCTTGCTTTCATGGAGCTCACATTCTAGCAGGAAAAAAATCATGAACAAATAATCACAACAGAGAAATATTAAAAGAGGAAATGGAATGCCCTAGATCATGTATAACAAGACGACCTAACCTAAACTTTCTCACTGAATAGCTTCCTTTATGTCTTTAATTTTGCTATTATCACTTTAGGCTAATTCAGCTTTATTATGTTCCTGTTTTGCCTATTAATTTAATCCATCTTTGCCATTCCTATTCATTCCTTGCAGTGCTGTTTTGTAAATCTTCCTAAGGTGCAGTTTTGTTTTTCTTTCTTTGTTTATAAGTCTAAACTCCTTAACTGGGCATTTAAAACCTCCTACAGCCTGACCCAAGTTGTCTTTTCGATCCTAATTTTTTACCACCTCTACCCGAAACATAGATCTCATTTTCCAATCTAGACTATTTGCTGTTTGTAGATGTTGCTTATTATTTCATACTTTTCTCTCATTTTCACTGGAGTCATTATCTGTATCACTTAAAATTCTAGATTCTTTTTGAGTTCTAGGTAAAGTATCACCTTTCATGTTAAGCTGTATCCATTAAATTGTTCCTCTACTCCTTCACTAACATTTTATATAATTTATATACAATTGCCTTTGTGAACAATGCAGAGGTTAGGTGCACTGACTTCCCTGTGCCTTAGAAATCCACATATAACTTTTGACTCCCCAAAATCTTTTTTTTTTTTTTTTTTTTATTTATTTATGATAGTCACAGAGAGAGAGAGAGAGAGAGAGAGAGAGAGAGAGAGAGGCAGAGACACAGGCGGAGGGAGAAGCAGGCTCCATGCACCGGGAGCCCGATGTGGGATTCGATCCCGGGTCTCCAGGATCGCGCCCTGGGCCAAAGGCAGGCGCCAAACCGCTGCGCCACCCAGGGATCCCCTGACTCCCCAAAATCTTAACTACTAGTAGCCTATTGTCATCCAGAAACCTTACCAATAACAAAGTCATTTAACATATATTTTGTATATATATTGTATACTTTATTTTTATAATAAAAGCTAGAGAAAAATACTAAAATCATAAAGAGGAAATCCATTTATAGTACTATACTGTATCAAAAAAATCCATATATAAGTTGACCAATGCAGTTCAAACCCATACCGTTTGAGGGTCAACTATGGTACCAACTCAAGTACAATACCAATTAATGAGGTGAAGGATCATGTATTATACGTCTTTGCATTTTCTGTGGCTCCTTGAGTGTCCTTGAGCATCTGATAGCAGTGACTCAGAAAATGTTCTGGAATTCATTCAGTCTATTGGTTTTTTTCCCATTTAAGAATAGGCATAGTAATGGAAGTTCCAGGGTGCATTGGGATCATCTATTGGGTGGAGTGTCTCTTATTCTGTATCTTATGTACATCTATTTTCTCATAGTACCCATTTGATTTTTTTAAATTGTTGTAAAATACACATAAAATTTACCATTTTAACCATTTCTAAGTGTGTCATTCAGTGGTATTGAATACAGTCATATACAATCATCAGCACTATCCATCTCCAGAACTTTTTCATCTTACCTAATTAAACAGTAACTTCCCCTACTCCATGCCCCAGCTCTGTAACCATTGTTCTTTTTCTGTATGAATTTGATTACATGCCTCAGTTAAGTGGAATCACACAATATTTGTCCTTTTGTATTTAGTTTATCCATATTACAGCATATATCTGAATTTCATTCTTTTTTAAGGTCAAATTGTAGTCAGTGTTCATATATGCCATGTTATCCATCCAACCATCAAGGGGACATTTTGGTTGTTTACCTTTTTAGCTGGTTGATTCTTTTTTTCCTATTATAAAAGTAGTTTGGGGGCGCATGGGTGGCTCAGTCAGTTAAGCATCCGACTATTGATTTTGGCTCATGTCATGATCTCAGGGTCGTGGGGATCAAGTCTCCATGTTGGGCTCCTCCATGCTGGGCATGGAGCCTGCTTAAGATTCTCTCCCTCCCCACAGGAGATAATAAAATTACTTGTGCAAAGGTGGAAAAAAAAAAAAAGATTCTCTCCCTCTGTTCCTCTCTTCTCTTTCTAAAATAAATAAATATACATTTGAGGGAAAAGATAGTTTGTGCTTTGATAGAAATTTGAGTTACGTAGTGAGTTATAAAAAAAAAAAAAGAGAACATTTTTCAACATGACATTTAGAGATGACCACTATTGATCTGTTACCTTGTATCTGTGACTTAATTTTTATCCTCATCTTGGTTTCCCTCCACTGGATTCAGTCTAGGTTTCAGTGTTATCATTGGAATGAATACTCACTTGAGGATAGTTTAATTGTTTGAATACCATAAATTTAACAAAGGAAAATTTTAAATGATGGGACCCAGTGTGCACTACTTTTTTGATCCTAATAAGGAAGGAGTGAGGGCAAAATCTCTAAAACAGTGCATATGACTCCACTAAGAACAAGAGCAGTCCACCAAAGTTCAAATCTACTTCAGTCATTTAACTGGCTTTATATATATATATTTTTTAGTGATCTCTATACCCAATGTAGAACTCAAACTTTGTATCCCAGGATCAAGAGCTGCATGCTCCAACTGAGCCAGCCAACACCCTGGCTTTATAATTTTAGGCAAGCTGTATCACTGCTGTGTGCCCTAGTTGCCCTATCTATAAAATCCTCATTTAGGATTATAAAGATTAAAGGAATTAATCCATGTACAAATTATTACAATAATTCTATGAAACTTTATTTCACATATTTAATATTTCCAAAATCAAGATATACCTTTCGGTGATGACGTGTCATAATTTAATTTGCAGGTTTTTTTCTTAGGGTACATAAAGTAATGGTGTATTAATTCATGGTATCTGAGATTTAATGAAATAGTAAAACTTTTTTTTTCTTTAAATGATTTTATTTATTTATTCATGAGACTTAGAGAGAGAGGCAGAGACATAGGCAGAGGGAGGAGCAGGCTCCCTGCAGGGAGACCCATACTTAATCCCGGGACTCCAGGATCACGATCTGAACCCAAGGCAGACGCTCAACCACTGAGCCACCCAGGTGTCCCTGAAATAGTAATACTTATAACTGCCTACGTAGAGTAAGCATTATGTAAATATTAGCACTAACCAGTGACTACCACTCTAAAAGGTCCTTCCTTAAAGTAATCTGTTGACTTCCTTCTGTGACATCATTTGAGAATACAGCATTGATACTTACGTTTCCTGTATAAATTGAAATTCTCGTTCATTGCTGGTGAGAATGTAAAATGTTGGCGCTGTTTAGAACATAGTTTGATCAAAATGGTAAACATAGAGGTTTTTTTTTTGTTTGTTTGTTTTTAAATTTTTATTTATGATAGTCACACACAGAGAGAGAGAAAGAGAGGCAGAGACACAGGCAGAGAGAGAAGCAGGCTCCATGCACCGGGAGCCCGACATGGGATTCGATCCCGGGTCTCCAGGATCGCGCCCTGGGCCAAAGGCAGGCACCAAACCGCTGCGCCACCCAGGGATCCCGAGGTTTTTTTTTTTTTTTTAAGATTTTTTTTATATATTCATGAAAGACACAGGCAGAGGGAGAAGCAGGCTCCATGCAGGGAGTCCGACGTGGGACTCGATCCCAGGTCTCCAGGATCATGCCCTGGACTGAAGGCGGCGCTAAACCACTGAGCCACCCAGGCTGCCCCAACATAGAGTTACTTTTTGACCTATCAATTCTACTTCTCGGTTATCTACCTAGTAGAAATGAAAACATGTCCACACAACAAATTGGTACACAAATGTTTATACCGGCAGTATTCATAATGGCCAAAAAGTGGAAATGACATAAATCTCCATCAACTGAATGGATAAAGTGTGGTAGATATATACCATGGAATATTATTTGGTTATAAAAACAAATGAAGTACTGATAATGTGGTATAAGATAGGTGAGCTTTGCAAACATTATGCTACATGAAAGGAGCCAGACACAAAGATTGTAAGATTTCACATATTGTAAGATTTCATTTATATGAAACATTGGAAGAAGCAAATCCAGAGAGTCAAAAATTAGGTCAGTGGTTGCTTAACACTGGGGCTCTGTGAAGGAATGGGGAGTTACTGCTGATGGTTACACAGTTTGCTCTGTGAACATACTGAAAACCATCATGGAGTTGTGCACTTTAAATGGATGAATTATGATCTCTCAGTGTAAGTGTTTAAACATTTCCCTTTGTAATCTTATATAGCTCCAAAGTGATTACATAGCCCTGGCTCTTTTTCAAGACTTGATATTTTATTTAATCATTGAAATCAGTTTTTTTTTCATTTGTTTTTTAAAAGGTGTTATTTATTTATTCATGAGAGGCAGAGGCACGGGAGTGAGGAGAAGCAGGCTCCCTGCGGGGGTGCCGAGTGAGAAGCAGGCTCCCTGCGGGTGTGGGGGGCCGAGTGAGAAGCAGGCTCCCTGCGGGGAGCCTGGTGTGGGACTCAATCTCTTGTAATATAAAAATAGAACTGTTGCTCTTCAGGCCACTACTATCCTAATTCCAGACATTCCATATTGAGGTAGCTTCAAGATTTGGAAAAGTCTTCCTTTAATCATTCTAATGTGTCTCCCTCTGCCTTCAACTAATTAACCTTAGTTATAATTTAGTATTCTTTTATTTTTTTTTTTTTTTTTAATTTTTATTTATTTATGATAGTCACAGACAGAGAGAGAGGCAGAGACACAGGCAGAGGGAGAAACAGGCTCCATGCAGCGGGAGCCTGATGTGGGATTCGATCCCGGGTCTCCAGGATCGCACCCTGGGCCAAAGGCAAGCGCCAAACCACTGCGCCACCCAGGGATCCCTAGTATTCTTTTAAATATGATATTCATCCCATTTATGGCATTAAGCTCTTGCAGTAAATGTTAACGAGCATAATATAAATATATTCTAGATATGTATTACATTGATACAAATTTTTACTGATTAGTAAATATAATGGAAAAAGTGGGGAGTATTTGTAAATTTCTTGTGAAGACATTGTGTTCATATATGTTTAGTATGTAGGCTCAGGTTTAATTTTAAGCTTCATGAGATAAAAGTATTGAAGGTAGTTGATTATATTCTCTTCTGTGCAACTAAAATTGTACAAGATTGATTGAAAGTTACATTGATAACAGTGGTCACAGAGTATTTCCTGTTTATTATTCTGTAGTATATTATTAACCTGAAGAGCAGAATGTTTGCTTCTAGACAGAGAAGATATATCTTTTGAGTCAGCTGAATATAGTGTAGAAGGAATTTAATCAATGCATACAATCAGTTTTATTTCTAAGGTGAATTATAATAAACTGTTAATGAAAAACTCATTAAAATAGGAAAACTGTAGCTCTGTGATTTGTCCAGTATGTATTAGAGGTTAGGTTGTGAATTTTCCTGTTTTTTTTCTTGATATTATAAACGTAGTTGTATATGTCAAATTTTTTTTTTTTTAAGATTTTATTTATTTATGAAAGACACAGAAACAGAGACATAGGCAGAGGGAGAAGCAGGCTTCCTGAGGGGAGTCTGATGTGGGACTGACTCAGTCCCGGATCTCAGGATCACGCCCTGGGCCAAAGGCAGTGACTCAACCACTGAGCCACCCAGGCGTCCCTATATGTGAAATTGAGTATAAATACCATTTTTTAAAGATTTTTTTTAAAAAGGTTTTATTTATTCATGAGAGACATAGAGAGTAGAGCAGAAACACAAGCAGAGGGCTCCCAGGGAGCCCAGTGTGGGACTCGATCCTGGATCCCGGGGTCACGCCCCGAGCCAAAGGCAGCTGCTCAACCACTGAGCCACCCCAGGCATCCCTAAATACCATTGCTAATAACTTTTAATGCGTCTGCCCATCTGTATACACATATTTAAAATAGCAGGTTTTTTTGTACAATAAGTTTAGTTCAGGCTGGTTTAATATCATAACATCCTTGAGTTCCAAGGTTGAAACCGGAAATTCATGTGGGAGTGTGAGCTCACGTTACCGTGAAATAGTTCCTGAAATGTTTGAACTAAAGAGTGAATGAATAGGATACTGTCCTCCAGGAGGAGAGAAGATTAGTGATGACCTCAGTATTGGTGTGCCAGTATAGATAATAATAGTCTCTTTCCTTCATTTTGGTCTGGTAACACTATGTACATGGCGTTAAGATTTATTTCTATTCCTTGAGTGCCCCTCAAAAGTAATGAGGTGTTCTGAAGTTACCCAGATGGCGCCATTAGTTTCATTTGTGAAAATAAGGAAGCTTGAATTATAAGTCGTCTTAATACTATATTTTGTACCTGTTTTTTTTTTTTTTTTTTTTTTTAATTTATGATAGTCACAGAGAGAGAGAGAGAGAGAGAGAGAGAGAGAGGCAGAGACACAGGCAGAGGGAGAAGCAGGCTCCATGCACCGGGCGCCTGACGTGGGATTCGATCCCGGGTCTCCAGGATCGCGCCCTGGGCCAAAGGCAGGCGCCAAACCGCTGCGCCACCCAGGGATCCCTGTACCTGTTTTTTAATCAATGTCAACTATGAAGTAGGTTATAATAAATGTCATTGAATTCTTACTTTTATGTTTCACCCCTTCCAAGTTTTTTTTTATTCTACATTTTTGTTGATATACAACAGAGGTGTTAGCACTATGAGAGAAAGTGACAAATACAGTAGATATTAATTGGGTTTGGAATAATAGGACAAAATTCTGGGACACATGTGGATACCACTAGTGATATTAAGGCTTGAGAAAGAGAAAGACATGAAAAATCTAAGAAATGAGGTAGTTGATACAGAATAACAAAAGAGGAATGGGAGATGAAGAGTGGTTGATCACAGAAAAAACTAAGATAATTATGTTATATCCATACTAGTGGATAATGGAGTGTCCTCTTGAAAATTTTTTTATTACATCATTTGCAAGTTCAAAGGTGTCTATTCCTAAAACTATAGATTAGTACAAAGTAACAAAGTAGTTTAAAAATTTTCTTGATCCTGCATATGTGCATATTTGTTTTCATATAGATTCTATAGAGATCATGTATTAAAGACTCTTCTTTAAAAATCAAGACATCTAAAAAAAGAAATCAAGACATCTTGGATCACTTGCATATCCCATAAACCTTCTAATGACTTAAGTAGTAATTTAAAATTCTTGGGGCCCCTAGCTGGCTCAGCCAGTGTAACGTGTGCCTGTTGATCTCGGGGTTGTGAGTTTGAACCCCATGTTGAGTGTAGAAGTTACTTAAAAAAACTTTTCAAAAAATGAAATAAAATTCTTTTTCCAGTGTTGAAAAGATTAAACCAATTTTCATTTTTTTTTAAAGATTTTATTTATTTATTCATGAAAAGAGAGGCAGAGACATAGGCAGAGAGAGAAGCAGGCTCCCTGCAAGGGCATCATGCCCTGAGCCAAAGGCAGATGCTCAACCACTGAGCCTCCCAGGCATCCCCGATTTTCATCTTAAAGTCACAAAATGCTGTAGTGTCCTTGAGTTACTGAGATTATGTCCTTGAGATTATGGCATATGGTTATTTTATATCTTTATGCTTTAAACTCAGTGAATGGTAGAAATTAAGATATGGATATTGTGGATATATCTGTTATGAAGAGATATTTGTTGTACATATGCCGTTTTCGCCTTTCTTCGATCTGCTCTATATTTGAGAGGCATGCTGGTTAGCTGTGTAATAGGTTTGTTATAATGTTGATAGCATATTCATTGAGTGTGAGACACTTTAGATACTTGGGATGCTATATATCTAGTAAGCAGGATATATACTCAGCCTTTTAGGGAAGGCCAGACATAAAAGGTAGAGATCATAGAAGTGTCACCAATATGATGACATAGGAAAATGCAGGGTGCTATGAGAACAGATAGGAAGAAGTGATATGGAAACTAAAAATTGAAGGATTAAATAGGAGTTAACCCGAAGAGGGCATCAAGATGTGTTATTGAGAGAAGAAACAGATATAAAAGACCCAAGGCAAAAAAAAAGTTTTTTTTAAGATGATTTGAGATATAGGCTAGGGGTTAGTTTAAGGGTGCAGGCTTACGTAAAGGGAATGAGCAGTCATTCAGGGGCCTTAAGTAGGGTAATGAGTCAGTTATACTTTAAAGTATCCTCTTGGTTTCAATATCGAAAATGGATTGAAGGAAGCAGAACTGAAGGTATTAAAGTCTGTAAACTGTACAGTAACCCAAGTATACAGTTATGGTCTTGTTTAATGAGTTGGTGATTCTGTGGATGAAGTAGATATCTTTGAAAGCAGTAAAATTATTCTAAGAATTAAAAAGGATCAAGGAATGAAAAAATTCCATCAATTTTAGGTGTTTTGAAGTAATTGGTAACTTGAAATGTTTTTTTTAGCATATAAGTTAGTAATTAGGTAGGGAAGTAGTAACAAGTAATATAGACAAATCGAATCACAAGGAGTGAAAGCCATCTGCTTAGCTTCTTTCCATAAATGTCTTAGATTTGGAGCACATATTGACAAGTTAATTTTGTAGAGTACTTACTTGACTTGAGGCACCTGGGTGGCTTAGTTGGTTAAGCATCTGACTTTCGGGTCTTAATCTCAGTATGGTGAGGTCGGGCCCTAATTGGGCTTCACTCTGGGCATGGAGCCTACTTTAAAAAAAAAAAAAAAAAAGGACATTGCTTGACTTGTAGTAATTAATCTATTAATTGTAAAGGAGTTTTGACTCAAATGACTGTTATATGTGTCAGATATAAAAATAATAGTAATAGGTTCCCCCCAAAATAATAATTGTAATTGGTCCTTCAAATGCTCATAAGTAAGAACTGATGGACTCGATCAATTTCATTTCAAGGTGATCTGTTAGAGTTAGCATTTTCACTTTGTTGGCTTCTTATTCATCCATGCTAAGACAAATAGGTGATTAGAGACTTAGAATCTGAAATGATATTGTGTAAGTTTGCATGTTATTCTATTATTGCTAACTAGCTATTTGATTTTGGATAAATTTCTTAGACTCAAAGCCTCAGTCTCTCCTCAGTGCCAGTGCCTTTCAAATAAATTGTAAACACCTGGAATTGTTGGGTTTCTTTAGAGGCGGAGCATTTATTAAAAGCTTTAAAAAGAATTTATGTCATTGACAACATTCAGTTTACTGAATGCTTTGTCTTCCACGTCCCTCCCTTCAGCTAGGCAAAATGATGGTAATGTAAGTATGGATTTTTTTTTTAATCTGAGGTTTTCATTTTCTTGTAGTCATACTTGAACTATATGTGTTTTTGTTACTTAAAAACTCAAGTGTGTTTTATATTCTAGGTCCAGTTTATCACTAAAATATGGCATCCTAATATTAATCTGAGGTTTTCATTTTCTTGTAGTTATACTTGAACTCTATGTGTTTTATTTCTGTTACTTAAAAACTCAAGTGTGCTTTATATTCTAGGTCCGGTTTATCACTAAAATATGGCATCCTAATATTAGTTCCGTCACAGGGGCTATTTGTTTGGATATCCTGAAAGATCAATGGTAAGAGATTTTGAATTCACCTTCTTTCCTCTCAGTCAATTCCAAGGCTATATTTAGAATGTTACACATGTAATTGCCTCAGAACATAAGCATATATTATACTTTCTCTTATTTGGGCTGTGATTTTAAAACTTTATGACATCTCTTAAGTGCATATTCAAAAATGTGTTGGGATGTGTGGGTGCCGCAGTTGGTTAAGCGTCTGACTCTTGGTTTCAACTCAGGTCACAATCTCAGAGTCATAGCCCCAGCCCCACTTTGAGTCCCAAGATAAGCTCAGAGTCTGCTTGAGATTCTCTCTACCTCTTCCTTTACCCCTGCCATCACCTCTGCATGCGCACTTGGACTCATGATCTCTCTCAATAAATAATCTTTTTTTTTTTTTTTGAAGTGTGTTAGAATTGAGATCACAGTGATTTACATAGTGACTTATTAGGTAATGTCAGATGCTAGCTTTATATTTTGAAAAGTCTTGATTTCATTTATTGTGGTAAATTTGGTTCTTTGCGATCTCTGGAAGATACTTGTGAAAGATTAAAAAAATTAAGTATTGAAGTAATCAGCTCTGATTTGGATGGAATATAGGCAACAAAAATGTTAAAAGTTATGTTAAGTGAGCTTAGTCAAGGTTCTCAAATTCAAAGAAACGAGTACCTATCTTTGTAAGTGATATCTTTATTTGCATAGCACTTTATAGTGCTTTCAACATGTTTTGTCTGATTTGCTGTTGGTAGCAGAGTGTTTAGGAGTTCCTACCCTGGAGCCATTAAGTTCAAATCCTCACTCTCCTATTAATTCAGCTGGGGTCTTGAGCAAATTACCTAGACTTTGTGCCTTAGTGTCCTCATCTCACAAGATGGGGTTAAAACCTACTTCATAGGATATTAAAAGGATTAAGTGAATTGTTTTATGTAATTTTCTTAGAGTAGAGCCTGGCATATTCTAACAGTATGACTATAAAAAACTAAGACAAGAAGTATATAAAAGGACATCAGAATGGGCAAAAACACTAATAAGCTATGTGTTTGATTTGTTAAGAAAGGGAAAGAATGGAACCTGAACAGAGTGAAACAGGAATGACATATAATGTTTGTGTGATTTGGTTTATTTAGTCTGGATAAACAGACAAGAACTCTTGGTATGGTTTTGCTTTTCCATTCTAATAGAACATCTGAGTAAAGCCTCCTCCCTCAGATCATCTCTTGGGGTCTGATTTCGTGATCTGTAGTCCATACCCTTAAACATTGAATAGTGTGGAATAGACCTTGTTTTATTCTGTCACTCTTTTATTTATTTTAAAATCTGTACAGTATCTGTACTGAATAATTTTTAAAATTTTATTTAAATTCAGTTCATTAACATATAATGTATTACTGGTTTCAGAGGTATAGAGGTCAGTGATTCATCAGCCTTATATAATGCCCAATGTTCATTACATCACATGCCCTCCTTAGTGTCCATCATCCAGTTACCCCATCCCTCCATCTTCCTCCTCTCCATCGACTGTCAGTTTGTTTCCTTTGATTGAGAGTCTCTTATGATTTGTCTCCCTCTCTGATTTCATCTTCTTTTATTTTTTCCTTTCTTCCACTATGATCCTGTTTTGTTTCTTGAATTCCACATCTGAGTGAGATCATGTAATTGTCTTTCTCTGACTTATTTTGCTTTGCATAATATACTCCAGTTCCATCTGTGTCATGGTAAATGAAAGATTTCATTTTTTTAAATTGATGGCTGAATAGTAGTATACACACACACACACACACACACACACACACACCACATCTTCTTTATCTACTCATCTGTTGATGGACATGATGGCTGTTGTGGAAATTGCTGCTATGTGCACGTGCAGATCACTACATTTGTATCTTTTGGTAAATATCCAGTAGTGCAATTGCTTGGTCATAGGGTAGCTCTATTTTCCATTTTTTGAGGAACCTCCATACTTTTTTTCCAGAGTGACTGCACCAGTTTGCATTCCCACCAACAGTGTAAGAAGATTCCCCTTTCTTCACATCCTCACCAACATCTGTCTTTTATTTACTTATTAATTTTAGCCATTCTCGTCAGCGTGAGGTGGTATTTCATTGTGGTTTTGATTTGTATTTCCCTGATGCCGAGTGATGTTGAGTGTTTTTTCATCTGTCTGTTGGCCATTTGTATGTCTTTTTAGGAGAAATGTCTTTTCATGTTTTCTGCCCATTTCTTGATTAGATTCTGTCATTCTTTTATTTTGTGACTTTTCACATTTTGTAGGCCTCAGTGTTTTTATCCATAAAGTTATCTCAGAGTCCTCTTATAGTAGATTGGTCATTCAGTGATACTAATGAATTTTTGCAGACATCGTACTTCTTTCACTTGGTTTCTGGGACATTAGTTCTTCTATTCTCCCCTTTCTGTGCCTATTCCTGGACTCCTTAACTATTTCCTCCCTCGTTTCTAGGAGCTTTGCAAATGAGAATACCTTGGGCCTCTCTTTACTTCTGCTGCTTTTCATCTGTACTCACTTCCTTGGTATGCTCATCTGATTTTAAATACCAGCAACTCATAAATTTATCTTTCTTGAACTCCAGACTCATATTCTCATGTCTGCTTAACATCTCTACTTCAATATGTGTGTAGTAGACATCTCAAACATGTTGAAAACTGAATTGATGTTCCCCCAACCCAAAACCTGTATCACTTCATCTAAGTTATTGGCAGCTCCATTCTTGCATTTGTTCTGGTCAAAACCTCATCATGATCCTTGGTTCTTATTTCTCTGGTACCCTGTACTCTGTTTATAAATCTGTTGGTAAAACCTCCAAAATTTTATTAGCAGTTTCACTATTACTACCTGGCCCGAGTCACATTACTTCTTTCCTGGATGATTACTGTAGCCTGCCTCTCTGCTTCTGATTTTACCCTCCTCAGCAGTTCTCGGCAGCCAGAATGATACTTATCTCTCTGCTCCTCCTGACATCCCCTTTTAAAAACAAATAAAGCTCCAGACTAAAATTTTCCACTGACTTCCCTTTTTGTTCAGAATTAAGCCAGCAATAACTGCATTTCTGATTATCTCCCTATAGACAGTTGAAAGATTATGGTATATTATGTAGAAAGAGAACTTGGCACTTTTGTACTGAAACACTTTTTGTCAACTGTCCCATTTCCTTAGGCTGGTGTGAAATAGCTGAATTTAGTCTCACTTCATATTTATATAATTGTAATATTTAAAAATGTCAAAGACACAATGGATAAAAATAGGTGAGATTAGGTATACATGGATATCTAATACCCTAAGCTGCCTCCCACCAGATTTATTGAGGTATAATTGGCAGTGGTTATTCATGTTTCTTTAGCTTCAGAGCTGGAATTTGGTAAAGAAAACTACAGGATAATAATATTCAGAAAAACAAGGGATGCCTGGATGGCTCAGTCGTTGAGTGTCTGCCTTTGGCTCAGGGCGTGATCGTGGGATCCTGGAATCGGGTCCCACATCAGGCTCCCCACGGGGAATCTACTTCTATCTCTCCTGAATAAATAAATAGAATATTTTTAAAAAAGAAAATAAATTGAATAAACATTGAGTAATTTCTAGGTGTACTGGAAAAAATTTGTCTTGGTCTTTTGTTAATACATGTAGATGGTGAGTTACCTTTAATGTTTAACAACTCTATGTTAGTATGGTTTATTTTTTTAACTCCACAATGTGTCCTATGTAGAAACTATTTTCTGATGTTTTTCCACTGACAACCTATTTTGACTATAGGTGTCTATTTACCTGGGGAAGTAGAAGAAAACAACTATACATAAAAATTGTACTTAAATGTGGGCAGCCTGGGTGGCTCAGTGGTTTAGTGCCACCTTCAGCCCAGGGCGTGATCCTGGAGACTGGGATCGAGTCCCACGTCGGGCTCTCTACATGGAGCTTACTTCTACCTCTGCCTATATCTGCATCTCTTCTCTGTGTCTCTCATGAATAAATAAATAAAATCTTTAAAAAAAATTGTACTTAAGTGATATTGTCCTTCTAAAAGACATGAACAGGCATTAAGAGAATACCTAGATGGTTGAAAAACAGTGCTTAGCATTATTAGTCATCAGGGAGATGCAAATTAAAATTACAATTAGATACTACTACACACTTATAAATAGTTCTCGTGCTCTGATGGTAGGAATGTGGTTCAACCACTCAACCTGCAGTATCCACCAAAGCTAAATATGTACCTTTGATATGGCCTAGCAATTCCAGTCCTAGGTCTCTATGCAAGAGAGATAAATGCATTTGTCCACTAAAAGACTTGTACAAGAGTATTTATAGCACATTTAATCAATAACCCAAATGTTTATCAATAAGAAAATGGATACTAATGGAATAATTATACAATGAAATGCTACACAGCAGTTTAAAAAAAAAAAAGCATATTAACATGAACAACATGGATAATTCTCACAGACATGCTGAGTGACCAAAGCCAGACACAAAGAAGCATATATTGTATGATTCTGTTATCAAATTCAAAATAAACCAAAACTAATTTATGATGATTGAAAGCCCTACTGAGTCTGTGTGCATAAATATTTAATTAGTCCTCTTAACTGTTTATTGAGATCTGAGCAAAATTAATTTACTGAAGATAGGTTTGCAAGGTACATCATCCACTGACTATTAAAATTAGCTGACACATTTTGAAATTTTACATTCTTATTTGCCTGTTAGGATTTGTTTTTTCCACACAATCCTAAAAATCTCAGTGTATTATGAATTTAGTCAGTACTACGTAAAAAGAACAGTAAATGTAATGAAAGATTGTATTTTCACTTGTATACTTTTTCACATTACTAAATTTAGATTTAAAAATTAATGTAGAGCAGTCAAAAAATACGCACATTTCTTTACACTATCAAAGATGCTCTATTTTCTACAGTATTTAAAGCCAGAAGACTAGGTTTTGCTTTGATAATAATTTAATTACAACTGGTTATTAATTTTTTGTCCAGCTTTTTAAAACGTTGCATTTAGGGTATTTTTTCCCTCTAGCATCTAGTATTTATTTATTTATTCATTTTACCTGCACCCACTCTTATTTTTTTTTTTAATTTTTTTTTTTATTTATTTATGATAGTCATACAGAGAGAAAGAGAGAGAGGCAGAGACACAGGCAGAGGGAGAAGCAGGCTCCATGCACCGGGAGCCTGATGTGGGATTCGATCCCGGGTCTCCAGGGTCGCGCCCTGGGCCAAAGGCAGGCGCCAAACCGCTGCGCCACCCAGGGATCCCTGCACCCACTCTTAAATTGTGTGTGTGTGTGTGTGTGTGTGTGTGTGTGTGTGTGTGTGTGTTTTAAGGGAGGGGTGCAGAAGGAGAGGGAGAGGGGAGAGAATTCTATGCAGACTTCACACCCAGTGCGGAGCCCAACATGGGGCTTGATCTCACAACCCTGAGATCATGACTTGAGCCAAAATCAAGAGTCCTACACTTAACCAGCTGAGTCCATTTTTTTGTTTTTATTGAAGTGTAGTTGACATACAATATTAGTTTCAGGTTTCATTTACGTATCTTTTAGCCAACTAATTTTTTTAAGATTTTATTTATTTATTCATGAGGGACACAGAGGGAAAAGCAGGCGCCACACTGAGCCACCCAGGGATCCCACCAACTAATTCTTAATAGCTGATAAATACCTCCCCTAATATTTCATTATGAAAAATTTTAAGCATACAAAAAAACATAACTTTTTCTCATTGAGATTGTTATGAATCAAATCTAAGATTTTTTTTTTTTCTTCCATATTGAGAGCAAAGTGTCCCTTTCAGCATTCATCTTTAGGTCCTTAGTTTCTGATTTTTTGAAGTTGTAAGTCCGGGGGTTTATAATAGTTTGTGTATTCCAAATTAAGATACTATAAATAAAAGAAGTAGAAAGTATTATAATAAGAATTTACAAATCTGTAAGGGAAGAGCTTCTCACTTTAAAAAAAAGTTTTTTATATTGTGAAATACATATGACACAATTTATCATCTTAGTTTTTTTAATTGACATATATAACATGAAATCTTAACTGTTTCAAGTAAGTGGTAAGTGTACAGATGAGTATTATTAAGTATATTCATAGTGTCGTGCTACCAGTCTCTAGGACTTAATTTTTTTAAAGCAATACTAGGTTCACAGCAAAATTGAGAAGAAGGTATAGAAACTTCCCGTATACATATGCATAGCCTCCTCCATTATCAACATCTTCTATCAGAATGGTAAATTTGTTGCAGCTGATGAATCTGCATTGACATCTCTCAGTCACCCAAAGTCCTTTTGTCTATATTATGATTCACTCTTGGTATTGTCTATTCTGTGCATTTGAACAACTGTATGATGACATGTATCCATCATTGTGTACAGAGTATTTTCAGCACTCTAAAAATGTGCTCTGTGCTCTCTTCATCCTTCTACCCTACTCCCTTCCACCTTTTCATCTTTTGAACCTGAATCTATACCTTTTAAATAATAACTTCCCATTTTTCTCACCCTCCAGCCTATGACAACCACCGTTCTATTTTCTGTCTCTCTGAATTTGACTTTTCTCGGTACTTCGTGAATCATAGTATTCCTGGCTTCACTTAACATAGATGTCATCAGGCTTCATTCACATTGCAGCATGTGTCTGATTTGTCTTCCTTTTTTAAGGCTGAATAATATTCCATTGTGTGTATGTATATACCACATTTTGTTCATGGGTTGATGGAAATTAGTTACTTCTACCTTCTGGCTATTGTGAATAATGCTTGTTATGAACATGGGTGTACAAATATCTGAGTCCCTGTTTTCAGTTATTTTGGATATGTACCTAGAAGTGGAATTGTTAGATCATGTAGTAATTCTATGTTTAATTTTTTTTAAAGAATTGCTATACTGTTTTCTGTAATTGTTCCATGCATAAGGATTCCAATGACTCCACATCTTCACCATCAGCTGTTATTTTTGTTTTGTTAACTTCCTAACAGATGTGAGGTAGTATTTCATTATTTGATTTGTTTCCCTAAGGGTTAGTGATACTAAGCATCTTTTCATGCACCTATCAGGTAATTTGTATATCTTCTCTGGAGAAATGTTTGTTCAGGTCCTTTCTTATTTTTTAATTGGGTTTTGTTGTTGAGTGATAGGAGTTATATATTTCAGGGATTAACCCTTTATCAGATAAATGATTGGCATATATTTTCTCACATTCTCTGACGTGCTTTTCATTTTATCCTTTGCATAGGAGGTTTTTCTCTCTACATAATTAATTTTGCTATTAGACCAATTTCCCTGTTTTTTCTTTTGTTGCCTGTGCTTTTGATGTCCTATCCAAGAACTCATTGTCAACTCCAGTGTCATGAAGCCTTCCCCTATGTTTTCTTTTAAGAGTTGGATAATTTGGGACAGCCCAGGTGGCTTAGCGGTTTAGCGCTCTTTAGTCCAGAGCGTGATCCTGAAGACCTGGGATCAAGTTTCATGTTGGGCTCCCTGCGTGGAGCCTGCTTCTCCCTCTGCCTGTGTCTGCTTCTCTCTCTCTCTCTCTTTCTCTCTCTTCTCTTTCTCTTCTCTCTCATGAATAAATAAATAAAATCTTTAAAAAAGAGTTGTATAATTTTAGCTTTTGCACTTGGGTCTTTGATCCATTTTCACTTAATTTTTATGTATGTGTAAAACAAGGATCCAAATTCATGCTTTTGAGGGCTCAAGTTTTAAAAATATTTTGGCTTATTGAGATATAATATATAAAGCTATGTCGTGTTATTAGGTTTTGCTCAGATTTGTGAGATTTAAATAGCTTTTATTTATGTTTTCTTATTTTTATTGCAACTTAAAATTATTGTGAGTTTTTTTTTTTTTTTTTTAAGATTTTATTTACTCATCTGACTGAGTATGCATGAGTGAGGGGAGGGACAGAGGAAGAAGCAGACCTCCCACTGATCAGGGAGCCAGATGTGGGGCTCCATTCCAGATCCCAGGATCATGACTTGAGCCAAAAGCAGGTGCTTAACAGAAGGAGCCACCCAGGTGCCCCAAATTATTGTTAGTTTAATAATTGTTTTAGTATGAAATACTTCCTTGAAGGGTGCCTGTGTGTCTTGGTTTAAGTGTCTGCCTGCTTCTCCCTCTCCCTCCACCTGCCACTCCCCCTGCTTTTGTGTGTGCCTGTGTGCACTCTGTCAAATAAAATTGTAAAAAAAAAAAAAAAAAAAAAAACCTTCCTTGAATGAAGATTTTTCTTTAGTATTCAGATAAATTTCCTTGGAAGAAATAATTGTATTAGTTAAAAATTATATAACTTAAGATTTTATTTATTTGAGAGAGAGAGAGGGTGCGCATGAGCGGGGGGGGAGGGGTAGAGGGAGAGAAGCAGATTCCCCATTGACCAGGGAGCCCCAGGGTTCTGAGATTGAGCCCTGCATTGGGCTCTGTACTCAGGGGAGTCTGCTTCTTCTCCCTCTGCCCCCCTCATTTTTCCCTCTGACTCGTGCTCTTTCTCTTTTAAATAAATATATAAAATCTTTAAAAAAAATTCTGTTCTCTTTTATGCTAGTTTAGCATTTCAGCTAATTTTTGTGTTCTGACCAATTTTTCCTATTCTTGTAAGCCTTTCTAAAAGGGTAGATTGATCAATAAAAAATTTTACTCTGATTGCATTTTAGATGGTTCATTTGTAAGTGATTTTTAATTAATATATAAGATACAGATCTACAGTTGTGTATTGATTTTATTATATTGTTTTAAAACAGCCTTTCTTTCTTTCTTTTTCTTTCTTTCTTTCTTTCTTTCTTTCTTTCTTTCTTTCTTTCTTTTTTTCTTTCTTTCTTTTTCCTTTCCTTTCCTTTCCTTTCCTTTCTTTTTTCTTTTCTTTTCTTTTCTTTTCTTTTCTTTTCTTTTCTTTTCTTTTCTTTTCTTTTTTCTTTTCTTTTCTTTTCTTTTCTTTTCTTTCTTTTATTTATTTATTTTAGAGAGGGAGGGAAAGAATCTTAAGCAGACTTTTTGCATTGAGAAAGCCTGACATGGATCTGTCTCACAACCCTGAGATCGCTACCTGAGCTAAAACCAAGAGTTGGACACTTAACTGACTGGGCCACCCACATGCCCCTAGAACAGCCTTTCTTAATTAGCTCAAACTGTAATCCGTTAAAGCAGTATTTCTCAGATATTAGGTTGCATACGAATCACTTGGAGTGCTTGTTATAAATCACCCTAGAGTTTCTGGGTGATTCAGTAGGTCTGGGATGAGACTGAAGATTTTCATTTCTTAAAGTTCCCCAGGTGATGTTGACACTACTGGTTGGTGAAACTACACTTTATGAGATACAGTGCCTTAAGGCGTCCGTTGTTGGTAAAAAAATTAACTTTTACTGTAATCATCTAGGATGGTGACGTCCTGGAAAATTGAGAAAAAAAAGTGACTCAGTAATTTTCTCTGTTCCATGGTTATAATGAAGGATCCATTTGAAAAAGATTTAGAATGATCTAATTTGTATGGTTAAAATGGGTATATTGGGGGGTGCCTGGCTAGCTCAGTCAGTAGAGCATGTGACTCTTGATCTCTGGGTTTTGAGTTTGAGCCCCACGTTGGGTGTAGAAATGACTTGATAAAATGGGCTTATTATTTAATACTCTCAGCATTTTATGTATTTCATTGTTGTGTTTGTATTTATAAATATTTCTGTATTGATCAAAGAGTTCCTTAACAGAAATGCTAAGAATCCTTGCTGATTGTAGATACCATTTTTTAGATAAATATTTGCTTTATATAGGTGCATAAATTAACTGATATATTTAAAGCAAATAACTTGCTCTAGTTCAGAATGTTATGAAATGATTTCAGGCTTTCTTGAAAATAAGGAATATTTGCTTGATGGTATCTTATGTGTTTTTAGAGTCACATTGAAAGAAAATTACATGTACTAGTTTACTACTTTATGTCTAGAGAAATGGATAGAAAGTCAAGTCAGTGAGTAAAGCTGACCAAAAGGATATTGGCAACAATAAGAAAAGTAAGTCCAGTTCAGGATGGTTTGAATTGCTCTTAGAAATAGAAAGACTCATTCGTTCATTATAAAGTCAAGGAGAAAAAAATATGATAGGCAGATATATAAATTTCTATAACTTAGTTATATGATTAAGATAAAAATCTAGATTATTTTTAGCTCCAGTAGTTTTTATATTCAGAAAATCACTTAACTTTTGTCACGCTGCATGTTCTTAACTGAGATGTTTTCTTGTTTTGTTTTTTAGGGCTGCAGCAATGACTCTCCGCACGGTATTATTGTCATTGCAAGCCCTTTTGGCAGCTGCAGAACCGGATGATCCACAAGATGCAGTAGTAGCAAATCAGGTAAGACTTGCTTGTACTTACCTGTGAATTTCTATTACTGTAGTGATTGCAGTGTTTACACATGAGCATAGTTCTATTTAGAAAGACTAAATTTGGAAATGGTTTTCTTTCTCATGGTAAGATTATTTTGTCAGATGTAATAGTGAAAACCTACTGATTTTTAATACACTACTTTAATTGAGTATATGATGCTTTTTAAAAAACTATTAATGGAAATTTTCAAGCCTAATGTCAAAAGATTTATATAGTGAACACGCATATTCCTACCTGCATCTGGATTCTGTTATTAGCATTTTACTATACGTGCTTTATAATGTGCGTATCTATCTATCCATCCCTCCATTTAGTGATAATCCTTCCCTGGTAATTTTAACCAGCTCTTGCTGTGACTGAAGTGGCATAGTGTAAAAGTTACGAAGGATCTTAAAATTGCCAGATGGAATAAATATTTTTTAGTTTTGATCTTTCAGTTGATGTGATCTCCAAGGCAGAGGTCCGCAAATTACACCTAGAGTTACTGTTTTTGTAAATAATGTTTTATTGGAATACGACCAATTCCATTTGTTT
Source organism: Vulpes lagopus (assembly GCF_018345385.1). Taxonomy (NCBI): domain Eukaryota; kingdom Metazoa; phylum Chordata; class Mammalia; order Carnivora; family Canidae; genus Vulpes; species Vulpes lagopus. The sequence continues at coordinate 133,056,753 of NC_054827.1, read as the reverse complement.
ACTTATCTGGTCCTGTGAGAAACCCTGTTCTATGCCATTAGGATTTACTGAGCTTTTTTTTTGTCCCCCACCTGGAATTTTTTTCTTCTCTTAACTTCTAACATACTACTCTCTTCTCATCTTGGTAGTTGTAGTTGTTCCTTCTTAGTTCCTACAAGTATTTCTTTTCTTCCTCCTAAAAAGAGTTCCTTGGTTTAGACCTCATTCCTTTTACTTTTACTGTTGTATATGGTCACGTGGATGATCATATCTACACTGATACTATCACCTGTAAGTTGAGAAAATGTTTAGGCATTACCTCTCCTTGAGTGCAAGAGCCTGTTCAGAACTGAATAGTTATATATGTTTCATGGATAACTCAGCATAGCATTCCCAAAACTGAATGTAGAATCTTGAATCCTTGGGGCAGTGCGGGTGGCTCAGTGGTTTAGTGCCGACTTCAGCCCAGGGCATGGTCCTGGAGACCTGGGATCGAGTCCCACATCAGCTCCCTGCATGGAGACTACTACTCCCTCTGCTTATGTCTGTGCCTCTCTCTCTCTCCGTGTCTCTCATGAATAAATAAATAAATAATCTTAAAAAAAAAAAAAAAGAATCTTAAATCCTGCGAACGTGACCATCCTTCTATGATACCATCGCTTGTTTAGTTAAGTATCCAAGCCACAGACTTGAAATTCTCTGTGCCTTCTTTTCTCTTGGTGATTCCATTCCCAATATCTCTCTCATACTTCTCTGATTGGCCTTAGTTCACATTTTAAAAAATGTCTTAGTTCAACTGCTCTGTTAGCTGTCCCTTCTTTTATCTGCTTGATAGCAGTGAGCTTTTTAAAGTAGAAATCTTACTTTACTACTAAAAACTTATTAGAAGCTCGGATATCACCTACTTGGTAAATCCAGATTCTTTGGTTTGCAGAGTTTTTCCATGATTTGAACTGTCCACAAAACCAGCTTCATCTCCTAATTTCTTATTATTCCTCGGACTCCTGTTTTTTATGGACTCCTGCTTTTTTAAAGATGTCATTCATTTCTACCCGTCAGTTCACCTGGTCTGCTATGTTTCCTCTGCCTGGTTCCTATTAATAAACCTGTTCCTTTCCCTTGAAAAGCTGTTTGCTCTGGGGTACCTGGGTGGCTCAGAGTTGAGCATCTGCCTTTGGCTCAGGTCGTGATCCTGGGGTCACGTCCTATATCAGGCTAGCCTCTCTCTCTTCCTCTCTCTCTCTCTCCCTCTCTTTCTCTCTCTCTCTCATGAATGAATAATTAAGATCTGAAAAAAAATCTGTTCACTCCTTATTTTGTGTGTATCCTTATTAATATAATATTTGTTTCAGAGTGCTTAGAATTAGGGTTTTACATGCTATATATATGTGCTGTTCGTTTGCTTTTGGTAGTCAGCATGGCTTGAAGTCTCAGCTTTGATTTCCTGTGGAGTTATGAGCCTCATGGGCTGAGGCTGGACATAGAACTTTCTCCAGCTCCTAGAACAGTTCGATAATTTGACATATTTCCTTGTTTAGAATTCACAAGAATTCTTAATACAAGTGGAAACTAGATGTATTATTTTAATATATAATAGAAGCATATCAGTCTTAGAATATTCAATACATATAATTTTACTTACTTTTCAAAAGATTTTACTTACTTTATTCATGAGACAGACAGAGAGAGGCAGAGACATAGACAGAGGGAGAAGCAGGCTCCCTGCAAGGGATGCCAGCACTCCAGAATCAGGCCCTGAGCCAAAGGCAGATGCTCAACCACTGAGCCACCCGGGCATCCCCATGTAAAGTACTTTTAAAAGGAATACTAAAGTGAATTGAACAGTTATTTTAAATATATATACTTCCATTATTAAGTAATGTTGGTTCCAAAGTATTAAGAATAAATTTATCTGGGCAGCCTGGGTGGCTCAGTGGTTTGGTGCCACCTTCAGCCCAGGGTGTGATCCTGGAGACCCAGGATCAAGTCCCACGTCAAGCTCCCTGCGTGGAGCCTGCTTCTCCCTCTGCCTATGTCTCTGCCTCTCTCTCTCTTTCTCTGTATCTCTCATGAATAAATAAATAAATAAAATCTTTAAAAAAAAATAAAAGTACTGTATGGTGGGTTCATAAACATCTCAAAACATGGTATAAATTAAAATACTGCATATTAGGGCATCTGGTTGACTGACTCAGTCTGTGGAGCATGCAACTCTTGATCTCAGGATTGTAAGTTTGAGCTCCATGATGGGTGTAGAGATTACTTAAAAATCTTGTTTTTTCCTTTAAGTTGTCTCCATGCCCAACATTGAGCCAGAACTCAAAACCCCAAATAAAAGAGTTGCATGCTTTACCTCTGAGCCAGCCAGGTGCCCCCAAAATAAAATCTTTTTGAAAAGCCTTTGCACATGGTATTTTCTTGAATCACTGTATACTAATACAGTTTCAGCAAAATAGCAAAGTCCACTTGTATTCTATTCTGAGCTGTGGTTAATATGAAAGTTGGTTCGCCTGGGTGGCTCAGTGGTTGAGCGTCTGCCTTCGGCTTTGGGGCGTAATCCTGGGGTCCGGGATTGAGTTCTGCATCGGGTTCCTGCATGGAGCCTGCTTCTCCCTCTGCCTGTGTCTCTGCCTCTCTCTTTCTCTCTTGTCTCTCTCATGAATAAATAAATTTAAAAATATATATATATATGAAAGTTGGTCACATTTGTTAGTTAATGTCCCTACAATTTTAGAAGCAAATAATTCTCTTTGGTTGTATAATGTTTGACACTTTGCAGTGTTTAGAAAAATGTGTGTACATCACTTCACTGGTATTAGTTTTCTGTTACTTACATCTATTGAAATTGGAGATTAAAATTGGTAAGTATAAAAATAAAATAAAATAAAATAAAATAAAATAAAATAAAATAAAATTGGTAAGTATAATTGCTCTTTTTCTTTTCTTTTTTTTGTCAACATTTGTGAATCAGAGCTTCAGGTCAGACTTTTTTTCTTGAGTGACCTTGTTTGCAACAGAAAGTTGAATCAATCACATTTTATTTATTTATTTATTATTTTATTATTTTATTTATTTATTCATAAGAGACAGAAAGAGAGAGAGAGAAACATAGAGAGGCAGAGACGCAGGCAGAGGAGAAGCAGGCTCCATGCAGGAAGCCTGATGTGGGACTCTATCCCGGATCACGCCCTGGGATGAAGGCGATGCTAAACCCCTGAGCAACCAGGGCTACCTAGAATCAATCATATTTTAAATGTAAATTATTTTTACTTAGAAAAAGCCAGTTCTTAGGTCATTAAGTATTGAATATTGTGACTGCATTGTCATGTTGTTCAATTTTTTCCTTCATTATAGTACAAACAAAATCCCGAAATGTTCAAACAGACAGCTCGACTTTGGGCACATGTGTATGCTGGTGCACCAGTTTCTAGTCCAGAATACACCAAAAAAATAGAAAACCTATGTGCTATGGGCTTTGATAGGGTAAGTACCAAAAAGCTTGCTTTTCTGATGTAGTTACTGATTTCAAATTATTGCTGCAAATCCTTGGCTGACAAAAGTCATTCAAAGATGCTATAAATCAGGTTTTATAAACTTTCTTCTGTTATTATAATCAGTGATTTTTTTTTTCCTTTGGCTAATTCCAGTCATTGGTTTAGAAGCTTGTTATGCACTACAGATACAAGGTGTGATTTTTCAATATGAAGACAGTGCATGATTCAGTATTTTAAAAATATTTTGAGATTTGATTTTTTTTTTTGTCCCCTTTCTTCCCTACAGAATGCGGTAATAGTGGCCTTGTCTTCAAAATCATGGGATGTAGAGACTGCAACAGAATTGCTTCTGAGTAACTGAGGCATAGAGAAAGAGCTGCTGATATAGTCAAGCTTGCCCCTTCTTGAGGAGCATCAACATCTGTTATTTTTAGGATTCTGCATAGATTTCTTTTAAACTGGCATTCTTGCCTAATGATGTTATCTAGGCACCATTGGAGACTGAAAAAAAAATCCCTGCTCTGTAAATAAAGCTAATTAAACGTCTGTGTAAATTTAAAAAGGGGAAATACTTTAATTTTTTTTTTCTTAATAGTGTAAAAATTCTTTGAGCTAAGCTAAAACCATGGAAAAAACATGCTACTTTAGTGTTTAGCAGTGTACCAAGACTAGCAAGAGTTTGCTTCAGGATTTCGTTGAATAATTAAGATAATATTTTGAGTGTGTCAGGGCCATTCAAATTGTTGGTGTTGCATCACAGCTACCTTAACTGTTTTTAACATGGATCCTCTGTGCCTGTGAATTTACTTGCATGCTTGTACTTGACTTCTTAGGATGGGTAGCTGAAAAGACCACCATTTTAAGCATTTGAGAATTCTTAATATGAGATTTATCCAGAATTGAAGATGGTGACCTATTCAGAGCCTTTTTGTCCTTGTCAACAGACTAGGACACCATATCTATTTTTCCCCTTCTTACCACACACAGCTAATATTCTAATAGTAAATTTCTCTATATTTGGTGGGGAAATATGCCGAGGGACAGTATCCCTTGCTCCATTTTTAGGTCATACATTTGGAATGTTTTGTTATAGCTCTTCACTCTTAAAACTTTCCAATGTGAGTAATAATGTAAAAATGGAGCTGCCAATTTTGTTCCTCTTGCAAAAATAGTAAATACTTGTTGCAGTATTCCCAAGATTTAATGAAAGAACCTAACTTAATTTTTCAGTGAATTTGACATCTTTCTATTTTTAAACTGATGAAATTTTCTTTGAGAACTTGAAATGATGCAATCAACTATTGGCAGTTTTTTAGCCTAATTTTGGCTTTACAGAGATTACTTTATCAGGTACTTTAAAAGTCACTCTTGATTGCATTTGCCCCTATTGACACATGAAAGCTGTGTGGTGTTCTACTGTACATACTTCAGATACACATAGGAATAGAAGTGTGTTATAAATCTAGCTTTCTTTATGATGTTTCTGATAATACGAGAATTGAAAACTTTACCTTTTCTTGTACATAGTCAGACTTTCTATTCGTATTAAAGTTACATTTCATTCTAAGTTCAAAAGTTTGAAAATTATTAGTTTTGCAAGCTCAAACACTAATGTGACCATTTTATGAAGACTGAAATGGATTTATGCAGGCAGTTCTATACATAGAAACAGTTCTTATTAAATTTTCAGGACCAATGCAGAATAACAAAAATGTAATGGAATGAGAATGAATTAAAGTAAGGCTGTATATTGAAAGTCATATTTATAAAAGGTTTGCTTTCTTCAAGTGTTATTTATCCTAAATTATAATCATTAAGTGTTTGGAAAATAGTTTTGAACCATAAATTCAGCATAATTTCATTTGACTTCTCCATAATCTTAGAAGCAATAAAAGAACCATTATTAAATATATTGTAATATTAAAGATGTGAGGTTCTTCCAAAAACTTGTAAGGCTTTCCTAATTAATAGTAAACTCTTGTAGTTGATATTATTGCATACTAAACACAAGTTGCTATGTTTTTTTCCCCTATATATTTGCTTAAGCATAAATTTCTTTATACAATCACCTCCTTTAATTGTTATAGTTTAGTTACTTTCTAAAGATGCCAAAGGAAACAAGATTTTTCTTTATTTATTTTAAATAGCTAAAACCTTGTACTTTTCTTTATATTTTGAAGTAAGGTTGGGATTGTGTGAAAATGTGGGCAGCTTTGTTCCACTATTGGTTAGTTTGTTTTGTTTTGTTTTGTTTTAGTGGAGGGTTGGTTTGGTAATATTTGGATTATTTTAAATATCAAACACATCTACCCAATTAACTATTTGCCTATATTATCAGGGTATATTTAATTGTCCTGTGGTTAGAAAAAGAGAATGAACTCAGAGGTTACTAAGGTCAAGCATTACATACTTAGCTCTTGGAGGCAGCTATACCTTTATACCTTGCCTTTGATTTTTATGCACATTAGCCCCATAGGTAATCTCATCCAACTATACTTAAACATCCTCAGTGCCCAGGAAATTGAAAAGAATAATATTTGGTATGAGAGGTTCTCCATAATGCATTTTCATTTCAAAAATTTACTTACCTCCTTTACATTAAATGTGATAATCCCTCTCTCTTTTCTGGTGCATTTCCCACCGTCTTTCAGTTTCTTGTTTTTCACTCTTCTACAGATAAATGTATTTCCCCAAACATAAAAATTAAGGCAGTTTTTCCCCCTCTGGTCTTAACGTGTTTGGGAAAAGGACACTAAAAGTGCAGGTCTAGAGAAAAGATACCCTGGTGGAAATTATTTTTATATTTCTGACTTTTTTGTGATTCATCAGTTGTAAAGGCCTCAAAAATGATGGTTAAATATATATATATTTAATGCATATATATATATATATTAAATGATACCTCATTTAGGGCAGGCAGATTTGCTAGAGGTCACTGATATTCCAGTAGGCTTTTATTATAATTGGGTGTTTCCTGGGTATGTCCCCAACTTTTAAAAAGACAAATACTTAGTTGTATAGTATTTCAGTACAGATTACTGACTGAATGAATGAATAGCAATTTGTCACCCAAGTAAGTATACAGTAGGTGGTATATAAATATTTGAGGAACTTTGTACTAAATTAAATTCTTTGAGTTGGCTCCCCGAAATATTTGGAATTGTGACTGTGGTTTTCTTAAACACATAATACATTCAAGTATATATATATGTTTGGATTCTGGGTATTTTTCTTTTGAGGAGAGTAATCTATGAAATGAAAGTAAGACTGACTTTTTTTTTTTGGAAGTATTTCACGATTGTTGGTGGCGCTTAAAACTATGCAAAAATAATTTTTAAAGTATCTATGAGAAAGAATTGGCAGTTAAAGTGGATATTGCTTATTTATGCACTATAGATTGCAGCATATTGTGTTACTGTTTAGGCTGCTTATTAATAAGTTTATCGCTATGAAAAGCAGATCTTGGCTATAAGTGTATGCCTGATTTGAGCTTTTAAAACTCTGCAGTAGGGATATGATAATGTTCCCACAGTACTTATAGCAACACAGGAAAAAATAAAGCATTTTTGTTTTAAAGATTTAAGATGGATTCAGGCAGGGAAGCTTTGGAGTCAGGTATACTTTCTTGTACATAGATGGAAACAATGTTTGGATATGATGATAAAGGAAGCCGTCTGTTTACAGTTAACTTTATTTCATGGACTTTTACAAAATGATGTTGTATTAATCACTTTTTCTAGTTAAAGAAATTTCAATTCCAGGGTACAAACCATTGATTTTTAAAATTCGCATTTCCATTCCTTTAGTACCAGTTTAATATAAATGCTTAACATCAGCTGTTTGCTATCACTGGGGAAGAAGGTAACTTGAAGTATTTACTGATAAATAGCCTTTTCCCAATGTTACTTTTCTGCCGTGTCTAACATATAATGTCACATGTTCTGTTTGCACTGTTGCAATATGGATCAAAAATCTTGTGGCATAGGGATAGGGGAATGTTAGTATCTCCCTTGTCCTGTTCTGTTACTGCTTTATTGGACTGATCTACCCTCATAAACCTGTGATCTTCACCTAAATGTAAGTTGTGAATGTGTCACCTTTTGCTTGGTTATTTCAACCATGCTGCTATATATATCAGGTGTGGCACAGTTTTATCAGTTTGGTTCTAGGGGGTGAGTGAATACAAATCATTGCACTGTGCTGTTAAACGATCCTTGTGTGCTTGCTGTTACCTACTTTTTACAGGCATCATAATAAAAGCTAGACTATTTCTTTGGGGGGAAAGAGACTTATTTAATGTAATTTAAAGACTTTTCCAATAGAAAATGAAATGCTATTGAAAATAATATCTATTTTTTAGCTTTCAGCAATTGATGGTGCTTTGTTGTGGTGTCTGCTGGAAGTCTACTGCCATTATAGGGATTCTCATTAACCTCACTGAGAAAAGAACCTTGCTTGTTAGCTTCTCTAGATCTCTATTCTAAACAATCTGTTAGTGATGATAAATTCTGTAGGAGGGTCTATTCTGAGCCATTAACTTCCTGTAAGGGGAAAATGGGAGGGTTACCAGAAAGACCATTGAAGCAGGGTGGGCTGTGGGTGGAGGGTTGGGTATTTGTCTTGAGAATTAAAAACTACGAAACACTTTTGTACACAACTGATTTTTTTAAAAATAAACACATTTTTAAAGATGTTGAATTTTTTTTCCCCCCTTACTGGGAATTCTTAAAAATAAATGCATGCATGTTTTCCCCTGAAAATGGTTTATATCTTCTTTCTGGGTACTCCTCTAAGGATAGGCAGTTAAGCTTCCACATTACTTTGAGCAAGAAAAAGAACCAGGTAGATCTGTCTCCTAGACAAGGTTCATAGTGATGAGGATATGATGATAAATGGGATAAATTATATTGGATCCTTGAATTTAAAAATGTGTTGAAACTGTTTAATTAAAGTTATTTATTTGAAAATAGAACATTATTTGGCTAGGTTCTAATCCAAAATACAGAGTAATCCAGAGTGAGTTGGTACTGAAAGTAATGTTTATTCTGTTTTCATATATGCACACAAGTCATTCCGGAAAGAAGGTGCCCGTTCCCATGGAAAAGACTGAATTGTTTCAGGAAGTCCTGGGTTACTATCCTTGGATTACCCCCTGCCTCCAATACTGATAATTTAAAAGAAGCTCTATTGGTTAGGTTTTGTACTAGTTTTTTCACATGGCAAAACTGATTGTTACTTTATGTCTCTAGGGCATTCATAACCAGCTCTCAGCAGACCTATGACTTTTCTGTAGCCTGGAGATGGAATTCCTCCTGACTGGAATACCAGTATGAAGTGCTCTTTTCATGGAGCAAGCTGGATCTTTACATATTAAATCAAGAATAACAGATGGAATTCAAGTGAGGTCTCATACCAACCCCTAGCAAAAGATGGTCAGATTCAAGGGTAGTAAACACTTGGTATATGTTTTGTTTCAATCATTGAAGAATTGAAAATTTTCAGTGAAATAACATGAATTCTCTAATGCCTTTTAGAAGTAATGTCCTATAGTAATATACTATCTACTCATGTATTCATGTTGTAATGTTCCTTTTACCCCATTTAATTTTAGTAAAAAGACATTCAAGCACAACTTTATTTAATCTCCCTGTTGTAAACTGACCTTTTAATAAGATACAGAACCAAAATCAAGAAGGCCAAGCTGTTTAAATACTCAGTGTACAATATATAGAGCCTTTTATAAATACTTATAGGTAAAACAAATACAATAAAATTGGACATTTGAGACACCCAAAGTATTTTCTTACAGAGTTAATATACCTAATACTTTGTTTCTCATTTACAGCATAAAAGCTTTGCTGCATGTACAGAATATGACTAACTTGATGTAAGAGCAACTAGTCACAGGCCTTTTCTTTTTTTTTTTTTCTTCCCCCACAGGCCTTTTCTTCACTTACACAGCTAACATACAGCTCTTTAGTTACTGTATTTATTCCTCAGTTTTTAATATGTGAAATACATTTTTCCTTTTTGTGCACATTATTGTTTGCATTATATTATGAGATGAATGACATGAGTTGGATACCTAGAGTCACAGGGGTTTTGTTGTAGAAACCCCATGGTATTGTATTTCTATGTGCCTACTAAACTCGGTAGCATTTTAAGACTTATAATGCTATTCTTGTTTTCCTTGAAAATAGGAAATATGGAGGGATCATTTGCAAGCATGAAAAGGAAAAGCAGTTCAGGTGGGAGTAAGGTCTTCAAGGAAAGTGTACCCAAACCAGTCAAATCAATGGTATGAATTGAACAGAATGTTTGATAAACTAGCTTCAACTGTAAGGTTCCATGACTTCAGTTGAAGTTACTTCACATGCACCAAACATACTTTTCTCTGTCTTTGGAGTAATAGAAAAATAGCAATTTTCTTGGTTTATGGAACACATAGAAAATGGTCATTTAAACCACAAAATCTAATTAGCCCTGAAAGCCATTTTATTCCATTTGTTTTATTATTTTCATTTTAATATTTTATTCCACTATAGGTGCTTTGATTCATAATTGCATCATTCCATCTGTCTTTGTATATGAGGAGATGTGTAGCTCCTTTCAGATTAACCTTAAGATGTCATGACATAGAGATAAAATCAAAAGACAAAAACAGATTTGGAGCACCTTGCTGGCTCACTAGGTAGAGTATGTGACTCTTGATATTGGGGTCGTCAGTCAAGCCCCACGTTGGGTGTAGAGCTTTTTTATTTGTTTGTTTGTTTAAAGATTTTTATTTATTTATTTATTTAAAGATTTTTATTTATTTATTCATGAGAGATACAGAGAGAGAGGCAGAGACACAGGCTCCATGCAGGGAGCCTGATGTGGGACCCGATCCTGGGTCTCCAGGATCACACCCTGGGCTGAAGGCGGCGCTAAACCGCTGAGCCACCAGGGCTGCCCTAGAGTTTACTTTTTTTAAAAAAGAGTAACGGGGGGATCCCTGGGTGGCGCAGCGGTTTAGCGCCTGCCTTTGGCCCAGGGCGCGATCCTGGAGACCCGAGATCGAATCCCACGTCGGGCTCCCGGTGCATGGAGCCTGCTGCTCCCTCTGCCTCTGTCTCTGCCTCTCTCTCTCTCTCTCTCTGACTATCATAAATAAATAAAAATTAAAAAAAAAAAAAAAAAGTAACAGGCAGCCCAGGTGGCTCAGCGTTTTAGCGCACCACCTTTGTCCCTGGGCGTGATTCTAGAGACCTGGGATTGAGTCCCATGTCCGGCTCCCTGCTTGGAGCGTGCTTCTCCCTCTGCCTCTCTCTCACGAATAAATAAAATCTTAAAAAAATAAATAAATAAATTCAGGGTAATAGCTGAGATGATTTTTTTAAGGTTTTTTATTTATTCATCAGAGAACCAGAAACACAGAGGGAGAAGCAGGCTCCCTGTGGGGAGCCCAGTGTGGGACTCCATCCCAGGACCCCAGGATCATGATGTAAGCCAAAGGCAGATGCTCAACCACTGAGCCACCCAGGCACCCCAGCTGAGGTGATTACTAACACGGTTTATTTTCCTTTAAAAAATATGCTTCCAAATGATAAACATTTAGTTTTAAGAACCAGAAGTAGTGAAGAATTTATAGTGGGAAATCTCTAATCCTCTTCCTACCTGTAGTACTAATCCATTGAGACAACAGATTTAAAATGTTTCTGGTTTTCATTTTTAGATTACTTCCAGGTCTCTAAGTAATAGACTTATATCTCTGTAAGTAACTTTAGGCTTTGTAATACCTACATTAATTACATTTCTGTTCCACAATTACGTATAGTATCCCTAATTTTATCCATAACCTTCATTTAGTACAGATGATCCCTGACTTAGAATGGCTTGATTTACTTTTTTTTTTTAACCTTATGATGGTGTAAAAGCAGTATGCATTCATTAGAAACTACACATTGAGATTTGAATTAAGACTTTTTCCTGTGTTAGTGGTATGCAGTATGATACTCTCTTGTTATGCTGGGCAGTGGCAGTAGCTGCATGCAGCTCCCAGTTAGCCACTTGATGAAGGTAAATAATACTTAGAACCATTCTGTATATGTAATAGCCATCCTGTTTTTCCCTTCAGTACTGTATTCAATGAATTACTTGATATATTCAGCACTTTATTATAAAATAGGTTTGATGTTAGATTATTTTACCCAGCTGTATGCTGATGTAAGTGTTTTGAGCACATTTAAAATGAGCTAAATTGGGCAGCCCCGGTGGCTCAGCGCCTACTTCAGCCCAGGGCCTGATCCTAGAGTCCTGGGATCGAGTCCCACGTCAGGCTCCCTGCATGGAGCCTGTTTCTCCCTCTGCCTGTGTCTCTGCCTCTCTCTCTCTTTCCGTGTCTCTCATAAATACATAAAATCTTTAAAAAATAAAATAGGCTAAACTGGGGCACGTAGGTGGATCAGTCTGTTAAGCGTCTACCTTTGACTCAGGGGTGATCCCAGGGTCCTGGGATTGAGCCCTGAGTCTGGCTCTATGCTCAGCAGGGAATCAGCTTCTCCTTCTGTCCCTTCCCCCACTGGTACTCGCTATCACTCACTTCCTCTCAAAAAATATATATATAAGCTGTGATATTAGGTATATTAAGTGCATTTTCAATTTATATTTTTAGTTTACTATTGTTTTATTGGCATGTAATTCTATCATAAATTGAGGAAGATCTACAGTGGAATTTAGGTTGAGGGAGGGCTGTTCCATGTATGAAAGCATTGAGAAAGTAGGGTGACTTCGGGGCAGGACATGTATAGATAAGGGACATCATATTCATTGGAGCAGAAATTGCTTTGGAACTGAAGTAGAGATAAGGAATAAGTAAACTGAAATAAGGGCGGCCTGGTGGCACAGCGGTGTAGCGCCGCCTGCAGCTCAGGGTGTGATCCTGGAGACCTGGGATCGAGTCCCATGTCGGGCTCCCTGCATGGAGCCTGCTTCTCCTTCTGCCTGTGTCTCTGCCTCTCTCTCTCTGTCTCTCATGAATAAATAAATAAAATCTTTAAAAAAAAAAAAAGTAAACTGAAATAAGGAAATTATGATAATTAGATTGGGATAATAATTAGGTGAAGATGTAAGGGAGAGATACTATGAAAGGGAGATAGAAAAGGCAAAATATAGTAAAGGATGAAGTTAGTTATAAATCTGAGGAGGGGGTAGCCCTGGTGGTGCAGCGGTTTAGCACCACCTGCAACCCAGGGTGTGATCTTGGAGACCCGGGATCAAGTCCCACGTCAGGCTCCCGCATGGAGCCTGCTTCTCCCTCTGCCTGTGTCTCTGCCTCTCTCTCTTCTCAATAAATTTAAAAAAAAAAAAGAGATGCCTCCCCTTTTAAAAAAATAAAAAATCTGAGGAGGGCAGGATAGGAAGGGAAAGAAATGCTATGTTGGAAGACATCCATGTAGAGAGTCCAACCAAAAACCTGAGCCCTAAATATTTGGTAATTTTCTTAATGTGCTCAAAATGTGCTCTAACCTTCTATCCCCAACTCTCTTAACTTGAGTAGATTAGTATTTTCTTCACTGGGTCTTTGAGAAGCTTCTCCCAGATATACCTCCTTATACTCTTTATTACTTTTCATGGTCATTAGATTTTTTTTTCCATCATCCAGCAGTTTTTTTCCCAAAGCCTTTTTCCATTAAACTTTATGCTTTTCTCTTTTCCCTACTTTGCCACACTTACAAAATGCTGCTTCCTGAATAGTTTCTTTCCTTAACCTTTTCTTTATTCTTTAATACACCCAATTTTGCTCTTGGCTTCCATAATGCTAAAATTGGTCTGAAAACTCTGCAGTCCTTCAAATTGTAGATACAAAAAAATGAGGTCTTTACTTGCCCAGACTATCCACTATACTTCTTACTTTGTTTTTTAAAGTGTGTGTGTGTGTGTGTGTGTGTGTGTGTGTGTGTGTGATAAAAATGTGCTAATTCAGGAAAGTTAGACTTAAAAAAGAAATTTTAAAAAAGGTCCTAATCCTATTTCCTCCTAGAATTTACTTAATATCTTGGAGTATTATTTTATTTTAATGTACTGTTTTTATGCAGTTAATAGTGTATGATTGCCAATATTCACCTTTTAAAAACTGATAGTCACGGCTTTTTTTTTTTTTTAAGATTTTTATGTATTCATAGAGACACAGAGGGAGAGAGAGAGGCAGAGACACAGGCAGAGGGAGAAGCAGGCTCCATGCACCGGGAGCCCGATGTGGGATTCGATCCCGGGTCTCCAGGATCGCGCCCTGGGCCAAAGGCAGGCGCCAAACCCCTGCGCCACCCAGGGATCCCTGTAGATTGTTTTCAATTACACATTATGCTGCATGGGCTTCTGATTAAACATGATGAGTACCACAAATGCTTTTAATACTAGCTTCTCCTAAAACTCAAATGACATTTTTAAAAGTGGAAATCAGGGATACCTGGGTATTTCAGCCATGGAGCGTCTGCCTTTGGCTCAGGGCATGATCCTGGGATCTCAGAATCGAGTCCCACATTGGGATCCTTGCATGGAGCCTTCTCCCTCTGCCTGTGTCTGCCTCTCTTTCTGTCTCTCATGAATAAATAAAAATCTTTTTTAAAAATGGAAATCAATAGAGACCATGGAAAATAAAACAATGTCAAAATACTTTTTTCAAGGGGGTGCCTAGGTGGCTCAATCAGTATATACATCTCTTGATGTCAGGGTTGTGAGTTTGAGCCCTATGTTAGGTGTAGACATTACTTAAATATTTTTAAAAATACTTTTTGGAAGATAGAGGAATAGAACCTGATTTAGTATATTAGATGTAGTTCGGACCTAATTGTTTACAGGAGTGTTTATTTTGCAAGGGAGATGATTTGTTCCTTAAAACCCAGACTTAGAAATGGGACAGAATAGATCTTGCAGAATGTGGATATGAGAGTTGGGCTGGGAGTGGGTATTTGTTGAAAATATATTCCTTTCTACCCAGTTAGGTAAATAGCTTATCTCTATCTTCTATGGAAGGAGAACTACTCTTTTGAGAATTTAAAATAGGTTTTCAAACTGAGATGCCAGTTAAATTGAAAATGAAGATCAATTAAAATTCTGTATACTGGGATGCCTGGGTGGCTCAGCAGTTGAGCATCTGCCTTTGACTCAGGGTGTGATCCTGGAGTCCCTGGATCAAGTCCCACATCGGGCTCCCTGCATGGAGCCTGCTTCTCCCTCTGCCTGTATCTCTCTGCCTCTCTCTGTGTCTCTCATGAATAAATAAAATCTTTAAAAAAAAATAAAAGTAAAATTCTGTATACTTGGATAATAGATTACTAGTTTTAGAATGCTGACAGTTATGTCTCAGGGAAAAGGAGATTGGATCCTTTTTTTTATTTTAAGTAGTCTTCATGCCCAGCATAGAGCCTAGTGTGGGGCTTAAATTCATGACTGTGAGATCCAGACCTGAGCTGAACCTCAAAGTATGAACAAACTCAAGAATTACCAGATTTTTTAAAAAGATTTTATTTATATATTTTAACACACAAAAGTGGGGAAAGAGGGAATGAGATAATCTCAAGCTGACTCTGCACTGAACACAGAGCCCAATGTGAGGCTCAGTTTCATAGCCTTGAGATCATGACCTGAGCTGAAATCAAGAGTCAATCACTTAACTGACTGAGCTACCCAGGTGCCCCCAAGAATCATCAGATTTATGAAAATTGCCCCAACACTAATGATCAAGACCAAAACAAGATCAGTACAGGCAGATGAAAATCTGAAAAAAAACGTTTTCAAAGATAAGATACAGCTATTGTGTCCATGAGAAAAGTACAGAATGCTTTATAAAACCAGATTTTGTAAGTTATTATAATGCTTAAAATTTAGCTAAAACATTTGAACTTCAAAAAGTAAACCATAAATAGTTGCCCGGGTGGCTCAGTGGTTGAGTGTCTGCCTTCAGCTCAGGTTGTGATCCTGGGGTCCTGGGACTGAGTTCCACATTAGGCTCACTGCAGGGAGCTTGTGTCTCCCTCTGCCTATGTCTCTGCCTCCTTTCTCTGTCTCTCTCATGAATAAATAAAATCTTTTAAAATTACGGGATCACTCCAAAATGTCAACACCTAATAGGAATTTTTTAAAGATTTTATTTTAGAGATAGCATAAACTGGAAAAGGGGCAGAGGGAGAAGGAGAGAGAATCTCAAGCAGGCTCTTCACGGAGCACAGAGCCTGATGTAAGACTCAAATTCACGACCTTGAGATAGTGACTTGAGCCAAGATCAAGAGTCAGTCATTTAACCAGTTGAGCCCCCCAAGCACCCCTAATAGGAACTTAAAGAAAATGCAATGAGACAAAGTATTAAGAAAATAATTTGGGACACTTAAGGACATTCTACTTTGAGAGCCTATTGAACATCCTAACAATGAATGGAAAAAGATCCACAGTAAGGCATGTTTGGTTTCTAAACATGAGGAAAAGAGCCAAAAGAAATGGCATTGGAAGTGTGGGAAATGGGTCCCTTAAATGAACTGGGGTAAGAATGTCCTCGTTTCTCAACAGAGATATATATGGGAAGCTAGGACAATGAAGCAGTGACAGAGAAGTTTTGAATGAAAATTTATTTCTAAATTCTATTCCTAGCTGAGGTGTCAGTGTAGACTAAAGATAGTTTGATATATTGAAGTCTCAAAACATACTTGTCTTTCATTGTCTTTTCTTGGGAAGGACCTTAATGATTAATTCACCAAAATTGAGGAATAAGCCATCCAAAAGAAAGGCATAAGAATATAACATAGGAACTGGTTGTTTCTAGAATGAGTGAAGAGAAATCCAGAATGCCAGTTGTGTAGCAGTCTTGAGTATTCATTCCATTACATAGAGGACCGACCAGAAAGCTGAAGTAGTCTGGATAAGATCAACAAAATGAAAGGAACTGATAGATTGTCTAGTATATTTTACCATGTGTGATATTACATTGGAATTAGAATGCAAGGAAAAAACTGACAGTAGTAGGTATGCAGAAAACTAATCAAAAAGAAAAAAAGATTTGGGGCTCCTAGGTGACTTAGTTTGGTTAAGTGGCTGACTATTTTCCCTCAGATCATGATCTCAGTGTCCTGGGATTGGTCCTGGTGTTGGGATCTGTGCTCAGCAGGCAGCCTACTTCAGAATTCTCTCCCCCTCTACCATTCCTCCTGCTTGCTTGTGCTCTCTTTTTCTCTAAAATAGTAAAAAAAGAAAAAGGACGTAATTGTTCTAGGAAAACAAAGATGTAAAAAAAGCATTAAATGTATGGTCATTTGCCAGTCAATAACCATATAGTTACAATGTAAACTATTATACCAGACTTGGCAAAAACTAAGACATGAAAAGTGGAAGGGGATGGATGATACAAGAGAGCTAAGAACTTGTCTACCTTTAAATTATGTTTTAAGTCATTGAAGACAAATATAGTAGTGTAAGCATATTATTTTAAAAACGTTTGCCTTAATGAAATGGGATATGTGTGTCAAGATATGCTGTGTGTGTGTGTGTGTGTGTGTGTGTGTTTTAATTTATTTATCCATGAGACACACACAGAAGCAGAGACACAGGCAGAGGGAGAAGCAGGCTCCATGCAGGAAGCCTGACACAGGACTTGATCCCAGGTCTCCAGGATCAGGCCAGGCCCTGGGCTGAAGGCGGTGCTAAACCGCTGAGCCTCCCAGGCTACCCTATGTGTTTTTAACAGACTTGCTGAGATATAATTCACCTACCCTATTATCATTTGCTCACTTAAAATGCACAGTTCGATGGCTTTTAGTGTATTCACAGAGTCGTGCATGTGTTAGCTCACATTTAGTCATTTTTATTACTTCAAAACAAAACTACTCAGCCTTTACTAATCATGTTTTTTAAAGGTGATTTTTTTTTAAGATTTATTTATTTCTGATAGACACACACACACAGAGAGAGAGAGAGAGGTAGAGACGCAGGCAGAGGGAGAAGCAGGCTCCATGCCGGGAGCCCGATGCGGGACTTGATCCCAGGACTCCAGGATGGCGCCCTGGGCCAAAGGCAGGCGCCAAACCACTGAGCCACCCAGGGATCCCCTTTAAAGGTGATTTTTGGTAATAGTTGACTTAAAAACTATACCTATTACTTTGATAAAATGAAAAATGCTATATTGAACCATTTTGTATGCATTTCAGATTATTTCCTTAATTAAGCACAATCTGCAGGGATACCTGGCTGGCTCAATCCATGGAGCATGTGACCCTTGGTCTTGGGGTTATGAGTTTGAACCCCATGTTAGATGTAAAGGTTATTTAAAAAGTAAAAAAGGGACGCCTGAGTGGCACAGTTGGTTGAACTTTTTTTTAAATATTTTATTTATTTATTCATAGAGGCAGAGACACAGGCAGAGGGAGAAGCAGGCTCCATGCAGAGCGCCTGGACTCCATCCAGGGTCTCCAGGATCACGCCCTGGGCTGCAGGTGGCACTAAACCGCTCTGCCACCGGGGCTGCCCAGTTGGTTGAACATCTTGACTTTTGGTTTCAGATCAATGCGTGATCTCAGGGTCGTGAGATTGAACCCTGCATCAGGCTCCGTGCTCAGCCAGTCTTCTTGGGACTCTCTCCTTTCCCACTGTCCTTCCTTCCCCATGCTCACACTCGCTCTCTCTTTCTCTCCCTCCCTCAAATAGATAAATCTTTAAATAAAAGAAATTTAAAAAAATTTTTTGGTTTATTTATTCATGAGACAGAGAGAGGCAGAGACATGGAGGGAGAAGCAGCCTCTACATAGGAAGCCCGATGTGGGAACTCAATCCCAGGACTCTGGGATCACGCCCCAAGCCAAAGGCATGACGCTCAACCGCTTAGCCACCCGAGTATCCCTAAAAATAAAACTTAAAAAGGACAGTCTGCAGGGGTTTGCTTTATTGCTAAGATACTTTCCTATGATGTTGTACTAATAAATATTACCACTAACATACATGAAAGGGTCACCCCACTTTTTCTGAAATGTAAGCATTCATTTAAAAAATACTATGAAGGTGCAAGTAATGGGAATTTGTTTTTAATATACACTGACTGGGCATCATTTCAAGGCTTAATTTGCCTTGTTACTCCTCTCTGTTCAGGTTCTTCGTTCACTTGAATTTGCAGTCTTTTTCAAGAAATTAGAATACTTCTTTAAGAATAATCTTAGCAGGGATCCCTGGGTGGCACAGTGGTTTTGCGCCTGCCTTTGGCCCAGGGCACGATCCTGGAGACCCAGGATCGAATCCCACATCGGACTCTCAGTGCATGGAGCCTGCTTCTCTCTCTGCCTCTCTCTCTCTCTCTCTCTCTGTGTGTGTGACTATCATAAATAAATAAAAATTAAAAAGAAAACAATCTTAGCATTGTTTTGGAAAAAAATGGGAATTAATATTAATATTGGGTTTTTACTTTATCATATGGCATTTTAGATATTATGTATTATTTCACTGAATACTTCAAAAGAAATGGAGTACTTTGAAATTTTTTTAAATTCTATTTATTTTACAACTGAAGAAACAGGTTGAGCAACTGACCAGGACTTATTGAATAGTGACCCAACCTAACCAGATATCAAACTTAGACTTATCTCCCTATTTTATCATCTTGTTAAGAGACATCTTAGTTATTTCAAGACTATATTCAAAACTACATCTGATTTTTCTTTTTAGCATTATCAGTGCTGACTTCTGAGTAAAGCTAAAATGGATTGGCATATTTATTCTTCGTTTCTCCTAAAAGACCACATATAAAGGAATACAAGGTAATAATGCATATAACTTGATAACAATGAAGAAAATAGGATAGACTCAACAATGGATGAAGCAAAGTCCTGCAAAGTAGGAACCAGTGAGTGTGAACTAATGCTACATGTGGAAAAAGCCTCTGCTTAGCTATAATGCAGAGAGCTTTGAACTGTTGGGAAGGATGAGCCTTGAAGGAACTAGATACTGTGTGAAGATACAAGTTGGATAAGAGGCTAAAAATGGGACTTAAATGAAAAAGAAGATATATGGGACGCCTGGGTGGCTCAGTAATCAAGCATCTGCCTTCGGCTCAGGGCGTGATTCCAGGATCAAGTCCCACATCAGGATCCCTACAGGGAGCCTGCTTCTCCCTCTGCCTTATGTCTCTGCCTCTCTGTGTGTCTCTCATAAATAAATAAACAAAATCTTAAGAAAAAGAAAATGAAGATATATAACTCATAAGCCCCACCTTGTATGATTATCTTTTTTTTAATTTGAGCTTTACTTAGTTAACAGATTCTCTTTTTTATTTTTTAAAGATTTTACTTATTTATTTATTTATTCATGAGAGACACAGAGGCAGAGACACCGGCAGAAAGAGAGGCAGGCTGCATACAAGGGAGCCTGATGTGGGACTCGATCCTGGGTCTCCAGGATCACACCCTGGGCCAAAGGCAGGCGCCAAACCACTGAGCCACCCAGGCATCCCCAGATTCTCTCTCTTTTTTTTTTAAAGGTTTTATTTTTAAGTAATTTCTATGCCCAACAAGGGGCGTGAACTCAAAAGCTCCGAGATCAAGAGTCACATGCTCCTCCGACTGAACCAGGTGCTCCTCCCCTGAATGATTATCTTAAAGAAAAAGCCTGACAGTCCATAACTATAGTCACAGTACTCTTAATCTTTCAGTGCCTCATTGTTAACCACATGCAGAAAACTAAGATAAAAATTAGAAAGAGGGATCCCTGGGTGGCGCAGCGGTTTGGCGCCTGCCTTTGGCCCAGGGCGCGATCCTGGAGACCCGGGATCGAATCCCACGTTGGGCTCCCGGTGCATGGAGCCTGCTTCTCCCTCTGCCTGTGTCTCTGCCTCTCTCTCTCTCTCTCTCTCTCTCTCTCTCTGTGTGACTATCATAAATAAATAAATAAATTTTTAAAAATTAAAAAAAAAATAAAAACAAAACAAAACCTGGAGGAAATAATACAGGGAAGAGAAGAGTAGTTGAAACAGAAATCTAGTTATTAATGTTTAAGAATTCTTTGCACCCCTCCAAAAAGAGCAAGATGTTATGAAAAAGGAACGTACAATAACAAAAAGCTCTTGAAGTTTTTTAATGGTTGCATAGTTTAAAAAAGTAAATTAGATTTCCCCCCATTCTAAGGACATCCAGAGCATTCTTTGTAATACTGATCAGACCACCACCATCTGTCACCCACTTTATCACAACAAACTGCCTAAGAAACTGATGCTAAGAAGGAAGCTGTAGTCATAACTGATTATCCAACTTCTAAAACTCTACAAGGCTTAATCCCATTATACTTTTCATCTTGGTTTACTTTATTCACCCAGTTCAAGATTAAAGTTATTTGATAACAGTTAGACTTTTAACTCTATCAAGCTATTCCTTGATCTGACCCAATCTTAATAACTGGCCCTCTCTTCACCTCCTTCCACCATGCCCTAATTCATAGAATTCTCAGGAGCAATATTCAATCTTGATTACTTACTGAGACCAGTTTCCTTAGTTGGTGTTTATAATTTTTTTAATTTTCAATTTTTTTAAAAGTAGGTTCTATACTCAACATGGAACTAGAACTCACCACTCCAGATCAAGAGTTTTGTGCTCTGAGTCAGCCAAGTACCTGGGTAGTTTTATCTTTTGTTATTATGATGTCATCTGTGAATAGAAAGTTATAATTCTTTTCCAGCATATATTTTGTCTCTTTGTTTATGATTGCCTAATTATTCAGTGTAATGTTGAATATGAGTAATGAGATAGGACATCCTTGAATTGTTCCCAATATTAGGGGGAAGCATTTAGTCTCATATTAAGTATGATACTAGCTATAGGTTTTTGGTTGTTGCTTTTTTTATAGATGACCTTTATTAGGATAAGGAAATTTCTTTTTTTTTTTCTTTTTAAGATTTTTATTTACTGAGAATAACACACAGTTGTTGGGAGGGGCAATGGGAGAGGGAGAAGCAGACTTCTCACTGAGCAGGAAGCCCTATGCAGGATCCCAGAATCCTGGGATCAAAACCTGAGCCGAAAGCAGGAGCCTGACCAACTGAGCCACACAGGTGCCCCACGGAAATTTCTTTCTATTTCCAGTTTACTGAGAATGCTTATTAGTAATGGATGCTGAGGGATCCCTGGGTGGCGCAGCGGTTTGGCGCTTGCCTTTGGCCCAGCGCGCGATCCTGGAGACCCGGGATTGAATCCCACATCAGGCTCCCGGTGCATGGAGCCTGCTTCTCCCTCTGCCTGTGTCTCTGCCTCTCTCTCTCTCTCTCTTTGACTATCATAAATAAATAAAAATTAAAAAAAAATAAAAAAAAAGTAATGGATGCTGAGTTTCATTACATGCCTTTTCCACATTTATTGAAATGATCATGTGGTTTTTCTTATTTGGTCTTTTGATGTGATTAATTCTCAAATGGTGAACTAGCATTACATTCTTGGAATGAATTCCACTTGGGCATTAAGTATTATCCTTTTTATATGATGTTGGATTCAATTTACTAATATTTTTTTTAATTTACTAATATTTTATTGAAAGTTTTTACATCTGTGTTCATGGGAGATATTGTTCTGTAGTTTTCTTATAATGCCTTTGGTATGGCTAAAACATTTGTAAATGTCTTTGGTGGTCTTGTAAAATGAATTGAGAGGGTTCCCTCTTCTTTCTTTTTTTTTTTTTTTTTTTAAGATTTTATTTATTTATTCATGAGAGACACACAGAGGCAGAGACACAGGCAGAGGGAGAAGCAGGCTCCATGCAGGGAGCCGGATGTGGGACTTGATCCCAGGACCCTGGGATCATGCTCCGAGCCAAAGGCAGACGCTCAACCACTGAGCCACCCAGTTGTCCCTTCTTTCATTTTCTTAAAGACGTCATATAATATTAGTATTATTTCTTCCTTAAATGTTTCATATAATTCTGTGAAACCGTCTAGATCTGGGATTTTCTTTTTTGAAAGATTTTTAGGTACCAATTTGATATCATTAATAGATATAGAACTATTCTGATTGTCTCTTCTTGAGTGAATTTTGTTTTCAAAGAAGGAAGGTGGTCCATTTCATCTAAGATGAAACCTTATCTATCTCTATATAGAGAGATTTCTGTAGTATTACCTTAGTGTTCTTTGTAATGTCTGTGGGATTTCTGGTAATACATCCTGTTTCATTTCTGATACTGGTAATTTATATCTTCTTCGGTTTTTTTTCTTTTTTCTTTTCTTTTTTTTCTTCTTCGTTTTTTTCTTAGTCATTCTGGCTAGAGATTTATCAGTCTTACTGCTTTGTGAAACCAGCTTTTGGGTTCATTTATTTTTTTTTATTTTTACGATCATTAATTTCCCTTTAATCTTCTTTGCTTTGGGTTTAATTTGCTTATTTTTCTTTTTCTTTTTTTACTTTTTATTTTTTAAAGATTTTATTTATTTATTCATGAGATACAGAAAGAGAGAGAGAGGCAGAGACATAGGCAGAGGGAGAAACAGGCTCCATACATGGAGCCCAACATGGGAATCGATCTTGGGTCTCCAGAATCCGGCCCTAGGCCAATGGCAGTGCTAAACTGCTGGGCCACCCGGGCTGCCCAATTTGCTTATTTTTCTTAAGGTGGAGGCTTAAGTTACTGATTTTAGATTTTTTTTTAAGATCTTTATTTATTAAAGAGGGCACATGAGCATTTGCAGTGGGAAGAGGTAAAGAGAGAAGCAGACTCCCCACTAAGCAGGGAGCCCAACATGAGGCTCAATACCAAGACCTGAGATCATGACCTGAGCTGACAAGGCAGACACTTAACTGAACCACTCAGGCGCCCCTTTCTTTTTTCTTTTTTTCTATCAGAAACGTTTAATGCTTTAAGTTTTCCTCTAAGCAACGCTTTAGATGTATCTCACAAATTTTACTGTGTTGTATTTTCATTTTCTTTCAGACTAAATTGTTAAATTCTCTTGAGACTTCCTCTCTGATCTAAGAACTAGATAGTTTATTGTTTAATTCCAAATATTTGGAGATTTTCTAAATATTTGATTCTAATTTAATTCTGTTGTAGTCTGAGAACATTTTTTTTTTCAGATTTTTATTAGTTAAATTTGTTAAGATTTGCCATATGGCCCAGAACATAGTCCATGTTAGAAAGGGTTCCATGTGTACATGGAAAGAGTATATAATCTGACATTTTTTGGTGGAAAATTCTGAATGTCAGATCAAGTTGGTTGATAGTGTTGCTGAGGTCATTTTTATCCTTATTAATTTTTTGCCTACTTGTCAATTACTGAGAGTAGAATGTTGAAGTCTCCAATTATACTTATGGATTTATATATTTTAATTTTTATATCTGTCTTTGCTTTGTGTACATTGAAGTTCGGTAGTTTTAGGTGCATGAATTTAGGATTATGCTATGTTGGAGAATTGACATTTATCATTTTCTCATGTCCCTTTTTTTTTTTTTTAAGATTTTATTTATTCATTCATGAGAGACACCCAGAGAGAGGCAGAGACATAGACAGAGGGAAAAGCAGGCTCCATGCAAGGATCCCAATGTGGGATCATGCCTTGAGCCAAAGACAGACATTCAACTGCTAAGCCACCCAGGCGTCCCTCTCATGTCCCTTTTTGTCTCTGCTAGTATTCCTATTTCTGAAGTCTGTTTATCTAAAATTAACTACTCCAGCTTTCTTTTGGCTAGTGTTTGCATCCTTTTACTTTTACTTTTAACATATCTGTCTTTATACTTAAAGTGGATTTCTTATAATTAGTGTATATAGAGTTGAATCTTGCTTTTTAATCCAGTCTTACAATCTCTTTATTTTTTAAGTTTTTTAAAGATTTTTTTTTTTAAAGTAATCCCTACACCCACTGTGGAGGTTGAGCTTGAGCTTGAGCTTGAGCTTGAGCTTCCAAGATTGAGTCACATGCTCCACTAACTGGAGCCAGCCAGACACCACCAGCCCCCCACCCTTTTAAGAGATTTTATTTACAATCTCTGGCTTTTAATTTGTGTGTTTAGACCATTTACATCTAATGTGATCATTGATATGGTTGATTTAAAATTCTCAGTAGCTGTTTTTAATTTCACAGTCCTAATTCCTGAAGGTGAGACATGTATATTTGTTATACACCTTCCTCTACCTGACTTAGATTCCATGGGCCATCATCATAATTGTCCCTTATCTATTGCTTCCTGATCTTCCTTGAAAGCCTCATGTGTCTGCCTATTCAACTCCTATACTTTCTTATCAGAATTACCTGGAGAAAAACACATGTGGTTAAACTGACTATTCTCACTGTGAGCTGATAACCACTATTTTCGAGTGTGCTTTTAGCTCTTAGCTTCAATCTTCTATCTCCCTGATCATTTCAAATCTGTTCTCTGAAGTGACTATTGTACAACTTACTTGCCTCCAATCTCCAGCAGCTACTTCTAATTCCTCACAGCTAATGAACTAATTTCTTATGTTACTGAAAGATAGGAGCAAGGAGCACTGCATCTTTTCATCATCAAATGTATCTAACCTTCATCTGCTGTTATATACTCTGTCTTCCATCTCCTCTGTTTTAGGATTTTCATTCCATCTCTTTCTCTTATGTTGTAAATTTCTCTTTTTACTTCAACCAGCAAAGTTATAATATCTCCATCTTAAAGAGAAAAAGGAAAGATTTATTTATAGACTCCATACCCCATCTGATTCAGAATTTAAACTCATGCAGATCATCTCCACACTTTTAACCACTATGCAGGACTTTTCAAACTTCAGTTTAAAAAGACAGAATCTTTGTTCCCTCTTCACCTCCACCCAAACCTGCTGCTTCCTCCATCTTTCCTTAGACATTTGAAAAGTACCATCATTTACCAAGTTGCTCAAGCCAACCCCCCAAATCACCATTTACCCCTTTCTCTGCCTTATGGCCCATATACATTAGTAACTCTTACTAGCTCAAGCTTTAAGTATGAAACTGACCTTTGAACAGCAGAGCTTTGAACTGTGCCTGTCCACTCTGGATTTTTTTTTTTCCCAACAAATATAGTACAAGTACTATAAATATATTTTCTCTTATAATTTTCTTAACATATTATTTTTTCTATCTTTATTATAAGAATACAGTTTATAATATGTGTAACATAGAAAATATGTGTTAAATAACTGTTGTGTCATCTGTAAGGCTTCTGGTCAACAGTAGGCTATTAGAAGTTAAGTTGCCGGGGATGACTGGGTGGCTCAGCAGTTGAGCATCTGCCTTTAGCTCAGGACATGATCCTGAAGTTCGAGGATGAAGTCCCACATTGGGATCCCTGCAGGGAACCTGCCTCTCCCTCTTCCTACATCTCTGCTTCTGTCTCTGTGTCTCTCATGAATAAAGAAATAAAATCTTTAAAAAGAAAAAATAAGTTGTCAGAGTCAAAAATTGTAAGTGAATTTACGGCTGCCCAGGGATTTGGTACCTCTCACTCCTACACTGTTCAGGGGTCAACTGCATTCTTGTTCTGATTTCCCCTTACTTTGTCCCTACGTCCCTAAGCAAGCCACTATTCACATTTACTTTAACTATTAAACATCTTCCCTCCTTCCACTCTTGAGCTCTGTTGTCCATCTGCCATATAGCAGCCAGAATGTTATTTTTTTAAGTGATACTTCCAGTTCAAAATGACTTTTAACTAAATTTAGAATAAAATCCATGTTCCTTACCTAATCCATGTTCCTTAGAATAAAATCCTTGGCCATGTTCCTTACCATGGCCACAATACATGGCCAAATGTTACTTTACTACCTGTTCTGCTCTTGACTATTTCTCCAGCTTTATCCCTTTCTCCTCTCCCTTGCTCACTGTCCATTAGACATACTAGCCTCATGGTATTTTTCAAATACCCCAGGTTTCTTGCAACCTCAGGTCCTTTGAAAAGCCTATTTTATCTACCTAGAATGCCCTTTGCCCGGATCCTGACATATCTTGCTCTGTGATTTCATTCATGTTGTTGTTCAAATGTCAGACCTTTCCTGACCATCCTAACTAAATCAACTTTTGCCTCCACTCAGTTGTCCCTCTACTTGTTAATTTTTTTAAAGGCACTTAAATTAACCTACTTTTTAAGTTTTGTCCAAAATGAGGATTGAGATTTGAGATTTGTCTTATTCACTACTTTATCTGTAATGCCCATAACATTGCTGGGAACACAGAAAAACATAGTAGGTCAGTCATCAGTAAATACTTGTTGAGCAAATGAACGAATAGTAAATAAAGGAGATATGTCAATTGTTGGTGTGGGGGAGGCAGAAAACAGAAGCAAGAATATGAGAAATGTATTGAATCAACTCAGAAGGGTCAACAACGGATCAAAATACAAAGACAAACTATCATAAGAGAATTTTTAAAATGTGGGATTATATTACCAAATAAATAGTACAAGAACACCTCAGAGCTGAAGGACACAAATTTTCTGATTGAAAGATTCACCAGCTCATTGCTATCAATGAAAAAAAGAAACATATCTTTGTCAAATTTTAGAGCAGTTGGCAGAAACAAAGATCCTAAATGTCCCTTGAAAGAAAAGGGCAAGAATCAATAGCATCAGACTTCTTAAAAACTTACTGTATTCTAGAAGGCAGTGTAACAGTTTTTAAGTGCTGATAAAAAACTTTTTTCCGTATAGTTTATGTTAGTCTTTTATTAGGATGGAATAAAACCTTTTTTTTTTTTTTACGTGAAAAGATGCAGAAGTATTACTTACATACCATTATAAGAAATTGCTTGTAGATATTCTGCTGTAGGAAAATGAGAATGTATCCATAAATAAAGATACTGGGCAGCCGGGGTGGCTCAGTGGTTTAGTGCCGCCTTCAGCCCAGGGCATGATCCTGGAGACCCAGGATCAAGTCCCACATCGGGCTCCCTGCATGGAGCCTGCTTCTCCCTCTGCCTGTGTCTCTGTCTCGGTCTCTGTCTCTCTCTCTCTCTCTCTCTCTCTCTCTCTCTCTGTGTCTCATGAATAAATACATAAAATCTTTTAAAAAATAAAATAAAGATAAGTTGAGTCAAAGAAACAGTTTCTAATCCAGAAGAGCTAATACAGGAAGAACCCATGGTAACAAACACAAAGCCCTCAGCTTTATTAGAGCAGGACATGGGGCTTTGGGTAGAAAGACTCTTAGAAAAGAGGACTTGATAAAACAGACTGCCTTATTGCATAACCTCATTTATTCTTATCATGTGAGTGGGGCCCTTGCAGTTCATGTTCTACATGGATGAAGCAACTGGAAATGCGCAAGAGAAAAACCATTGTAAACATTAGGACAAGACCCTGTAGTAGGTTCTTCTGGGTGGCTCAGTCAGTAAACCCTCTGCCCTCAGCTTGGGTCATGATCTTGGGGTCCTGGGATTGCCTTGCATTTGGATCCCTGCTCCATGAGGAGTCTGCTTGTCCCTCTATTCCTTCCCCCTGCTCTGCTGTCTCTCTTTCTCAAATAAATAAAATCTTTAAAAATAAAAAAAGATCCTATAACAATAGTAATAGCTTTTTTTTTACCCTATATACTACATGCCAATAATCATTCTGAGTATTTTTACATGTGTTAAGTCATTTAATTTGATTTTACAACAATCGTGTAGATCTGTCCTCATTTTACGGATGAGGAAATGGGCAGAAAGATTAAATAATTTTCTCACAGTTAAGACAGCTAGAAAGTGCCACATCCAGAATTTGAACTTCAGTATGGCTGCAGAGCTGATACTCTTAACTAATATTCTGTAAGTTTTCTAAATATAATTAATGTAAAACACACAAGAGTGCCTAGGTGGCTCAGTTGGTTGAGCATCTGCCTTTAGTGCAGATCATGATCTCTGAGTCCTGGGATTGAGCCCGTCGGGCTCCCTGCTCAATGGGGAGTCTTCTCCTCCTCCTTTGCACCTCCCCCTGCTTGTGCTCTTGCACTCTCTCTTTCTCAAATAAAGTCTTTAAAAATAAATACACAGCTTAGCTCATGAGCGAACACTTGCAAGACAATAAATACTTGATAATCAAGTTAACCAAAAGTAGTGATAAATCAGTATTGCAAGTTGTGGGGAGCTCTAAGAATGCCGAACTTTCATCTTTTAGAGTACATTGTAGATATATCCAGAATTTATATAGTAAGAAATAGTATTCAAAGGATATTATTTAAAAATAATGGCAAGTCTTGAGGCGCCTCTGTGGCTTAGTAGGTTAAACATCTGACTCTTGACCTCAGCTGAGGTCACAATCTCAGAATCGTAAGATTGAGCCCCAAATTGACTGTGTGATAGGTGAGGAGCCTGATAAAGATTCTCTCCCTCTCCCACCCGTTCCTGTAGGCACTCTCAAATAAACTAAAATATAGCAACTCTGTAAAGAAATGGTTAAGAAAGCTTGTCTCTCAAGAATAGGCCAGACACTGGAAAGATCTGGGCAGAAGAGATATTTTCATTATAAACCTGTTCTTTCTTTAACCACTTTATTATTTGCATAAAAATAAGAATTTATATTAGAATATCTTTTATTTTCTCCCTAATGTTTCTCTAAGTACACATTGTGCTTCCTGCCTTTATATGTTTAAAATTAAACTTGTTTCTTGGGGGCACCCGGATGATGCAGTCAGTTTAACATCTGACTCTTGGTTTCAGCTCAGGTTATGATCTCAGGGTCTTAGGATTGAGCCCGGAGTCAGGCTCCACACACAGCAGGGAGTCTGCTTGATATTCTCTCTTCCCTCTCTCTGCCCCTCCTGCCTATCCTCTCTCTCTCTCTTTTTTTTTTTTCCTCTCTCTCTTAACTAAAACTTTAAAAATAAATATAAAATTACTGTTTCTTCTTTTGCATATGATTCTCCTTCATTTCTAGAAATTGAAATCCTATCCTTCAAATCTACCCCCAAATGCTCCCACCTCCAATGAACCTTACCAGATCTTACAGGAATTTGTAAGTTCCACGACATATGTACATTCTACTTTATGTTCTTATTTGTTGTTTACCCTGGTTGATTGTAAACTCCTTAAACACATCTTGGTGCTTAATAAATGTCAAATGTGCACTTAAGAAATACCGAGAAGCAGAGGAAATAGGACTAAAAATGGTGCTAGCATTAATGGTATCAGAATGATGGAGCAGATGAAAGCTAGTTACTGCGTATTGGCAATAATTTCAGCATTTTGTTTGTTTTCTTGAAGTATCTGAGCAGTTTGATAAACTGATGGAATTAATCAGCTTAGAAGTTAGGGAATGGTGAGCTAAAAGAGAAATTCAATTGTTAAAAAGGGAACTAAAATAATTACCAAGTATTGTAATTATTTGCTTTCTAAAGCGAGAGAAACTTGTGCATGGGCACATTTTGTGATAAAAGGAGAAAACTCACTGGGGAGAGAGAAGTTGAAGATGTTGGGAAGATGGAAAATAATCTCTTGGTGAGGAAAAGTGGAATGTATGTATTGTAATTATTTTGAAGGAATAATTATCTGAAGTATAGATGGCTGCAATTATATACTGTCAGTAGGAGAAATGAGATCTTTGAGGCAAATTTCATATTGCTGGTGAGAAATTCAAGGTGAATTATGATTTGCCTAAGGTCATTAAAAGTTGTTAATGAATCATATAACTGAGATTTGAACTATTCCCAAATCTATATTCTCCCCATTTCCCTACCCAGCCTGAAATACTTGTCTCCTTTCTGATGAAATCCTATTTTACTAAATTACTTTTCTGGAACCTTTGTATGTTTCTTTAAACTCCCTCTCAGGCACAGTAAATTTTTTCTAGACTCATATTTTTTTTGTAAGCTATTATTATAATGCACATCATACTGCATTAGCAATTTGTTTTCATGTCAGTCATTTCCTCTTTAAGGATTGGAATCATGTCTTCTTTACTTTTGTTCCTAATGCAAAGACTGGCAGAGAACTGATGCTCAACCGTGTCTTCATATTGGAATTCTTGTTATGAATCATTTTGATCTGTAGAAATAGCTCCATGGGTGCTATTTATAAGCCATGCCAAAGATAATCAGGCAATTTATGGACAAAATTTGGTAACAAGACATCTAAATAGCCAAACAGAAATGTAAAGTGTCTCAACCCCCAAAAGATTTGGGTAATTCTGGTGATCTCAGGATTTTAGGCTTCTGTGAAAGGCAGGGGAAGGGCTATTCTAAGAAATGACTTGAAAAAAAGGAAGGTGAATTGAGTGTAACAAAGCTCCATTTATAAGGGTTGTGTCTTGTATTTTCCTTTCTTTCCTACTTTGCCTTCCCATATTTCATATATGTACCTTTTCAAGTATCAAATATTTGAGGGGCACCTGGGTGACTCAGTGTTTGAGCATCTATCTTTGGCTCTGGTCGTGGTTCCGGGGTCCTGGGATAAGTCCTACATCAGGTTCCCCGTAGGGAGCCTGCTTCTCTCTGCTGATGTCTGCCTTTCTCTCTGTTTCTCTCATAAATCAATCAATCAATCAATCAATCTTTTTTAAATTTTTGAGACAAGTTTTTTTTTTTTTTTTTTTAAGATTTTTATTCATGGGGATCTCTGGGTGGCGCAGCGGTTTAGCTCCTGCCTTTGGCCCAGGGCACGATCCTGGAGACCCGGAATCGAGTCCCATGTCAGGCTCCCGGTGCATGGAGCCTGCTTCTCCCTCTGCCTGTGTCTCTGCCTCTCTCTCTCTCTGTGACTATCATAAATAAATAAAAATTTAAAAAAAAGATTTTTATTCATGAGAAACAGAGAGAGAGGCAGAGACACAGGCAGAGGGAAAAGCAGGCTCCATGCAGGGAGCCCAATGTAGGACTCGATTTCGGGACTCTGGGATCACACCCTGAACCAAAGGCAGACGCTCAACCGCTGAGCCACCCAGATGTCCCTTGAGGCAAGTTTTTTTTTTTTTAATATTTTATTTATTCATGAGAGACAGAGAGAGGCAAATTTTAGGACTCGAAAATGTAGGACTCGAAAATGTAGGAAATCCAAATGTAGGACTCGATTTCGGGACTCTGGGATCACACCCTGAACCAAAGGCAGATGCTCAACCGCTGAGCCACCCAGATGTCCCTTGAGGCAAGTTTTTTTTTTTTATATTTTATTTATTCATGAGAGACAGAGAGAGGCAAATTTTAAGAGCAAGAGAATTGTATTAGGTTCATGGACCAGAAGACTATGCAAGCATGAAATTGTTATATATCCTAAGTGTTTATGTCCTCTTAAAGGGGGCCAAATCAAATATCATTAGTACTGTGTCCTGGCCCAAGTCTAGGATCTCTGGGTAATAATGTGTTTCTCTTCTTACTCTGATCCTGCCTAGATATTATGTAACCTGTGGGCTAATTTTAAAACTTAATTGCAAAACATACTCTATATAAAATAGTGCAGAGAAGTGGAAAATAACTCAAAATATGTAAATAGATATATAAAACACTTAAATTTTATATAAATTACTAAAATATGTAAATGTTCAAATAATAGAGCAAAAAACCATTGTTCATTGTTGCTTATATCTGCAGCTGGTCAATGACAGTAGCTGACAAGTGTCACCATTATGATTACCATTTATTACAAATTCACCTTCCATTAGCTAACACCTCAATAGATTGAGCAGCTTTTTATAGAACAGTAGTTTCCCTAGATTCCCACATACCCCTTCTTCCCACTATTGTGGAACAGTGACATATTTCCCTATTTGATAATATAGATAATTCGCCCCAATCAATCCTGTAACAGATCCCAGGGGCACCTGGGTGACTCAGGGTTTGACTGTCTGCCTTTGACTCAGGGTGTGATCCCGGGATTCTGGGATCAAGTCCTGCATCAGGCTCCCTGTGGGGAACCCGCTTCTCCTTCTGCTTGTATCTCTGCCTCTCTCTCTCTCTCTCTCTCTCTCTCATGAATGAATAAAATAAAATCTTTTTTTTTTTTTAAGATTTTATTTTATTCATTCATGAGAGAGAGAGAGAGAGAGAGAGAGAGGCAGAGACACAGGCAGAGAGACAAGCAGGCACTATGCAAAGAGCCTGACATGGGACTCGATCCAGGGTCTTCAGGATCACGCCCTGGACTGCAGGCGGCGCTAAACCACTGTGCCACCGGGGCTTCCCATGAATGAATAAAATAAAATCTTAAAAAAATTTTTTTTGCAGTTCAAAAGAGGAAGAGTAGTAGACTAATGATTACAAATTACACTAGTATCTTTTGAGAGGAGAATCTACCTATTAGTCTATTGCACAGTGAATAATGTTGCGATCTCTATTTTTGCTTGTATGTTTTAAAGACTTATTTCTTTTAGAGAGAGAGAGGGAGAGCATGAGTGGGAAGGGCAGAGGGAAAGAGAGAGATAGTCCCAAGCAGACTTGGAGCTGACTCTGGAGCCCTGTGCAGGGCTCAATCCCATGACCCTGAGATCACAACCTGAGTCAAAATCAAGAGTCAGGACACTTAACCGACTGTTCCACCCAGGAGCCCCTCTATTTCTATTTTATTTTATTTTATTTTTGTCTGATTTCACATCTATTTGTTTTGCAGTTTCTTTTCATTAAAAAAATTTTCAATTCTAGTGTAATTAACTGTTATATTAATTTCAGGTGTGCAATTTAGTGACTCAGCAATTCTATGCATTAATTAGTGCTCAGCATGATAAGTATCCTTTTAATCTTCACCTGTTTCTCTTTGCCCCCACCCATATCCTCTCTGGTAATCATTAGTTTGTTCTCTATAGTTTGTTTGTTTGTTTGTTTGTTTGTTTGTTTAAGAGAGAGAGTGTGTGAGCAGGGGAAGGGACAGAGGGAAGGTAGGGGAAAGAATCTCAAGCAGACTCCCTGCTGAGTGCAGAGTCCCATGTGGGCCTCTATCTTATGATCCTAAGATCATGACTCTAACTGAAACCAAGAGAGGGACACACAACTGACTGAGCCACGCAGGTGCCCCAGTTCTCTAGAGTTTAAAGTGTCTATTTTTCAGTTTGTCTCTTTTCTTCATTTGTTTCTTAAATTCCACATGTGAGTGAAATCCTATGTTGTCTTTCTGTGACTTATTTCACTTAGCATTATGCCCTCTAGATTCATCCATGTTGTTGCAAATGGCAAGATTTCATTCTTTTTTGTGTCTGAGAAATAAATATACACACACACACACATATATACACAAACGCACACACACACATATAATAGCATATCTTGATATATAGCATATCTGGTTTATTCATTCATCAGTCAGTGGACACTTGGGCTGCTTCCCTAACTTGGGTATTGTAAATGTTGCAGTAAACTTACAGGTTTATGTATCTTTTCTTTTTTTAAGATTTTGTTTATTTCTTTGAGAGAGAGGCAGAGACACAGGCAGAGGGAGAAGCAGGCTCCATGCAGGGAGCCTCATGCAGGACTTGATCCTTGGACCCCAGGATCTTGGTCTGGACCAAAGGCAGGCGCTAAACTGCTGAGCCACCCAGGTGTCCCACACATATCTTTGCAAATTAGTGTTTTTGTACTCTTTGGGTAAATACCCAGTAGTGGAATTGCTAGATATAGAGTAGTTATATTTTTAATTTTTTGAGGAAACTTCATACTGTTTCTCACAGTGACTGTACAAGTTTGCATTCCCACTAAACTGTGTGAGGGTTCCCTTTTGTCCACATTCTCACCAACCCTTGTTCTTTCTAGTGTTTTGTATTCTAGCCCTTTTGACAGGTGTTAGGTGATATGGTAGTTTTGATTTGCATTTCCCTGATGGTTAGTGATGTTGAACATTTTTTCATGTGTTTTTTGGCCATCCATGTCTTCTTTGGAGAAATACCTGTTCATGTCTTCTGCCCATTTTTAATTAATTAATTAATTTTAGAGAGAAGATAGTGGAGAGGGGCAGAGAGAGAGGAAGAAAGAATCTCAAGCAGACTCTGCATTCAGGGCAGAGCCCAATGAAGGGCTTGATCTCATGCCCTCAAGATCATGACCCAAACTGAAATCAAGAGTCACTCGGCTGACTGAGCTACCCAGGCACCCGTCTTCTGCTCATTTTTAAATTAGAGTATTTGTTATTTTGGTGTTGAGTTGTATAAGTTCTTAATATGTTTTGATACTCTCTATCAGAGATGTCATTTTCAAATATGTTTTCCCATTCAGTAGGTTGTCCTTTAGATTTGTTGATTGTTTCCTTTGCTGTGCAGAAACTTTTTTTTTTTTTTTTTTTTTTTTTTAGGATTTTATTTATTTGTTCATGAGAAACACAGAGAGGCAAGAGACCTAGGCAGAGGGAGAAGCCGCCTGATGGATCTGGGGACTCCATCCCCAGATCTCGGGATCACGCCCTGAGCTGAAGGCAGACACTCAACTGCTGAGCCACTCAGGCATCCCTGTGCAGAA
Organism: Vulpes lagopus; assembly: GCF_018345385.1. Taxonomy (NCBI): domain Eukaryota; kingdom Metazoa; phylum Chordata; class Mammalia; order Carnivora; family Canidae; genus Vulpes; species Vulpes lagopus. The sequence continues at coordinate 133,021,956 of NC_054827.1, read as the reverse complement.
GCTTTTTATTTTAATGTATTTCCAATAGTTTATTTTTGCTTTTGTTTCCCTTGCCTCAGGAGACCTATCTAGAAAAATGTTGCTGTAGCCAGTGCCAGAGAAATTAATACCTGGGCTGTCTTCTAGGATTTTTATGGTTCAGGCCTCACAGTTTTAGGTCATTCATCCATTTTGAGTTTATTTTTGTGTATGGTGTAAGAATATTGTCAGGTTTCATTCTTTTGCCTGCAGCTGTCCAGTTTTCCCAACACCATTTGATGGAGAGACTTTTTCCCATTGCGTGTTCTTGCTGCCTTTATTGAAGATTATTTGACCATATAATCGTGGGTTTATTTCTGAGCTCTCTGTTCTGTTCTGTTGATTTTGGTATCTTTTTTATTTTTATTTATTTATTTATTTATTTTAGGTATTGGTATCTGTTTTTATGCCAGTACCATACTGTTCTGATTACTACAGCTTTGTAGTGTATCCTGAAATCTGGAATTTTGATACCGCCAGTTACTTTTTCAAGATTGCTTTGGCTATTTGGGGTCTTTTGTGGTTCCATATACATTTTAGGATTCTTTGTTCTAGTTTTTTTTTTTTTAAGATTTTAATTTTTTTTTTATTTTATTTATTTATGATAGTCACACACAGAGAGAGAGAGAGGCAGAGACACAGGCAGAGGGAGAAGCAGGCTCCATGCACCGGGAGCCCGATGTGGGATTCGATCCCGGGTCTCCAGGATCGTGCCCTGGGCCAAAGACAGGCGCCAAACCGCTGCGCCACCCAGGGATCCCTTTTTTTAAGATTTTATTTATTTATTTATGAGAGACAGAGATAGAGAGGCAGAGACACAGGCAGAGGGAGAAGCAGGCTCCGTGCAGGGAGCCTGACGTGGGACTCGATCCTGGGTCTCCAGGATCAGGCCCTGGGCTGAAGGTGGTGCTAAACCACTGAGCCACCCGGGCTGCCCTTTGTTCTAGTTCTGTAGAAAATACTGTTGATATTTGGTAGAGATTGTATTAAATATGCAGATTGCTTTGGGTAGTATGGACATTTTAATATTCTTCCAATCCATGAGCATGTCAAGTCTTTCCATTTGTGCCATCATTGTTTCTTTCATCAGTGTTTTGTAGTTTTCAGAGGATAAGTCTATTAGTGTATAGAAATACAGTGAATTTCTGTGTATTGATGTTTTATCCTGTGACCCTACTGAATTCATTTATCAATTCTAATAGTTTCTTGGTAGAGTCTTTAGGTTTTCTTTTTTCTTTCTTTCTTTTTTTTTAAAGATTTTATTCATTCACCCATGAGAGACACAGAGAAAGAGAGGCAGAGCACAGGCAGAGGGAGAAGTAGGCCCCATGCAGAAAGCCCGATGCGGGACTAGATCCTGGGTCTCCAGGATCACACCCTGGGCTGAAGGTGGCACTAAACCGCTGAGCCACCCAGGCTTCCCCTTTTTCTTTTTTGTTTTAAGATTTTATTTATTTATTTAACAGAGACTGAGAGAGCATGAGTAAGGGGAGAGGCAGAGGGAGATGGAGAGGACAAGTAGACTCCCCACTGAGTGCAGAGACCAACATAGGGCTCAATCCCAAGACCCTGAGATCATGACCCGAGCTGGAGTCAGATGCCTAACCGACTGAGCCACCCAGGAACCCACTAGATTTTTATATATATAGTATCATGTCACTACAAACAATGAATATTTTGCTTCTTCCTTAGCAATTTGGATACCTTTTAATCCTATCTCTTAACTGATTGCTATGGCTAGGACTTCCAGTATTCTGTTGAATAAAAGTGGTGAGAATGGACATCTTTGTCATGTTCCACATCTTAGGGCGAAAGTTCTCAGTTTTTCACTATTATCATTTTAATTGTGGGTTTTTCATAGATGGCCTTTATTATGTTGAGGTATGTTCTGTCTAGACCTATTTTATTGAGTTTTTTTTTTTTTTGATGAATGGATGTTGTCCTTTGTCAGATGCTGTTTCTGCATCTATTAGTGTGATCATATGGTTTTTATTCTTTCTCTTAAGAAATGTGATGTATCACGTTGATTGATTTGCAGGTGTTAAACCTTACTTGCATCCAAGGAATAAATCCCATGTGATTGTGTTGAATCATTTTTGTAATGTATTGCTTGATTTAGTTTGCTAATATTTTTTGAGGATTTTTGTATCTATTTTTCTTTTTTTTTTAATTTTTATTTATTTATGACAGTCACACAGAGAGAGGGAGAGGCAGAGACACAGGCAGAGGGAGAAGCAGGCTCCATGCACCAGGAGCCCAACGTGGGATTCAATCCCGGGTCTCCAGGATCACGCCCTGGGCCAAAGGCAGGCGCTAAACCGCTGCGCCACCCAGGGATCCCTGTATCTATTTTTATGAGAAATTGGCCAACGTTCTCTTTTGTGTGTGTGTTCTATCTGGTTTGGTATCAGGGCTGGCTGCTGGCTTCATAGAATGAATTTGTGAGCTTTCCTTCCTCTTCTGTTTTTTGGAATAGTTTGAGAAAAGTAAGTGTTAACTCTTCTTTAAATATTTGGTAAGGGGCAGCCCCGGTGGCTGGGATCAAGCCCATGTTGGGCTCCCTGCTCAGTGGGGAATCTGCTTCTCACCCCTCCACATGCCCCTCCCTGCTGCCTATGATTTCTCTCAAATACATAAAATCTTTTTAAATAAATATTCTCATATAATCATTTATATTTCTATGAGTTGGTTATTTTTCCTCTTTTCATTTCTGATTTTATTTGAGTCCTCTCTTTTTTGTTCTTGCTGCTGTTGTCTGTTTCTGTTTTGATAAATCTGGCTAAGGGTTAATCACTTTTGTTCTCTTTTTTAAGATTTTTAAGATTTATTTATTTATTTTAGAGAGAGAGAGTGTGAGTGGAGGCAGGGGAGAGAGAGAGAAGCAGACTCCCCACTGAATGTGTAGCTTGATGCAGGGCTTGATCTCAGAGCCCTGAGATCATGACCTGAGTTGAAATCAGAGTCAAATACTTAACCTACTGAGCCACCCAGTGCCCCCCTTGTTGATCTTTTCAAAGAACCAGCTCCTGGTTTCATTAATCTGGTCTAATTTCTTAGTTTCTAATTCATTTATTTCTGCTTTGATCTTTATTCTTTCTTTCTCAGGTTTGTTCTTTTCTTTTCTAGCTCCTTTAGGTGTTAGATTAGGTTGTTTATGGTGTTTTCTTGTTTGTTTGTTTGTTTTTGCTTTTTTTCATTTTTTTAAAGATTTTATTTATTCATGAAAGACAGACAGAAAGAGAAGCAGAGACACAGGCAGAGGGAGAAGCAGTCTTCATACAAGGAGCCCGATGTGGGATTCGATCCTGGTACTCCAGGATCACGCCCTGGGCTTAAGGCAGGCACTAAACCACTGAGCCACCCAGGGATTCCCCCCCCCCCCCGCTTTTTTTTTATTTTTGCTTCTTGGGGTAGGCCTGTAATGCTATAAACTTCCATCTTTCTTTTTTTTTTTTTTTTAAGATTTTATTTATTTATTCATGAGGGACACACAAAGAGAAGCAGAGACATAGGCAGAGGGAGAAGCAGGTTCCCCGCAAGGAGCTCTATACGGGACTTTATCCCAGGACCCTGGGATCATGCCCTGAGCCGAAGGCAGATGCTCAACCACAGAGCCACCCAGGTGCCCCAAACTTCTTTCTTAGAACAGCTTTTGCTGCATCCCAATAATTTTGGACTGTTGTATTTTCATTTTCATTGGTCTTCATGTGTTTTTTTTTTTTTTTTTGTCTTTGATTTCTTGGTTTACCCATTCATTGTTTAGTAGCATGTTATTTAACCTCCATGTCTGTTTTTTCCAGATTTTTTTTCCTTGTGATTTCTAGTTTCATAGTATTATGGACAGAAAAGATGCATGGTATGACTTTACTCTTTTTTAATTTGTTGAGACTTCTTTTGTGAATCTATTCTGGAGAGTGTTTCATGCGTACTTGAAAAGAATGTGTATTGTGCTGCTTTAGGATAAAATGTTCTGAATATGTTAGATCCATCTGTTCCAATATGTCTTTCAAAGCCACTGTTTTCTTGTTGATTTTGTTTGGATGATATATGCATTGATGTAAGTGGGATGTTAAAGCCCCCTACTGTTATTATATTACTATTGATAACTTCCTTTATGTTTGTTATTAGCTGTTTTATGTATTTGGGTGCATAAGTGTTTACAATGGTTATACCTTCTTGTATTGTTCTTTTTTTTTGGTATTGTTCTTATTATGAATTTATAGTGTTCTTTTTTGTCTCTTGTTACTATCTTTATTTTATTTTAAAGATTTTATGTGTTTATTCATGAGAGACACGCTGAGAGAGGCAGAGACACAGGCAGAGGGAGCAGCAGGCTCCTCACAGGGAACCTGATGCAAGACTCGATCCCAGGACCCCAGGATCACACCCTGAGTCAAAGGCAGATGCTCAACTGCTGACCTACCAGATGTCTCCAGTCTTTTTTTTAATAAAAATTTCTTTTTTAAAATTTTTTATTATTATTTTTATTTATGATAGTCACAGAGAGAGAGAGAGAGGCAGAGACATAGGCAGAGGGAGAAGCAGGCTCCATGCACTGGGAGCCCAACGTGGGACTCGATCCCGGGACTCCAGGATCGCGCCCTGGGCCAAAGACAGGCGCTAAACCGCTGCGCCACCCAGGGATCCCCAGTCTTTGTTTTAAAGTCTATTTTGTCACATAGAAGTATTGCCACCCTGGCTTTTTTTTTTTTTTTTTCATTTCCATTTGCACACTTCTCCACCCCCTCATTTTCAATCTGCATGTGTCTTTAGGTCTGAGATGAGTCACTTACATGCAGCATGTAGATGAGTCTTGCTCTTTTATCCATTCCATCACCCTATGTCTTTTGATTGAAGCATTTAGTCTGTTTACACTGAAAGTAGTTATTGATAGGGCACCTGGATGGCTCAGTTGGTTAAGTATCTGCCTTTAGCTCAGGTCATGATCCCAGAGTTCCAGGATCAAGCCCTGCATTGGAGTCCCTGCTCAGTATGAAGTCTGCATCTTACTCTGCCCCTCACCCTGTTGGTATGCTCTTGCCCACTCTCTTTCTCTCTCTCAAATAAATAAAATATTTTTTAAAAAGAAAGTAATTATTGATAGATATGTATTTATTGCCATTTTTTTATTTGTTTTATGGTTGTTTTTTAGTGTTTTTTTTTTTTTTTTTCTGTACCTTCTTTCTCTTGCTCTCTCATGGCTGACTGGCTTTCTTTAATGATATAGTTGGATTCCTTTCTTTTTCTTTTTCCATATCACTGATTTTTTATTTGTGATTACCATTAGGTTTATATATAATAGCTTATGCATATAACAGTCTGTATTAAGTTGATGGTTCCTTAAATTTGAACCCATTTGAAAAGCACTAAATTTGTACTCTTCTTCCTTCCACCATGTTTTAGGTATAAATTGTCATACTTTATATTCTATTATTTTGTGAACCCCTTGACTGATTTTTATTTTATTTTTTAACTTTTATTTTTTATTTTTAAAAAAAGATTTTATTTATTCATGAGACACACACACAGAGAGAGAGAGAGAGAGAGAGAGAGAGAGAGAGAGAAAGGCAGAAACACACAGAGGGAGAAGCAGGCTCCCTGCAGGGAGCCCAATGTGGGACTCAATCCCAGGACTCCAGGATCACACCCTGAGCCAAGGCAAACACTCAACCGCTGAGCCACTCAGGCGTTCCCCACCTTGAGTGGTTTTAATAGAGATACTTAATTTTATTGCTTTTGTGCTTCCTTACTTTTCTTACTCCTGCTTATGATCTTTCCTTTCCACTCAAGAGTCCCCTTTAACATTTCTTGTAGGACTGATTTAGTGGTGATGAATACTTTTTGTTTTTGGTGATGAATACTTTTAACTTCTGTTTGTATGGAAAGCTTCTTTTTTTAAGATTAAAAAACAACAACAAGGGCAGCCTGGGTGGCTCAGCGGTTTGGCACCTGCCTTCAGCCCAGGGTGTGATCCTGGAAACCTGGGGTCCAGTCCTGCATCGGGCTCCCTGCATGGAGCCTGCTTCTCCCTCTGCTTGTGTCTCTGCCTTTCTCTCTGTCTCTCATGAGTAAATAAATAAAATCTTTAAAAACAACAACAACAACTTTTAAGTAATTTCCATATCCAATGTAGGGCTTGAATTTATGACCCTGATATCAAGAGTCATATGCCATCAACTTAGCCAGCCAGGTGCCTCTTGTCTAGGAAACTCTATCTTCTTTATTCTGAATGATATCTCTGCTGGATAGAGAATTCTTGGTTGCAGGTTTTTTACTTTCAGCACTTTGAATATATCATGCCACTACCTCTGGCCTGTAAAATTTATGCTGAAATCATAAGCTGATAGTGTTATGGAATTTCCCTTGTATGTAACTGTTTTCTTTTTTTCTTGCTGCCTTTAATAGTCTCTATCACTGTTTTTTTTTGTCATTTCAATTCCTGTGTATCTTAATGTGGACCTCTTTGGGTTGGTTTTGTTGGAGGCTCTCTGAATCTCCTGGATCCTTATTTCTGTTTCCTTCATTTTTTAGGAAGTTTTCAGCTATTATTTATTTCTTCAAGTAAATTTTCTGCACCGCTTTTTGTCTCTTCATCTTCTGAAATCCCTATAATAAGCACATTATGCTTATTTTAAAAAAATATTTATTTACTCATGAGAGAAACAGAGAGAGAGAGAGAGAGAGAGAGGCATAGACACAGGCAGAGGGAGAAGCAGGCTCCATGCAGGGAGCCCGATGTGGGACTTGATCCCGGGATGTGAGATCATGCCTTGAGCTGAAGTCAGGTGCTCAACCACTGAGCCACCCAGGTGTCCTCAAACTACTGCTTCTATGCTCTATCTCAGTGGGGCTGTTTGTTGTGCTCTCTCTTTAAGGGTGGGGACTCAGTTTCCTCTCACTCCCCTGTCTCTCCAAGAGCCAAACCCAGTGATTTTAAAGTTCCAGGTGTTAAGCCCCACTGATCATAAGAACTGGAAGTTAGGCCTCTCTGGTTTTCAAAGCCAAATGTTAGAAGAGATTCATCTTCCAAGTGTGGATATCTAGTACCCAGGGTGCTTGATGTGGTGAGGTCTGCTCCTGTCCACTCCACATTCGAGGAGTTTCCCCCCCGCCTTCCCACAGATAGGCCTGTGGGTCCATTTGGCTCCTGACTCTGTCTCCACCCTCCCTACTCTCTTTGATGTAGCCTCTTAGCCACATTTAACTGTGTAGGATCTGTTCTGCTAATCTTCAGGTCATTTCCTGGGTTATTTACACTGATGTGGGGGCTATCTAGGTGAGTCTGTGGGACGAGGTGAGGTTAGGGGGAGCCTCCTACTCTTCTTCCCTGAAGTTCTCTTGCAATTTCTGTTTTTTGAGCCTAAGTTCTTCAAATTTATTAATGGTATTGTCAGAGTCTTTTTTTTTTTTTTAAGATTTATTTATTTACTCATGAGAGACACACACAGAGAGAGAGAGAGAGAGAGAGAGAGAGAGAGAGAGAGAGAGAAAGGGGGTGGGCAGAGACACAGGCAGAGGGGAGAAGCAGACTCCATGCAGGGAGCCTGATGCGGACTCGATCCCAGATCTGGGGATCACGACCTGAGCCAAAGGCAGGCGCTAAACTGCTGAGCCACCCAGGCGTCCCATGTCAAAGTCTTTTTAATTGTTAAAAAAAGACTGTACTCAGATTTGTTATCTATCCTCACTCACAGTTAAGCAAAGAACACTATTTTAATTTTGAAAAGAATTGCATGAAGCAAGAGACCAACAAATTACAGGGAATCTTTTTTTTTTTTTTAAGATTCTATTTATTTATTCATGAGAGGCACACACAGAGAGGCAGAGACAGAGGCAGAGGGAGAAGCAGGCTCCATGCAAGGAGCCCGATGTGGGACTCGATCCCAGGACCCCGGGATCATGACCTGAGCCAAAGGCAGATGCTCAACCACTGAGCCACCCAGGTGTCCCACAGGAAAATTCTTAAGGATAAGTTAATGTGTGTTAGAATTTCATAAAAATCCCATGTCACAGTATATTCCTGAAATTATTTTGCTTTTCAAGATTGAGTCTAGCGATTTCAATAGAGAAGAATTCAAACACAAAACCTCCCAGGTTGTCATGTAGAATGAAGAGACTGATATAACTGAAGTATAGTTTCTTTACCTGAGTATTTTGAATCTAGGGGCTTCTGTCTTCTGCCTAGAAGGTGCAGAAAGCTGTAAAGAGGGTAGTTACTACCCTAACAGGAAAAAGCAAGATAATCCACAAAGTCATTTTCTTGAACCCATCGGAAAATTGATGTAACCAGTTTAAGCGAAGGTGCCTCAGACACAAGGAGATTTCTCATCTACTTATGAGTTCTTTTACATGGTCATTCATCAACACTCACAAGGACTAGTGGGCCCAGGTGGAGACCAGAGACAAGCCCTTCTTGGTAACACAGGCTGGGGAGGTGAGCAGTTGCTGCCGTGTGAAAGAAACCAAGCCCTGCCTGGACTCCTCTTCCCTACATAACAAAACTTGTAGCTGCTGGAGAAGGAAAGCAACCTCAGAGTATAGATGAAGATCAGATAAGGTTGGGGAAAGAAAAAGAAATCCTTGTCCCATAGAGAAGGGGCAGAAAACCATCGTGAACCAGATCATTAGAGGCTCCTACCGCTGGGAGATCAGAGGAAGCCCCATCCCTTAGATGGTTTGTTACCAGCAGATCCATTTTCTGTTGAGGCTTCTCTTTCTGGATCACAGCTGGCCATCTTCTCATTCTGTCCTTAACATGGTCTTTCCTCCATGTGTACAGCTGGAGAGAGAGAGTGCACAAGTGAGTTCTCTAATATCTCATAAGGACAGGAATTCAGAGGAGAAGAAACTGATCAGTCATAGTGAATATGTTGGCCCCTTGCTTACAGATACAGTCTTTTGTATCTTTGGTTAGTGAAGTCAGTTGTGGCAGGACTATAGTGGAGAAAACGTTTTCTAGGCCTGCCTAGCTGAGAACCAGAATCACTCCAGCATGTAACCCTGTAAGGAGTGGAATTCACTGATGAGAAGGGTGGTTTGCCTGCAAATTCAGTTATTGTTAATAATGGTGTTTTTGATATGATTTGGATTTGACAGTCTGGTACTTAAGCAGACGCGCATTGTTTGGCATAAAGATTTTTTGAAGATGTCTCATTTATCTTTTAAGTAATCTCTACGCCCAATGTGGGGCTTGAACTTAGACCCAGAAATCAAGAATCTCATGTCAACCAACTGAGCCAACCAGGTGCCTCATGTCTCATTTATCTTAAAATTTGTTAAGGTATAACTTACCATAAAATATAATTCAATGATTTTTAATAAACTTATTGAGTTTTAGAACATTTCCATCACTCTGATAAGATCACATGAGCCCACTTACAGCTAATCCTGGCTCTTAGACCTAGTCTCAGGCAACCACTATTCTACTTTATGTCTATAGATTTGGCTTCTCTGGATATTTTATATACATGGAAGCATATAATATGTAGTTCTTTAGGTCTGGCTTTTTTCACAAAGTATACTGTTTCTAGGATTGATCTATGTTGTAGCATGAGTAGTATTTCCTTCCTTTCTATTGCTTAGTATTCCATTGTATATACACGTTTTGTTTGCAAATTTGATATTTTTATATAGATCACATTATTTTTAAAGATTTTATTTATCTATTCATGAGACACACAGAGAGAGGCAGAGACAGGCAGAGGGAGAAGCAGGCTCCATGCAGGGAGCCTGATGCGGGACTTGATCCTGGGACTCCAGGATCACGCCCTAGGCAGAAGGCAGGCACTAAACCACTGAGCCACCCAGGGATCCCAGTATAGATCATTCACCAGTTGACGGAGTCACATCTTCATTTGCTTAGGATGTTTGCTGAAGGTGTATATGGAGGCAATAGAATCTAATAGGTAGTATCATCTCAGCTTCTCCCCAGTGTCTTATATTCAGTATCTGTTTCCTTCTGTGCCCTTATTTCTGGCCTATTGTTGGCATCTGGTGGAAAAGCCTAAGCAAGCAGTGCTGAGGGGCACCTGGTAGGCTCAGTCTGTAGAGCATGCATGCAACTCTCCATCTCATAGTTGTGAGTCTGAGTCCCACATTGGGCATAGAGTTTCTTCTTAAAAAACATTTATTTATTCATTCATTCATTCATTCATTCATTCATTCATTCATGAGAGACACACAGAGAGAGGCAGAGACATAGGAAGAGGGAGAGAAGCAGGCTTCTTACAGGGAGCCAGATGTGGGACTTGATCCCCGGACCTGGGATCATGCCCTAACCTAAGCTGAAGGCAGACGCTCAACCACTGAGCCACCCAGGGGTCCCTAGAGTTTACTTTAAACAAAAAACAGGGCACCTGGGTCAGCTCACTTGACTAATCATCTGACTCTTGGTTTTATTTTTTATTTTTTTTATTTTTTATTTATTTATTTATTTTTTTTTCCGACTCTTGGTTTTAGCTTGGATCTCATTTGTGGTATCGAGCACCGTATTGGGGTCTGTGCTCAGCATGGAGTCTGCTTCAGATATTCTCTCTCTCTCTCTCTCTCAAATAAATGAATAAATAAAAGTCTTTTTGAAAAAGAAGAGTTGGGGATCCCTGGGTTGCTCAGCGGTTTAGCGCCTGCCTTTGGCCCAGGGCGCGATCCTGGAGTCCCGGGATCGAGTCCCATGTTGGGCTCCCGGCATGGAGCCTGCTTCTCCCTCTGCCTGTGTCTCTGCCTTTCTCTCTCTCTCTGTTTGTGTCTCATTAATAAATAAATAAAATCTTTAAAAAAAAAAAAGTAACTGAATTGTGTAGTCAGACTGTTTAAACTCCTGGTTTTTTAAACTGCCCCATTCTTAACTGAGGAGACTTAGTTGGGGTTATTGTTTAACTTCTTTGAGCTACAATGGGGTTTATAAAATAGAGATGACATAGTAGCTACTTTATGGCTTATTGTGAGTATTAAATATGCCAGTATATGTACAGTGCTAAGCTTTTGATAAAAGTCACTTTTTATTAGTTCTGAGTATGGGAGAGGGAACTAGATCTTAGGTAGAACAAATATCTTCTGTGCTTCATTTTCTTTATAGTTAAAACACAGCCAGGGCAGAGTAGGCAATCAAGGACTGGTACTCTCTGATTTTTTGGTTAGGGTGGGAAAAGTGCTTAGTGGCCATTTTCAAGAAGCATGACTGATCCTTGCCCCATGAAAGGGGCGGGGGGGGTGTTCATGAAGTGAGGAAAATGAAAAGCATCTCGGTGTTTCCTAAGTAGGAAAATATTCAGATTTCCTCCACACAGTCAACCAGTGCCAATACAGATGAAGGCCCACGTGGCAGTCTTGACAGCCTACAATGCTGAGTCCCCTTCATAGCCTCTAGAACTCCCTGACTGGGCTTCCCTTGGCATTGCCCTTCTGAGTAACTAGGAGATACTCAGGAGGAACCCTGATATGCTTCTGAGGAACCCATTCTCCAGCAGTCAGGTTTGGCCTCCTAAACTCTGCATTATTTTAAGGTACCTTTCCATCACCACCTCATTGCTTTGAGGTACTCAACCCAACCTTTCCAGGATTCCTGTCTGAATTCACAGAGCAAATGTGTTCTTTGCATGTCACCAATGTGTGCTCTCAGAATTCAGCTTTTCTAGGAGCAGATAGAGATTCTAGTTGCAATACCAGCCCTTTCTGAACCTCTTTGCTCAATTATTATTGTTGAAAAATATTAATCACAAGCAGGTATATTAAAATGGATGTGAACTGAGGCAGAAATCTTTCCAGTCTGTTCCTTCCCATATTCAGAACTCTGTTCTCCCCAAAGCCAAAAGGCAATGAAGGCCATGTTTGCACCATTGCTTGCTTCTTGTCTCTACTAATTATTATGGAATATTTGTAATTGCTCCATCCTTCCATAGGCACTGTAATATTTAGGTAGTTTTCACCCTCAAAACACAATGCCAAAATTATCAGTAAGATAGAAATGCATCAGTGAAGATCAGGTGTTTAGATAACAAGCACTTTGCTGCCATTTATGTTGCTATTGTCACAAAAAGAATTAGCAGGAGACTAGACACGATTTGGATTATAAAATATTTGTGAAATTTTTTTCTCTGACTCAGCTTTGGAGACTGGGACCTGCTTGACTATCATGGTATGGTCGGTGCCTTGTGATTAATAAAAGATCCTACTTGGGAGTATGTGTGGAAAGCAATGGGATCTGTCTACTTTTGATCCCAGTGATCTACAACTTCTAAAAAGAGGCAGGCCCTGTTGCTCATAATGATGAGATTCCATGGGCAGACCAAGCTGCCCAGTGGTCAAAAAATGCAGACCTGCACCTTCTGGGCCTATTCTACATAGGACATTTAAAAGAACCTCTGTAAAATGGTTACAAGTAAAGCAGTTTTAGGGGTACCAGCCTTCTGCTTTTCAGTTCTTAGTCTGAGGTAGGTTGCAAGGGGACAGGTTCCTCTTGTGTTCTGAAGCTGGTCTATCTCTTGAAGGGTGCACTCCATTGTAAGCTAGGTGAAACCAGATGGCAAAACTAACACTTTTGAAGAAAATGGTCTCAGCAACTTTTTTTGGGATGAGGGTTGTATGGCTATCGGGGCAAATCTTTTAAGAAGGCTGAGAACAAACCTAAAAGGCGCTTCAAGGGGACACTGTCTGGGTCTCCATCAGAATTTGCTTTTTTGGAGAAGTATAGTAAGGCCCTGTGGTTACAGAGAGTTTGTGCAGAGAGGCGACAGGAACTGTCAGCACACTCAAATTTGTGTTTGGAAAGGGAGTGCACTCAGGATAGCGGGTGAGCAAGGTTTGGGGGCTGGGATGAGATCTTCCATAGTTTGCAGATGGAGTAATGCTTCATGCATGGGAAGTGCTCAGGCAGTGTTTGCCCTGCTGAACTAGCAGGCTTCTTTCTGTTCCTTCCCAGCTGGAGTTTGTTCTTCTCTATGATCACCTCTGCCTGGGGATTCCTCAACCTGAAGAACCGGGTTCAGCATCAGATCCAGCTTACTGTGCGTGCGGCAGTGGCTTGTTCAGCTAAATCCCTTTTTTGAGTTCTCTCTATACAAAGGGTAGGTTTTCTGCTTCTACAGCATCTCTCAGGGCTCTGAAGTTCAGACAACATATCACCTAAAACAGTCACATCTGCCTATGTCGTGCTGTTTTATATTGCTAGTTCTTCTAACAGCTCAAAATAGTTTTTCCAGTGTGAGCCCCTGCCATATTGTGTACCCTTCAATGTTCTGACTGGCTTCCACAGACTTGGACCTTGTTCCTTGTATGTATAAATGACCTCCAGTTGATTGCTTTCCAAGCTTCTCCCATAATTGGACACAATGTTATTTCCTAAAAGGAATGAATTTTATTCAAAATGCATGGTCTTTGCTAGAGAACAGGAGTAACTAGAGAATGAGGGGAAGTAAAGGGCCTTCAGCTGGCGATCAGGATTGATAAAATATTATTTGAAAAAGACCCCCAAATTGAAATCCTGATCACATCTGGTCCATATTCCTTAGAAATGGGACTCACATGTTCCTGTTGGCCTTTCATTTCTTTTTTTGAGAGAGAAAGTGCATGCACAAGGGGGCGGGGGGTGGACACAAGGCGGAGGGAGATGGACAAGTAGACTCCGCGTGCAGTGTGACGCAGGGCTTAATTCCAAGACCCCAAGATCATGACCTGAACCGAAGTCAGATGCTTAACCCACTGAGCCACCCAATCGTGCCACTGGCCTTTCAAATAAGACACAAAATGAAGTAAAGAAGGTTTATTACTCTTATGAAATTGAAAATTTAAAGCTCTGGTTTACAGGCTGAGGAGGTGTGTGATTATGCACATTCATTTCCATTGTTCTACAGTGTTACTGTCTTACAGCGAACTTCTTGTGAGCAATGCCATCATTGTTGAGGCAGGCTGCAAAGCTTGTTTTCAGACTGTTAGAGACTTGTTGGTCTCCACTGGTTTCTATGAACAGTTTATCCACTTGAATAGTGAGGACAGAAACGTCTTGACAGTACAAATATCAAGGTGTAGAATGATAATCCCATGGAGGGTGAAATACAGAACCAGGCAGGATAGCTAGCTTTCTTATTTCTCATTCTGTCCATTTCTTATTTCCGATACATGTAATCTGCTTGCTGTCCATCAGTTTATAAACTAAATGTGCATGTCCAAAATTTGCAATAAATAGATGTTATCATAGTATAAATGAAAGGCCACTTTTAAGTTCTTGGGTTAAAAAGGAACTTCTAAAGTTTCCCAAATGCTTATCAGAATTTATCATCTATTATGCTCTCCCTCAGTCACTGTCGGTCAGATCAGAGTATGTAGCCAAGAAGTTTGAAGGTTTTTTTTTTTGACTTATGATTACATTTGATTTCTCATGAGGATATGCAGACTCCAGATTTCAAACAGAAAATATGCAGATATTTTATCAACTTGTGACATACCAGGGGGTACATGAATATTCAGGGTTCCACACTACTATATAATGCTGCATTTCTTGGTTTTATTTGAAACAATGCATATTTTTAGCATTTTATGGTAGGATTTTACACTCATCATTTACACAAATTACAAGGTTCTGCTTCAAGTCTTTAAAAAATTTTTTAAAAATTCAGCCCATGTGCAGCACAAGAATATGCAAAACTACTTTACATTATACACACTTTTTATCAAAGGAGATACAAAATTCTGGCTTGTAGTTTTAGACAAATACAAGAAGCTTCAAACTAGACACAAAGGGTTAACATTAATTCTCAAATATAAGTCTGCACTTTGTGTTGTATTTCTCTGAGATGTGAATATCAAATTCCTAAGGGATTTAACATTTTCCTTTTTCAAAGGAAAACTGACAAATGTCCCTTAAGTCCCTCCCCATCATCTCAATCTTTTTATCATCCTACTCTCCCTTCCCTTAGTGCCAGATGCTTGCATCACATTATGAAACCAGAGGGGCCATTTACATACACCTGCGGACCAGATCCTTTTAGCTAAACTCCTCTCCTGCAAAAATGCAGCCACAAACAGATGCAAATGGGTCTGCTACATTGTTAAATAGCACTAGGTAATCTAGTCAGCTGTGATGCTGAGTAATCAAAAGGAGTTGAAAAAGAAGGTCCCTACCAGTGTGCTTTTTTTTTATTGGTGACAGGTCAGTGGCCTTGTGAATCAAGTTGTCTGATGCTAAGAGCACTTTAAAATCTTTCTAAATATACACGTCCACTGTTTGCTTGAGGGACTTCTCTGATGCTTATGCATAGATATTCTTTTTCAGCATGTTGGAGGCAATATTTTATACTTCTAAAGGGTAATGAAGAGGCAATAAGAAGAGCAGGGCTTTTCTTGCCCTTTTAAAAAGGTATCGTTTTCTATCACTTGTATTCACTGTTCCCTAACCATCATCTGATACTTACATGTGTGTACATGCATATTTGAAAGTTACCCATCTTTCACTGAGTCAATATACAGCCAACTCTTGATTATCTAGGAGATCATACGTGACATTTACTACTAGCAGATTTCACATTTAACATAATCTTTTATTTTGACATTACTCACATTCGCTGTTTTACATGCCTGTGGACTATAGCATCTCAAGACGGTTCTAGTGCACGTGTCGTTTATGTCTTCTGACCCTCCTAGGAACGTGCAAGGCAGCTGAGTGAGCACATTCAGTTATGGTTTTGAGAAAGAGCCTCAAATGAAGACTGGGGGGCAACAACTCTTGAGCATGAGAAAGGATCAATTACAAGTTCCTCCTGAATCAGCTCTTGTAACATACTTGCTTTCATTCAGTTTACAACTTAAATTATGACTGCAACTCAAAATCTGAGGCACAGTCACTGTTTTATATAGATAATGGAGAGTTGACTGTAATCATGTTCTTTATGACTTTAGCCCTTTCACATAAAAAGAAAGAAAACATAATATGATAAAGAGATTAAAAAAGACTACCATATGACCTCTAGAAGCATTTATTTTATGCAAAAAACTTAAATATGATTATGTGTACACAAAAAGTGCACACATCACCTATGCTGAACAATGCCAAGAAACAATATATCGATGCAACAGTTGTCTTCTAAAATAAACATAAAAACTGAGCCCAGACTGGCAGACAAAAAGCAAAATACTTAATTCCCAATAGCACAATGCTGAAAATTGATGGCAATCCTAAACACCTCCAACTTTCCTTACAAAGCTGCCAAAGTCCAACTATTTAAAAAAATTGACTTTTTCCTTTACATCAATAATAAAAATCTGGTGACAAACATTATAAAACCAAATGCTGGGCAGTCTTTACTCCTTTAAAATTCCAAATATTCCAACATAATCACAGGAGTAAAAACCTTTTTAAAGTGATATGCTTTATGAAACAAACAACAATATGTACATTTATTGCAAATTATATTAAACTAAAATGGAGGGGAAATCAAAATATGAAGTGATATGAAATCAATAATAATCTTAATTATTTTCTCACTCTGATAAAAATCAGAAAGCAACATTTATAAAATTGCCACCACATCACTTTTCATAGCAGGGAACTGAAATCTGTACATCTCATTTTTGCAGAAAAGTAGGCAGGCAGAAAGAATTATACATAAAAGTTTCCAAAAGGAAAAACAAAGAAATATTTAATCTGATCTCTTTTCTTCTAAAAAATTAATTCAGTAGACTTCTATTTTTTTTTTTCTTGTGTAACACGGGAATTCCTGGCTCTAAAATTGATGAATTTTCAGTGTCAGTGTAAGGACATCCTGTTACTTTCCTTAAAATAAAAACTGCAGCATGGAAATTAATGGTATATTATGCCTTTAAACTCCAGATATGCAGGAACTGGAACCAAGTGTTAAGCAATTTGCTTAATTATTGACTTTTCGTAAGAAAAGTCTAGGGGGAAGGGTAGAATAGAGTTGCTTTTAGCCTCTCTCTCTCTCTCTCAAGAGTTTCTCTGTACATTTCCATCAAAGGACTTGTGGTCATGTGAAAAGGAAGTAATAGTTTCTTTCAGTTTTCAAGGCAGAAAGTGTGTTCTGAAGTTAACTTCATTTTCTGTTCAGGGACATTGTGAATCCAAGTTCTTGCAGAAGCTGGAGCCTGTGCTTCTGTTTGGCCTTCATTTTCTCCCTTTGCAAATGAGTTTTCTTTTTACCTTGGGGATGGGAATAGAAGAAAGCAAAGTTAGAAAAGATGCAAACAGGAAAACAAACCAAACTAGAATTACTTCATTTCTACAGTTATTATCTAAAAATCTCAAAATAGGGCAGCCCGGGTAGCTCAGGGGTTTAGCGCCGCCTTTAGCCCAGGGCCTGATCCTGGAGACCAGGAATCGAGTCCCACGTCGGGCTTCCTGCATGGAGCCTGCTTCTCCTTCTGCCTGTGTCTCTGCCTCTCTCTCTCTCTCTCTGTCTCTCATAGATTAAAACAAAACAAAACAAAACAAAACAAAACAAAAAAAACCCTCAAAATATTTTTTCCAGTTTTCACCTGAGACCTTTACTTATTTTAAGGAATCTTTCTCTAAACTACATATAAACACAATATACCAATGAAGTTTTTTTTTTTTTTTAAATTTTATTTATGATAGTCACAGAGAGAGAGAGAGGCAGAGACACAGGCAGAGGGAGAAGCAGGCTTCATGCACCGGGAGCCCGATGTGGGATTCGATCCCGGGTCTCCAGGATCGCGCCCTGGGCCAAAGACAGGCGCCAAACCGCTGCGCCACCCAGGGATCCCACCAATGAAGTTTTTATTTTCAACCATTAGGTGCTGCTATCCAATGGCAGATTTGCTTACCATAATAAAACAATAGAAGCTATTTATTTGAAATAACTGTAATTTGTTATTACAATTATTTCAAAATGGTATTACAGAAAAAAAGGTACTGGGCACTTATGGCAAAATGAATTTATATAAATAGCAAAAGAAGTTCTAACTTCCAAACCAGGTAAACACATACATTTTACTTTCCTTAAAAGCTTCTGAGAGAGAGACAGAGCACAAATGGAGGGAGGGGCAGAGAAAGAAAAACTGAAGGAGAAGCAGACTCCCTGCCGAGCACAGAGATCTCAGGACCTTGAGATCATGACCTGAGCCGAAGGCAGGCGCTCAACCGAGCCACCCAGGTGCCCCAAACACATATATTTTAATATGCTTAAAACAAACAAACAAACAAACAAACAAACAAACAAACAACAAGGAGGAAAATTTACTTTAATCCTGTGAAGACGTTAGAGGAATGAAATCCCCACTGGTCCCGTTTTCCTAGTAAGGAGAGAGAGTCTGATCTCTGGAAGCATAAGCATGGGAATGTGATCTCTTCTTTCCCCTAATTCCTCTTTGGAAAGAGAAGAATCCATCGAATAGGTGAGGGGCGAGGGGTAGGAGGAACTAAGCATGCTGGGCTTGTCTTCTCCTAGATTTGTATCTTTTGCTTCCAAAAGGGCCATTCTGGTTTGCCTGTGGTTCAATTTAGAGGCAAGGCATTTGTAGCCACCTGGCCTGTCATTTCCACATTTTCTGTCAGCCGTATCAGTATTAAAACTGTGTCTCCGGGACACCTGGGTGGCTCAGCGGTTGAGCGTCTGCCTTCAGCTCAGGGAGTGATCCTGGGTCCAGGGATTGAGTCCTGCACTGGGCTCCCTGAGAAGAGCCTGCTTCTCCTGTGTCTCTCATGGATAAATAAAATCTTAAAAACCACCTCAAAACCAAAAAAACTGTGTCTCCTCCTCAACAATTTCAAACTTGGGAGAAATACAAGGGAGATATTTACCTGTATTCCACTACATATATATTTTATTAAGATGACAATGCTTAAAAACAAGCTAAGTGATTAAGATCTTATAGAGACTTAATTTGTTATGATATATAAAGCAGATTTAATAATATGATATCAAAGAATACTCTATAAGTTGCTGTTGCACCTTTGGAAAGCTTCCATTTACCTCATACCTCAGTATGTTCCGGGCTGCTCTCACAGACTTTTAAATGATCTAGATCACTGAAAGAATTTGCTGGATTTGATTCTGTGTCACAAAGTGAACTGCCATCACATCAAGTACCTGGCTTCTAAAAGATGTCATACTAGTTTGATAAAATTCACCTGCTACTGAAACTGAATAAGTATTCATATCAAACTAATATATGATTAACATATGAGGATACATATTTAGGGGTTCCTATAATTTGAAGATATGAATCTATTACATGGTTACATGGTACCTATGTACCATGGTACATATGATTAACATATGAGGATACATACTTAGGGGTTCCTATAAGTTGAAGATATGAATCCATGTAATGACAGGAAACTTTCTGAGTATACAAATCAGCACAGGAAATAGGAAATTCTTTGCTTATAAAATAGAAATTCCAAGATTCTTGAACACTCCCACACCAAGCATACCGAACAAAACATATATATTTTTTAAATATTTTATTTATTCATTCATGAGAGACACAGGGAAGCAGAGACACAGGCAGAGGGAGAAGCAGGCTCCATGCAAGGAGCCCGATTCAGGACTCGATTCCAGGACCCTGGGATCATGTCCTGAGCCGAAGGCAGACATTCAACCACTGAGCCACCCAGGTGTCCCAGTGAACAAAATATATTCATCAAAGATGGGAAAATAATAGTCTGTTTTCCTATAGATAATTTCCTTATATTTAGTTTCCCCAGAAGTCCCAAATTTAAGCACTGTTTCTCCACTGGTATTTCCTGATAATTTCCTTGTAACAACTTTAAGGCCTTAAGTCTAATAAAACATACTGGTGAATCAGCAGACCTATGCAGACACATTTTCAATGCAAAATGTTTGGAATTGTTTGACATCTGGATAATAGCTCAAAAACAAAAAGGAAAAACAAATTAACTTAATAATTGAAATGATGATCTACCCTTCACTCAAAACTCAGAAAGCCAATGTTAATTATCAGGTTGTCAGATACTGTTTCCTGACCATAATACACAAATGGCTAATTATTATAAATAGGGTAAATTCCAGGAGTTTTCTCAAAAGTAGTAACAATTCCAAATATAGCCTCTGAAAGGTGATGCTAGCATAGCTATAGATTGGCTACCTTGAGGAGATTCCTACTCAGAAGGACAAAGGAATACATGGAGTTAAGAAGATCAGGGTAATGTCAGGGGGGAGAGGCTCTTTTCAGCTGTTACTGTGAAAACCTGTGGCCAGAGCAGGACTGGACCATCTGAGAAGTGAGAAATTATGCAAGTGAAAAGTTATGAAGAATAATGCAAGGTTAAGAAAAAGACTGAAGTGGCATGTGAAATTAGAGAGCAGGGGCAGAGAGAAGCACTAGGGGTACTGGGCCTTATTTATCAAAGTCTTACACTCAAGCTTTGAGTCCAGGGGTGAACAACTTCAGTGCAGCAATTTGGATCTCACTCCACAATGCAAAGCCTTTAGGCTAGGCTTTGAGTTACCAAGGCAATGAGTATCATTCTGGAGTCATCCTTGGCTCACAGATTTAGTGTTTGATGGCTCTCAGGTTTGGCAACCCCATTTCTTTTAGTAATTAGTTGGTTGAAATTTTAATGACAACATTAACAGGATGATTCAAGGTGTTGTCCTAGTTTTATGAGAATTTAATCGTATGGCTTTAATCTGTATGTGATCATCACCAGGTCTCAGGAAAATTCAGGTGGGATGTCAAATCAATCACAGGTACTACCTGCAGTTAATGAAAAGTATGTTTACTTTTATTTATCTTTTAAGTAAACTCTATGCCCAACGTAGGGCTCGGCCTCATGATCCCGAGATCAAGAGTGGCATGCATTACCGCCTGAGCCAGCCACGTGCCTCAATGAGTCTTATAGAGTCTTTTTTTTTTTTTTTAATCTTTATTTATTTATGATAGTCAGAGAGAGAGAGAGAGAGAGAGGGGCAGAGACACAGGCAGAGGGAGAAGCAGGCTCCATGCACCGGGAGCCCGATGTGGGATTCGATCCCGGTTCTCCAGGATCGCGCCCTGGGCCAAAGGCAGGCGCCAAACCGCTGCGCCACCCAGGGATCCCGAGTCTTATAGAGTCTTATAGGAAAGTGAAAGCTACAGTCCCACCATGAAATAAAAATAAAGCTGGTACTGTCAGGATTTTGATGGTTTAACATTTCTCCTTAAGTTGAGATAGTTAAAATATCAGCTGAATCACAAATAAGGAACTTTTGTTTTGATGTATCTACTCCACGATTTGGTGGTAACTACACAGTATCTTTTATATTATTACACAGTATCTTTTACATATTAAGAGGAAAAACAGGGACTCCTGGGTGGCTCAGTGGTTAAGCATCTGCCTTCCGCCCAGGGCGTGATCCTGGGGTCCAGGATCGGGTCCCACATCAGGCTTCCTGCATGGAGCATACTTCTCTGCCTGTGTGTCTTTCATGAATGAATAAATAAAATATTAAAAAAAAAAAAAAAGAAAAATAGAGTTCTGAATGTTCACAGTTTAAAAATGTTTCAAAAGGGATCCCTGGGTGGCGCAGCGGTTTGGCGCCTGCCTTTGGCCCCAGGGCGCGATCCTGGAGACCCGGGATCGAATCCCACGTCGGGCTCCCGGTGCATGGAGCCTGCTTCTCCCTCTGCCTATGTCTCTGCTTCTCTCTCTCTCACTGTGTGCCTATCATAAATAAATAAAATTTAAAAAAAAAATTAAAAAAAAAAAAATGTTTCAAAATGCTGTGTAAATTAAGAGAACCCACCACACTGAGGTGGTTACTAAGGGATGCGCCTGGATTCGAAGCTTTGCTCTGCAGGACACTGGCCAGGTGCCCTGAGACAGTAGCCTGTTTGGGTCTCCTTATCTTTAATATAGGGTTATACTTACTTCAAACTGACTGCTGGCAAGGCAAATATATAGTTAACAACCTTTCCCTATCATTACTATTATTTATGTTGATATATAGGCCAAGGACTACCCCAATTATCTTCCACACATTATTGTACCTAACTTTCATCAGTCTGACAATGTTGTTAGCATTAGGTGCTTCATTTACTTTAAGTGTGCCGTTTTCAAGAATATCTGATCTACTGCTTGGTTTGTTCCTCTCTGATGCTAAATGCAGGGGCTCTCATTTGCACATACTCTGAAAGAGGTTAAAAAGAGGACTACAGTTGGTCTGTTTGGCTTAACCTGTACTTTTTTTTTTTTTTTTTAAAGATTTTATTTATTTATTCATAGAGACAGAGAGAGAGAGAGAGGCAGAGACACGGAGAAGCAGGCATCATACAGAGAGCCTGACGTGGGACTCGATCCTGGGTCTCCAGGATTACACCCTGGGCTGAAGGCGGCGCTGAACCGCTGCGCCACCGGGGCTGCCCTTAACCTGTACTTTTTTTACGTGAATCTGAGCCCCATGATGGGTACAGAGGTTACTTAAATAAATAAACTTAAAAAAATAAACAAGCTACCTTTTTACATAAGAGTTAAAAAACTCCATTACGGAAACTATTACTCATATGAACTACATTAGCTATTTAAGATATATAAGAATATAAAGTACACAAGAATTTTCAAAGCACTCTCTCTTACACCAGTTTTGTGTACACATGCAGTGCCTTAGAATTAAGACTTAATTTTATCTTACAAGGACAATATAGCATGGCAGTTACAAACTCTGGAGTAATATTGCCTGGGTTTAATCCTGGCTGCACTATTCATATAAGCAGAGATGAAAAGCTGTATGGGGCCTCTATGCCTGGGTATCGTCCTTTTTGTAAGCTGAGAATGATACAACTTACCACAAAGAGGGGTTTTAAGGATTTAATACATTAACAAGGAGCTTAGAATGGAGCTTGACTTATAATAAGTACTATATTAGTGTTAGCGATCATTATTCCTATGTAGCAGTTTTTTGGTGTAAAATTTATATGACCTAATATTTATCATTTTAACCATTTCTTTTTAAGATTTTATTTCTTTATTGGTGAGAGACACACAGAGAGAAGCAGAGACACAGGCAGAAGGAGAAGCAGGCTCTTTGCAGGGAGCCTGATGCGGGACTCGATCCCAGGACCCTGGGATCACGACCTGAGTCAAAGGCCGACGCTCAACCACTGGGCCACCCAGGTGTCCCATTTTGACCATTTTAAAGGACATGGTTCAGTGGCATTAAGTACATGCACAATGTTGTACAATCATAGCCATTTATTTCTAGAATGTTTTCATCTTCCCCAAATGAAACTCTGTACACCTACTGAACACTAAAACCTACCCCTCCTCGTCCTGGCAACCACCATTCTACTGTCTGTCTCTCTGAATGTGATGGCTCTAGGTACCTCATATAAATGGAATCGTATAGTATCTATCCTTTGGGGTCTGGCTTATTTCACTTAGCATCATGTCCTTAACAGGTGTCGGAATTTCACTTGGTTTTATGTAGTACTTAAAAAAAAATTCTTATAATTTCCTGTATCAATCAACAGACCTAATGTGAAACTTTTTTGGAGTTGACAAGCTAGGGAAATAAACTCTGTGAGGGCAAGAACCTCAAAACTATCATTTTGGATACATCTGTATTGTCAACACCCAGCATGATGCGAGCATTCTTATCAGTTGAGTATTTGTTGAAAGAACGAATGAGAAGTACCAGGAGCAATACTGATGGTGCCTATAAGGCATTCAATTCTATGCAAGAGGTGATCATGAGCAGTGATCTTTGACTTTCAGTGATCTTTCAGTGAGTGAGCTTTCACTGAATAGTTCATCAGGATTCCAAGCTGAAGTCATAATGCTAGAATGAGAGGGCAGAGTTGTATATTAGGTTTAGGAAAAGGTAAAAGGAAACTTGGGAGAAGTTTCAGAATGTACTTCTATGTTTTGTTCAATTAGTAGCAGACAGTTCAAGCAGAAGTTTCTGAAGTATGTGTGCAAAATATCTGATCTATTCTACTGAATTAACACAGTAAACATTGTCATGAACATCTAATTTAACCATCTAACTTCACTAAGAATATAAAACCATCACAGAACTTGTTTTGACTAACATAGTCCCCCCACCCCTCTCAACCTAACAGCCAGCATACTTGAGACTTCTAAGGTGCTTTTTCACTGAAGACATTTTTAGATTTTCAAGAAGGCTCAATGCTATTTTTAACCAGTCCCTGGCATGTAAGCCATTTTTGTTGGTTTAACGATACTGAGGTACATGGTGTAGCAAAAGCAGAGCAATGGGTTTTACAATGCCCTAATCAGAGACAAGGTCTGGTTGCTATTGAAAACATTTTCAGGGACCAAGTAAGTAACTAGATATTTTGCTTAGAAGGCAAAAAGACAGTAAATGAGAGGTAAGGTAAGGTGGCTCAAGTGGCCTATGTGTGATGATCAGTACTAATAATGGAATGGCTAAAACAGAATTTCAGAAATCCTTTAGAAAATTCTGGCCATCTTGAAGGAAACTGTTCAACTTTTGTGTAACTGAAAAGTGTATTAAGGGGTAGAGAAACTAGAATTCAATGATTACAACGATGACTACTTATTCTGTGAAAGGCACTTTTTAAAGTGCTTTACGTTTACTGATCCACAGTCCTTTGAAGAAGGTATTATTATACTGTCTTACTGAAGACAAAGAGGAGGTTGAGGTTAAATAAGACATTCTAGGTCAAAGATCCAGATCTGAGGAGAAAAATAATACATTTGCCCCCAACTGCTTTCAGTACTACACTTATTAGTCCATAAAACTACAAGTGAGTAGGAGAAACATCCATTACTTAGATCAGGTTTGGGCCTGGATCTGCTCCCATGAGATGTTGTAAAAGGTAGCTAGAGACACTTAAAATGTAAGAAAATTTAACGTGAATGGTAATTTAAAAAATGTACTTGTTAACACATATGCTTCAGGCAACACTGTACTTTATAAAAATACTGAAGCAGGATGGTAAGATCATCCTGAGATGATCAAAACTCTTTCCTAGAAGAAATTCAGATGTTTGTCATCTAAGCTCAAGGGGAGATGAGTTAGGTACAGATATACAAGGAAAAAAGCAGAGGGCAGGCCAAGTGTGAAAGGAGCCAAGTTCCAGGTCTCCCGCTGGAACACGACCATTACAGGGTAGAGAAGCTGAAGTCTCAGCCTAGGAATGATCAAAGATGAGCAGCTGTGAGGTTGTTTCACTGGAGATTGGGGGTGGGGTGGGGTAAATTGTTGATTTATATTAAAATTAACTCTAACAAGAGGAATTGAAGAGCAGGATATACCTGTTTGTGTGTCATGACTTCTGTCTTATGCTTTCTGAGACCTTTTTACCCAAAAAGGTAGCCCTTTAAATTAAGTAAAGCCCATGTAACTATGTGAAGGATACCAAGCAAAATATAATACCATCCTTGCTAGTAAGCAGAAATATCACAACACGATATCCTAATTAAAAATTAACCAAAAGAAATAAGACCTCTCTTCAAACTGGCTTCCTGGAGGTTATGAGATCAAAATAAATGCCACTATAACCTACTCAGGAAAACCAAGGGCAGTTTTCAGTCTCAAATACCTAGGTGTTTGGGGGTAACCGGCACAAACTAAAAATAAAACACAATGTCTAAATTAACAGTTCAGAAAGAATGGTGTCCATTACCTTTGTAAGTCAATCTGTCTTTCTGCTGGTACTGCCTTTTTGGCTACATCTTGCAGTTTGGGTGCTTTGGCATTACCTGCTTCCAGACCCCCAGGGCTTTCCTGACTGACCACAGCTCTCTTTCTTCCCTTGCCAAGAGGTTTGTTTATGTCATCATTTTTGGTTGCATTGCCCTGAGATTCAGACTTGGGTCGGCGTCCTCTCCTGGGTTTTGAAGGGGCAGGTGGTCCTGATTCGTCTACTTTCTCATCTGTTTTTTGTTGGATGTTCTCTGTACCAGCTGCTGCTACACTTCTCTTCTTTCCTCGGTCACTGCTGATGTTGCCCTGGGTAGTCTGATCAGAATTAATCTCCTAAAAGAGCACAAAAGAATTCTGTAAATGCAAATTGCTTAAATATCAATATCTGTACTGGAAAGTAGTATTTTTTTGAAAGTATTTTTGAGTAGCTGGAATTCTAAGGCTTCTAATGAACTGCTTGCTTATAGAGTCCCTTGTAGAATGCAAACTCCTTGAGGGTAGGGCCTGAGAGCGGTGCCAATCATGGGGCTTGGCACATATAATGTATCTAATAAATGCTTATTGAAATGTATGGTGGTATACATACTCATGAAAAGGTCCTTTTAATCGGTGGTATGCTCTATATTTATCTAAACTTTTTTTTTTTTCTTTTAAAGATTTTATTTATTCATGAGAGACATAGGGAGAGAGGCAGAGACCTAGGCAGAGAAAGAAGCTGGCTTCCCGCAAGGAGCCCAATGTGGGACTCATTCCCGGACCCTGGGATCACGCCCTGAGCTTCAGCTGCTCAACCAATGAGCCACGCAGGCGCCCCTAAATTTATCTAAACTTTTTAAAAAGGGGGAGCATGTTTGCATAATTGAATATGCTCTTTACCTATGATGCTTTTTTGTCTAGAATAACTTCTGTAATTCTATGACACAAAGTTCTTCAATTTCTCACTCTACTCATACATTCTAATTTTTGTCATTTTTGCTGTAATCATTAACCTTCTACTGTTTTCTGAACATTTTTTCTTTTTAGTTTACTAAATATACATATTAATTCAACACGTTCTAGTCAAAGATCCAAATCTGGGTCTTTGTTCAAAATAATAGAATCCCATTTTAATATGATAGATATAATGGACTTTAATAGTTTTTAGAATCAAAAGTGACTTTTATACAAAGGTTATTTAGGAATAATAATTTTAACTGATTAAAGGAAAACAAACAAGCACTATCATTATCCAAAAAATCAGTCTATATCTTTTCCAATTAATTAATTTCCATTTCCCCCAGAAAATCTTTTCAGAACATCTGAGTAAAAATGATAAATCTTTTATGTTTCATGAAAACTCATGAAAGTAGTAATTTCAGTGAAAAAATTTCACAAATCAGTGTTTTACTTTAGGGTTTATTTTACTATGTGTGGTTTTTTTCTAAGATTTTATTTATTTATTTGAGAGAGAGCGAGAAAGCACAAACAGGGGAAGCAGCAGAGGGAGAGGGAGAAGTAGGCTCCCCACCAAGCAGGGAACCCAACATGGAGCTTGACCCTGGGACCCTGGGAACATGACCTGAACCAAAGAAGCCCAACCGAC